>NC_079192.1:20805686-21105686 GCF_029499605.1 Hyla sarda | reverse complement strand
AGGAAACTGAGGTAGGATAAGTGTGGGTTCTCTCTGTGCAACGACTTAATGGCTTCTTTTTTTGTAGATCTCTTTTTAAAATTCCATCTTTATTTCCATGGAGACTCTGGAGACTCTGGAGACTTAAGACTTTGGATTCCTTTTTCCTGAGTTTTCTTTGGTGCACAAAGAAAACAATTGCCTCCCTGTCGGGGAATCGAACCCCGGTCTCCCGCGTGACAGGCGGGGATACTCACCACTATACTAACGAGGAATGGGTATGGTGCTTGCCATCACGGTAACCTGCTTAAATGAAGACAGCAGCAATTTCCACCCACCAGATCTAGGCAGTAGGAAGAAAAAGGAGTTTGAGACTGGTACGGTCAAAAAAGAGGAGACGGACTGGCCCGTACGGGGATCGAACCCGCGACCTTGGCGTTATTAGCACCACGCTCTAACCAGCTGAGCTAACCGGCCATGTTGCGCATGTTGGCTGCCCCGGCCGACACCAGTGGGGATCTCACATGTGTCCCAGTCCTTAGAATAGGTACTGATAGCAGTACCTATAGGTACTTAAACCTTAAGGAAACTGAGGTAGGATAAGTGTGGGTTCTCTCGGTGCAACGACTTAATGGCTTCTTTTTTTGTAGATCTCTTTTTAAATTTCCATCTTTATTTCCATGGAGTCTCTGGAGACTTAAGACTTTGGTTTCTTTCTACCTTTAAGGTTCCTGACGCTCTCTCTAGGATTTTACCTCCTTTTTCCTTAGTTTTCTAACTCATGACTTTGGGAAAACGGGTCCCAGGTGACAAAATCAGTCGCTGAACGTCTACGTTATGCTCTGCTGCAAACTAATGTCAGGAATCCATTAAATAAGGCTCTGTCCGTGGGCATCTCCCGTACGGACGTTTGTTTCCCCTGGCCAATCTCAGCGGGCTCCTTTCGGCATGTGGTTTCGGCCTATTCGCTCCATGGATTGGGGATATCTACAGAGTTTTTCAGCTTAAACCTTCAGGAAACTGAGGTAGGATAAGTGTGGGTTCTCTCTGTGCAACGACTTAATGGCTTCTTTTTTTGTAGATCTCTTTTTAAAATTCCATCTTTATTTCCATGGAGACTCTGGAGACTCTGGAGACTTAAGACTTTGGATTCCTTTTTCCTGAGTTTTCTTTGGTGCACAAAGAAAACAATTGCCTCCCCGTCGGGGAATCGAACCCCGGTCTCCCGCGTGACAGGCGGGGATACTCACCACTATACTAACGAGGAATGGGTATGGTGCTTGCCATCACGGTAACCTGCTTAAATGAAGACAGCAGCAATTTCCACCCACCAGATCTAGGCAGTAGGGAGAAAAAGGAGTTTGAGACTGGTACGGTCAAAAAAGAGGAGACGGACTGGCCCGTACGGGGATCGAACCCGCGACCTTGGCGTTATTAGCACCACGCTCTAACCAGCTGAGCTAACCGGCCATGTTGCGCATGTTGGCTGCCCCGGCCGACACCAGTGGGGATCTCACATGTGTCCCAGTCCTTAGAATAGGTACTGATAAGCAGTGTGGAGAAAGGGAAGGGTGTCTCTTTCTCTGTCCTTGTCAGAGGCGACATCACGAGTGCTAGGGCTGACTGTGAACTGGGAACTGTATTCGAAACTTTATTCCACAAGAGAAGGAATCAGAAAGTATAGGAAATAACACGGCACCTGGAAGAGTTTGCAATCTAAAAGCCATAGGCCTTAGGCATGGGCTACACGGGGCCTTGTTGTAGCGCCAGTGATTGAGGGAAAGCTGCAGTCCGCATTTCAGCTGCAACTAACTCATGACTTTGGGCACACAGGTCCCAGGTGACGAAATCAGTCGCTGACCGTCTACTTTACAAGTTATTGACTCTGGTATATGCTGTGCTGCAAACTAATGTCAGGAATCCATTGGATAAGGCTCTGGCCGTGGGCATCTCCCGTACGGACGTTTGTTTGTTTTACCTCCTTTTTCCTTAGTTTTCTAACTCATGACTTTGGGAAAAAGGGTCCCAGGTGACAAAATCAGTCGCTGAACGTCTACGTTATGCTCTGCTGCAAACTAATGTCAGGAATCCATTAAATAAGGCTCTGTCCGTGGGCATCTCCCGTACGGACGTTTGTTTCCCCTGGCCAATCTCAGCGGGCTCCTTTCGGCATGTGGTTTCGGCCTATTCGCTCCATGGATTGGGGATATCTACAGAGTTTTTCAGCTTAAACCTTCAGGAAACTGAGGTAGGATAAGTGTGGGTTCTCTCTGTGCAACAACTTAATGGCTTCTTTTTTTGTAGATCTCTTTTTAAAATTCCATCTTTATTTCCATGGAGACTCTGGAGACTTAAGACTTTGGTTTCTTTCTACCTTTAAGGTTCCTTACGCTCCCTCTAGGATTTTACCTCCTTTTTCCTTAGTTTTCTAACTCATGACTTTGGGAAAAAGGGTCCCATGTGACAAAATCAGTCGCTGAACGTCTACGTTATGCTCTGCTGCAAACTAATGTCAGGAATCCATTAAATAAGGCTCTGTCCGTGGGCATCTCCCGTACGGACGTTTGTTTCCCCTGGCCAATCTCAGCGGGCTCCTTTCGGCATGTGGTTTCGGCCTATTCGCTCCATGGATTGGGGATATCTACAGAGTTTTTCAGCTTAAACCTTCAGGAAACTGAGGTAGGATAAGTGTGGGTTCTCTCTGTGCAACGACTTAATGGCTTCTTTTTTTGTAGATCTCTTTTTAAAATTCCATCTTTATTTCCATGGAGACTCTGGAGACTCTGGAGACTTAAGACTTTGGATTCCTTTTTCCTGAGTTTTCTTTGGTGCACAAAGAAAACAATTGCCTCCCCGTCGGGGAATCGAACCCCGGTCTCCCGCGTGACAGGCGGGGATACTCACCACTATACTAACGAGGAATGGGTATGGTGCGTGCCATCACGGTAACCTGCTTAAATGAAGACAGCAGCAATTTCCACCCACCAGATCTAGGCAGTAGGGAGAAAAAGGAGTTTGAGACTGGTACGGTCAAAAAAGAGGAGACGGACTGGCCCGTACGGGGATCGAACCCGCGACCTTGGCGTTATTAGCACCACGCTCTAAAATCAGTCGCTGAACGTCTACGTTATGCTCTGCTGCAAACTAATGTCAGGAATCCATTAAATAAGGCTCTGTCCGTGGGCATCTCCCGTACGGACGTTTGTTTCCCCTGGCCAATCTCAGCGGGCTCCTTTCGGCATGTGGTTTCGGCCTATTCGCTCCATGGATTGGGGATATCTACAGAGTTTTTCAGCTTAAACCTTAAGGAAACTGAGGTAGGATAAGTGTGGGTTCTCTCGGTGCAACAACTTAATGGCTTCTTTTTTTGTAGATCTCTTTTTAAATTTCCATCTTTATTTCCATGGAGTCTCTGGAGACTTAAGACTTTGGTTTCTTTCTACCTTTAAGGTTCCTTACGCTCCCTCTAGGATTTTACCTCCTTTTTCCTTAGTTTTCTAACTCATGACTTTGGGAAAAAGGGTCCCAGGTGACAAAATCAGTCGCTGAACGTCTACGTTATGCTCTGCTGCAAACTAATGTCAGGAATCCATTTAATAAGGCTCTGTCCGTGGGCATCTCCCGTACGGACGTTTGTTTCCCCTGGCCAATCTCAGCGGGCTCCTTTCGGCATGTGGTTTCGGCCTATTCGCTCCATGGATTGGGGATATCTACAGAGTTTTTCAGCTTAAACCTTCAGGAAACTGAGGTAGGATAAGTGTGGGTTCTCTCTGTGCAACGACTTAATGGCTTCTTTTTTTGTAGATCTCTTTTTAAAATTCCATCTTTATTTCCATGGAGACTCTGGAGACTCTGGAGACTCTGGAGACTTAAGACTTTGGATTCCTTTTTCCTGAGTTTTCTTTGGTGCACAAAGAAAACAATTGCCTCCCCGTCGGGGAATCGAACCCCGGTCTCCCGCGTGACAGGCGGGGATACTCACCACTATACTAACGAGGAATGGGTATGGTGCTTGCCATCACGGTAACCTGCTTAAATGAAGACAGCAGCAATTTCCACCCACCAGATCTAGGCAGTAGGGAGAAAAAGGAGTTTGAGACTGGTACGGTCAAAAAAGAGGAGACGGACTGGCCCGTACGGGGATCGAACCCGCGACCTTGGCGTTATTAGCACCACGCTCTAACCAGCTGAGCTAACCGGCCATGTTGCGCATGTCGGTTGCCCCGGCCGACACCAGTGGGGATCTCACATGTGTCCCAGTCCTTAGAATAGGTACTGATAGCAGTGTGGAGAAAGGGAAGGGTGTCTCTTTCTCTGTCCTTGTCAGAGGCGACATCACGAGTGCTAGGGCTGACTGTGAACTGGGAACTGTATTCGAAACTTTATTCCACAAGAGAAGGAATCAGAAAGTATAGGAAATAACACGGCACCTGGAAGAGTTTGCAATCTAAAAGCCATAGGCCTTAGGCATGGGCTACACGGGGCCTTGTTGTAGCGCCAGTGATTGAGGGAAAGCTGCAGTCCGCATTTCAGCTGCAACTAACTCATGACTTTGGGCAAACGGGTCCCAGGTGACGAAATCAGTCGCTGACCGTCTACTTTACAAGTTATTGACTCTGGTATATGCTGTGCTGCAAACTAATGTCAGGAATCCATTGGATAAGGCTCTGGCCGTGGGCATCTCCCGTACGGACGTTTGTTTCCCCTGGCCAATCTCAGCGGGCTCCTTTCGGCATGTGGTTTCGGCCTATTCGCTCCATGGATTGGGGATATCTACAGAGTTTTTCAGCTTAAACCTTAAGGAAACTGAGGTAGGATAAGTGTGGGTTCTCTCTGTGCAACAACTTAATGGCTTCTTTTTTTGTAGATCTCTTTTTAAATTTCCATCTTTATTTCCATGGAGTCTCTGGAGACTTAAGACTTTGGTTTCTTTCTACCTTTAAGGTTCCTTACGCTCCCTCTAGGATTTTACCTCCTTTTTCCTTAGTTTTCTAACTCATGACTTTGGGAAAAAGGGTCCCAGGTGACAAAATCAGTCGCTGAACGTCTACGTTATGCTATGCTGCAAACTAATGTCAGGAATCCATTAAATAAGGCTCTGTCCGTGGGCATCTCCCGTACGGACATTTGTTTCCCCTGGCCAATCTACAGAGTTTTTCAGCTTAAACCTTCAGGAAACTGAGGTAGGATAAGTGTGGGTTCTCTCTGTGCAACGACTTAATGGCTTCTTTTTTTGTAGATCTCTTTTTAAAATTCCATCTTTATTTCCATGGAGACTCTGGAGACTCTGGAGACTTAAGACTTTGGATTCCTTTTTCCTGAGTTTTCTTTGGTGCACAAAGAAAACAATTGCCTCCCCGTCGGGGAATCGAACCCCGGTCTCCCGCGTGACAGGCGGGGATACTCACCACTATACTAACGAGGAATGGGTATGGTGCTTGCCATCACGGTAACCTGCTTAAATGAAGACAGCAGCAATTTCCACCCACCAGATCTAGGCAGTAGGGAGAAAAAGGAGTTTGAGACTGGTACGGTCAAAAAAGAGGAGACGGACTGGCCCATACGGGGATCGAACCCGCGACCTTGGCGTTATTAGCACCACGCTCTAACCAGCTGAGCTAACCGGCCATGTTGCGCATGTTGGCTGCCCCGGCCGACACCAGTGGGGATCTCACATGTGTCCCAGTCCTTAGAATAGGTACTGATAGCAGTGTGGAGAAAGGGAAGGGTGTCTCTTTCTCTGTCCTTGTCAGAGGCGACATCACGAGTGCTAGGGCTGACTGTGAACTGGGAACTGTATTCGAAACTTTATTCCACAAGAGAAGGAATCAGAAAGTATAGGAAATAACACGGCACCTGGAAGAGTTTGCAATCTAAAAGCCATAGGCCTTAGGCATGGGCTACACGGGGCCTTGTTGTAGCGCCAGTGATTGAGGGAAAGCTGCAGTCCGCATTTCAGCTGCAACTAACTCATGACTTTGGGCAAACGGGTCCCAGGTGACGAAATCAGTCGCTGACCGTCTACTTTACAAGTTATTGACTCTGGTATATGCTGTGCTGCAAACTAATGTCAGGAATCCATTGGATAAGGCTCTGGCCGTGGGCATCTCCCGTACGGACGTTTGTTTCCCCTGGCCAATCTCAGCGGGCTCCTTTCGGCATGTGGTTTCGGCCTATTCGCTCCATGGATTGGGGATATCTACAGAGTTTTTCAGCTTAAACCTTAAGGAAACTGAGGTAGGATAAGTGTGGGTTCTCTCGGTGCAACAACTTAATGGCTTCTTTTTTTGTAGATCTCTTTTTAAATTTCCATCTTTATTTCCATGGAGTCTCTGGAGACTTAAGACTTTGGTTTCTTTCTACATTTAAGGTTCCTTACGCTCCCTCTAGGATTTTACCTCCTTTTTCCTTAGTTTTCTAACTCATGACTTTGGGAAAAAGGGTCCCAGGTGACAAAATCAGTCGCTGAACGTCTACGTTATGCTCTGCTGCAAACTAATGTCAGGAATCCATTAAATAAGGCTCTGTCCGTGGGCATCTCCCGTACGGACGTTTGTTTCCCCTGGCCAATCTCAGCGGGCTCCTTTCGGCATGTGGTTTCGGCCTATTCGCTCCATGGATTGGGGATATCTACAGAGTTTTTCAGCTTAAACCTTCAGGAAACTGAGGTAGGATAAGTGTGGGTTCTCTCTGTGCAACGACTTAATGGCTTCTTTTTTTGTAGATCTCTTTTTAAAATTCCATCTTTATTTCCATGGAGACTCTGGAGACTCTGGAGACTTAAGACTTTGGATTCCTTTTTCCTGAGTTTTCTTTGGTGCACAAAGAAAACAATTGCCTCCCCGTCGGGGAATCGAACCCCAGTCTCCCGCGTGACAGGCGGGGATACTCACCACTATACTAACGAGGAATGGGTATGGTGCTTGCCATCACGGTAACCTGCTTAAATGAAGACAGCAGCAATTTCCACCCACCAGATCTAGGCAGTAGGGAGAAAAAGGAGTTTGAAACTGGTACGGTCAAAAAAGAGGAGACGGACTGGCCCGTACGGGGATCGAACCCGCGACCTTGGCGTTATTAGCACCACGCTCTAACCAGCTGAGCTAACCGGCCATGTTGCGCATGTCGGCTGCCCCGGCCGACACCAGTGGGGATCTCACATGTGTCCCAGTCCTTAGAATAGGTACTGATAGCAGTGTGGAGAAAGGGAAGGGTGTCTCTTTCTCTGTCCTTGTCAGAGGCGACATCACGAGTGCTAGGGCTGACTGTGAACTGGGAACTGTATTCGAAACTTTATTCCACAAGAGAAGGAATCAGAAAGTATAGGAAATAACACGGCACCTGGAAGAGTTTGCAATCTAAAAGCCATAGGCCTTAGGCATGGGCTACACGGGGCCTTGTTGTAGCGCCAGTGATTGAGGGAAAGCTGCAGTCCGCATTTCAGCTGCAACTAACTCATGACTTTGGGCAAACGGGTCCCAGGTGACGAAATCAGTCGCTGACCGTCTACTTTACAAGTTATTGACTCTGGTATATGCTGTGCTGCAAACTAATGTCAGGAATCCATTGGATAAGGCTCTGGCCGTGGGCATCTCCCGTACGGACGTTTGTTTCCCCTGGCCAATCTCAGTGGGCTCCTTTCGGCATGTGGTTTCGGCCTATTCGCTCCATGGATTGGGGATATCTACAGAGTTTTTCAGCTTAAACCTTAAGGAAACTGAGGTAGGATAAGTGTGGGTTCTCTCGGTGCAACGACTTAATGGCTTCTTTTTTTGTAGATCTCTTTTTAAATTTCCATCTTTATTTCCATGGAGTCTCTGGAGACTTAAGACTTTGGTTTCTTTCTACCTTTAAGGTTCCTGACGCTCTATCTAGGATTTTACCTCCTTTTTCCTTAGTTTTCTAACTCATGACTTTGGGAAAACGGGTCCCAGGTGACAAAATCAGTCGCTGAACATCTACGTTATGCTCTGCTGCAAACTAATGTCAGGAATCCATTAAATAAGGCTCTGTCCGTGGGCATCTCCCATACGGACGTTTGTTTCCCCTGGCCAATCTCAGCGGGCTCCTTTCGGCATGTGGTTTCGGCCTATTCGCTCCATGGATTGGGGATATCTACAGAGTTTTTCAGCTTAAACCTTCAGGAAACTGAGGTAGGATAAGTGTGGGTTCTCTCTGTGCAACGACTTAATGGCTTCTTTTTTTGTAGATCTCTTTTTAAAATTCCATCTTTATTTCCATGGAGACTCTGGAGACTCTGGAGACTTAAGACTTTGGATTCCTTTTTCCTGAGTTTTCTTTGGTGCACAAAGAAAACAATTGCCTCCCCGTCGGGGAATCGAACCCCGGTCTCCCGCGTGACAGGCGGGGATACTCACCACTATACTAACGAGGAATGGGTATGGTGCTTGCCATCACGGTAACCTGCTTAAATGAAGACAGCAGCAATTTCCACCCACGAGATCTAGGCAGTAGGGAGAAAAAGGAGTTTGAGACTGGTACGGTCAAAAAAGAGGAGACGGACTGGCCCGTACGGGGATCGAACCCGCGACCTTGGCGTTATTAGCACCACACTCTAACCAGCTGAACTAACCGGCAATGTTGCGCATGTCGGCTGCCCCGGCCGACACCAGTGGGGATCTCACATGTGTCCCAGTCCTTAGAATAGGTACTGATAGCAGTGTGGAGAAAGGGAAGGGTGTCTCTTTCTCTGTCCTTGTCAGAGGCGACATCACGAGTGCTAGGGCTGACTGTGAACTGGGAACTGTATTCGAAACTTTATTCCACAAGAGAAGGAATCAGAAAGTATAGGAAATAACACGGCACCTGGAAGAGTTTGCAATCTAAAAGCCATAGGCCTTAGGCATGGGCTACACGGGGCCTTGTTGTAGCGCCAGTGATTGAGGGAAAGCTGCAGTCCGCATTTCAGCTGCAACTAACTCATGACTTTGGGCAAACGGGTCCCAGGTGACGAAATCAGTCGCTGACCGTCTACTTTACAAGTTATTGACTCTGGTATATGCTGTGCTGCAAACTAATGTCAGGAATCCATTGGATAAGGCTCTGGCCGTGGGCATCTCCCGTACGGACGTTTGTTTCCCCTGGCCAATCTCAGCGGGCTCCTTTCGGCATGTGGTTTCGGCCTATTCGCTCCATGGATTGGGGATATCTACAGAGTTTTTCAGCTTAAACCTTAAGGAAACTGAGGTAGGATAAGTGTGGGTTCTCTCGGTGCAACAACTTAATGGCTTCTTTTTTTGTAGATCTCTTTTTAAATTTCCATCTTTATTTCCATGGAGTCTCTGGAGACTTAAGACTTTGGTTTCTTTCTACCTTTAAGGTTCCTTACGCTCCCTCTAGGATTTTACCTCCTTTTTCCTTAGTTTTCTAACTCATGACTTTGGGAAAAAGGGTCCCAGGTGACAAAATCAGTCGCTGAACGTCTACGTTATGCTCTGCTGCAAACTAATGTCAGGAATCCATTAAATAAGGCTCTGTCCGTGGGCATCTCCCGTACGGACGTTTGTTTCCCCTGGCCAATCTCAGCGGGCTCCTTTCGGCATGTGGTTTCGGCCTATTCGCTCCATGGATTGGGGATATCTACAGAGTTTTTCAGCTTAAACCTTCAGGAAACTGAGGTAGGATAAGTGTGGGTTCTCTCTGTGCAACGACTTAATGGCTTCTTTTTTTGTAGATCTCTTTTTAAAATTCCATCTTTATTTCCATGGAGACTCTGGAGACTCTGGAGACTTAAGACTTTGGATTCCTTTTTCCTGAGTTTTCTTTGGTGCACAAAGAAAACAATTGCCTCCCCGTCGGGGAATCGAACCCCAGTCTCCTGCGTGACAGGCGGGGATACTGACCACTATACTAACGAGGAATGGGTATGGTGCTTGCCATCACGGTAACCTGCTTAAATGAAGACAGCAGCAATTTCCACCCACCAGATCTAGGCAGTAGGGAGAAAAAGGAGTTTGAGACTGGTACGGTCAAAAAAGAGGAGACGGACTGGCCCGTACGGGGATCGAACCCGCGACCTTGGCGTTATTAGCACCACGCTCTAACCAGCTGAGCTAACCGGCCATGTTGCGCATGTCGGCTGCCCCGGCCGACACCAGTGGGGATCTCACATGTGTCCCAGTCCTTAGAATAGGTACTGATAGCAGTGTGGAGAAAGGGAAGGGTGTCTCTTTCTCTGTCCTTGTCAGAGGCGACATCACGAGTGCTAGGGCTGACTGTGAACTGGGAACTGTATTCGAAACTTTATTCCACAAGAGAAGGAATCAGAAAGTATAGGAAATAACACGGCACCTGGAAGAGTTTGCAATCTAAAAGCCATAGGCCTTAGGCATGGGCTACACGGGGCCTTGTTGTAGCGCCAGTGATTGAGGGAAAGCTGCAGTCCGCATTTCAGCTGCAACTAACTCATGACTTTGGGCACACAGGTCCCAGGTGACGAAATCAGTCGCTGACCGTCTACTTTACAAGTTATTGACTCTGGTATATGCTGTGCTGCAAACTAATGTCAGGAATCCATTGGATAAGGCTCTGGCCGTGGGCATCTCCCGTACGGACGTTTGTTTCCCCTGGCCAATCTCAGCGGGCTCCTTTCGGCATGTGGTTTCGGCCTATTCGCTCCATGGATTGGGGATATCTACAGAGTTTTTCAGCTTAAACCTTAAGGAAACTGAGGTAGGATAAGTGTGGGTTCTCTCGGTGCAACAACCTAATGGCTTCTTTTTTTGTAGATCTCTTTTTAAATTTCCATCTTTATTTCCATGGAGTCTCTGGAGACTTAAGACTTTGGTTTCTTTCTACCTTTAAGGTTCCTTACGCTCCCTCTAGGATTTTACCTCCTTTTTCCTTAGTTTTCTAACTCATGACTTTGGGAAAAAGGGTCCCAGGTGACAAAATCAGTCGCTGAACGTCTACGTTATGCTCTGCTGCAAACTAATGTCAGGAATCCATTAAATAAGGCTCTGTCCGTGGGCATCTCCCGTACGGACGTTTGTTTCCCCTGGCCAATCTCAGCGGGCTCCTTTCGGCATGTGGTTTCTGCCTATTCGCTCCATGGATTGGGGATATCTACAGAGTTTTTCAGCTTAAACCTTCAGGAAACTGAGGTAGGATAAGTGTGGGTTCTCTCTGTGCAACGACTTAATGGCTTCTTTTTTTGTAGATCTCTTTTTAAAATTCCATCTTTATTTCCATGGAGTCTCTGGAGACTCTGGAGACTTAAGACTTTGGATTCCTTTTTCCTGAGTTTTCTTTGGTGCATAAAGAAAACAATTGCTTCCCCGTCGGGGAATTGAACCCCGGTCTCCCGCGTGACAGGCGGGGATACTCACCACTATACTAACGAGGAATGGGTATGGTGCTTGCCATCACGGTAACCTGCTTAAATGAAGACAGCAGCAATTTCCACCCACCAGATCTAGGCAGTAGGGAGAAAAAGGAGTTTGAGACTGGTACGGTCAAAAAAGAGGAGACGGACTGGCCCGTACGGGGATCGAACCCGCGACCTTGGCGTTATTAGCACCACGCCCTAACCAGCTGAGCTAACCGGCCATGTTGCGCATGTCGGCTGCCCCGGCCGACACCAGTGGGGATCTCACATGTGTCCCAGTCCTTAGAATAGGTACTGATAGCAGTGTGGAGAAAGGGAAGGGTGTCTCTTTCTCTGTCCTTGTCAGAGGCGACATCACGAGTGCTAGGGCTGACTGTGAACTGGGAACTGTATTCGAAACTTTATTCCACAAGAGAAGGAATCAGAAAGTATAGGAAATAACACGGCACCTGGAAGAGTTTGCAATCTAAAAGCCATAGGCCTTAGGCATGGGCTACACGGGGCCTTGTTGTAGCGCCAGTGATTGAGGGAAAGCTGCAGTCCGCATTTCAGCTGCAACTAACTCATGACTTTGGGCAAACGGGTCCCAGGTGACGAAATCAGTCGCTGACCGTCTACTTTACAAGTTATTGACTCTGGTATATGCTGTGCTGCAAACTAATGTCAGGAATCCATTGGATAAGGCTCTGGCCGTGGGCATCTCCCGTACGGACGTTTGTTTCCCCTGGCCAATCTCAGCGGGCTCCTTTCGGCATGTGGTTTCGGCCTATTCGCTCCATGGATTGGGGATATCTACAGAGTTTTTCAGCTTAAACCTTAAGGAAACTGAGGTAGGATAAGTGTGGGTTCTCTCGGTGCAACAACTTAATGGCTTCTTTTTTTGTAGATCTCTTTTTAAATTTCCATCTTTATTTCCATGGAGTCTCTGGAGACTTAAGACTTTGGTTTCTTTCTACCTTTAAGGTTCCTTACGCTCCCTCTAGGATTTTACCTCCTTTTTCCTTAGTTTTCTAACTCATGACTTTGGGAAAAAGGGTCCCAGGTGACAAAATCAGTCGCTGAACGTCTACGTTATGCTCTGCTGCAAACTAATGTCAGGAATCCATTTAATAAGGCTCTGTCCGTGGGCATCTCCCGTACGGACGTTTGTTTCCCCTGGCCAATCTCAGCGGGCTCCTTTCGGCATGTGGTTTCGGCCTATTCGCTCCATGGATTGGGGATATCTACAGAGTTTTTCAGCTTAAACCTTCAGGAAACTGAGGTAGGATAAGTGTGGGTTCTCTCTGTGCAACGACTTAATGGCTTCTTTTTTTGTAGATCTCTTTTTAAAATTCCATCTTTATTTCCATGGAGACTCTGGAGACTCTGGAGACTCTGGAGACTTAAGACTTTGGATTCCTTTTTCCTGAGTTTTCTTTGGTGCACAAAGAAAACAATTGCCTCCCCGTCGGGGAATCGAACCCCGGTCTCCCGCGTGACAGGCGGGGATACTCACCACTATACTAACGAGGAATGGGTATGGTGCTTGCCATCACGGTAACCTGCTTAAATGAAGACAGCAGCAATTTCCACCCACCAGATCTAGGCAGTAGGGAGAAAAAGGAGTTTGAGACTGGTACGGTCAAAAAAGAGGAGACGGACTGGCCCGTACGGGGATCGAACCCGCGACCTTGGCGTTATTAGCACCACGCTCTAACCAGCTGAGCTAACCGGCCATGTTGCGCATGTCGGTTGCCCCGGCCGACACCAGTGGGGATCTCACATGTGTCCCAGTCCTTAGAATAGGTACTGATAGCAGTACCTATAGGTACTTAAACCTTAAGGAAACTGAGGTAGGATAAGTGTGGGTTCTCTTGGTGCAACGACTTAATGGCTTCTTTTTTTGTAGATCTCTTTTTAAATTTCCATCTTTATTTCCATGGAGTCTCTGGAGACTTAAGACTTTGGTTTCTTTCTACCTTTAAGGTTCCTGACGCTCTCTCTAGGATTTTACCTCCTTTTTCCTTAGTTTTCTAACTCATGACTTTGGGAAAACGGGTCCCAGGTGACAAAATCAGTCGCTGAACGTCTACGTTATGCTCTGCTGCAAACTAATGTCAGGAATCCATTAAATAAGGCTCTGTCCGTGGGCATCTCCCGTACGGACGTTTGTTTCCCCTGGCCAATCTCAGCGGGCTCCTTTCGGCATGTGGTTTCGGCCTATTCGCTCCATGGATTGGGGATATCTACAGAGTTTTTCAGCTTAAACCTTCAGGAAACTGAGGTAGGATAAGTGTGGGTTCTCTCTGTGCAACGACTTAATGGCTTCTTTTTTTGTAGATCTCTTTTTAAAATTCCATCTTTATTTCCATGGAGACTCTGGAGACTCTGGAGACTTAAGACTTTGGATTCCTTTTTCCTGAGTTTTCTTTGGTGCACAAAGAAAACAATTGCCTCCCTGTCGGGGAATCGAACCCCGGTCTCCCGCGTGACAGGCGGGGATACTCACCACTATACTAACGAGGAATGGGTATGGTGCTTGCCATCACGGTAACCTGCTTAAATGAAGACAGCAGCAATTTCCACCCACCAGATCTAGGCAGTAGGAAGAAAAAGGAGTTTGAGACTGGTACGGTCAAAAAAGAGGAGACGGACTGGCCCGTACGGGGATCGAACCCGCGACCTTGGCGTTATTAGCACCACGCTCTAACCAGCTGAGCTAACCGGCCATGTTGCGCATGTTGGCTGCCCCGGCCGACACCAGTGGGGATCTCACATGTGTCCCAGTTCTTAGAATAGGTACTGATAGCAGTACCTATAGGTACTTAAACCTTAAGGAAACTGAGGTAGGATAAGTGTGGGTTCTCTCGGTGCAACGACTTAATGGCTTCTTTTTTTGTAGATCTCTTTTTAAATTTCCATCTTTATTTCCATGGAGTCTCTGGAGACTTAAGACTTTGGTTTCTTTCTACCTTTAAGGTTCCTGACGCTCTCTCTAGGATTTTACCTCCTTTTTCCTTAGTTTTCTAACTCATGACTTTGGGAAAACGGGTCCCAGGTGACAAAATCAGTCGCTGAACGTCTACGTTATGCTCTGCTGCAAACTAATGTCAGGAATCCATTAAATAAGGCTCTGTCCGTGGGCATCTCCCGTACGGACGTTTGTTTCCCCTGGCCAATCTCAGCGGGCTCCTTTCGGCATGTGGTTTCGGCCTATTCGCTCCATGGATTGGGGATATCTACAGAGTTTTTTAGCTTAAACCTTCAGGAAACTGAGGTAGGATAAGTGTGGGTTCTCTCTGTGCAACGACTTAATGGCTTCTTTTTTTGTAGATCTCTTTTTAAAATTCCATCTTTATTTCCATGGAGACTCTGGAGACTCTGGAGACTTAAGACTTTGGATTCCTTTTTCCTGAGTTTTCTTTGGTGCACAAAGAAAACAATTGCCTCCCCGTCGGGGAATCGAACCCCGGTCTCCCGCGTGACAGGCGGGGATACTCACCACTATACTAACGAGGAATGGGTATGGTGCTTGCCATCACGGTAACCTGCTTAAATGAAGACAGCAGCAATTTCCACCCACCAGATCTAGGCAGTAGGGAGAAAAAGGAGTTTGAGACTGGTACGGTCAAAAAAGAGGAGACGGACTGGCCCGTACGGGGATCGAACCCGCGACCTTGGCGTTATTAGCACCACGCTCTAACCAGCTGAGCTAACCGGCCATGTTGCGCATGTTGGCTGCCCCGGCCGACACCAGTGGGGATCTCACATGTGTCCCAGTCCTTAGAATAGGTACTGATAGCAGTGTGGAGAAAGGGAAGGGTGTCTCTTTCTCTGTCCTTGTCAGAGGCGACATCACGAGTGCTAGGGCTGACTGTGAACTGGGAACTGTATTCGAAACTTTATTCCACAAGAGAAGGAATCAGAAAGTATAGGAAATAACACGGCACCTGGAAGAGTTTGCAATCTAAAAGCCATAGGCCTTAGGCATGGGCTACACGGGGCCTTGTTGTAGCGCCAGTGATTGAGGGAAAGCTGCAGTCCGCATTTCAGCTGCAACTAACTCATGACTTTGGGCACACAGGTCCCAGGTGACGAAATCAGTCGCTGACCGTCTACTTTACAAGTTATTGACTCTGGTATATGCTGTGCTGCAAACTAATGTCAGGAATCCATTGGATAAGGCTCTGGCCGTGGGCATCTCCCGTACGGACGTTTGTTTGTTTTACCTCCTTTTTCCTTAGTTTTCTAACTCATGACTTTGGGAAAAAGGGTCCCAGGTGACAAAATCAGTCGCTGAACGTCTACGTTATGCTCTGCTGCAAACTAATGTCAGGAATCCATTAAATAAGGCTCTGTCCGTGGGCATCTCCCGTACGGACGTTTGTTTCCCCTGGCCAATCTCAGCGGGCTCCTTTCGGCATGTGGTTTCGGCCTATTCGCTCCATGGATTGGGGATATCTACAGAGTTTTTCAGCTTAAACCTTCAGGAAACTGAGGTAGGATAAGTGTGGGTTCTCTCTGTGCAACAACTTAATGGCTTCTTTTTTTGTAGATCTCTTTTTAAAATTCCATCTTTATTTCCATGGAGACTCTGGAGACTTAAGACTTTGGTTTCTTTCTACCTTTAAGGTTCCTTACGCTCCCTCTAGGATTTTACCTCCTTTTTCCTTAGTTTTCTAACTCATGACTTTGGGAAAAAGGGTCCCATGTGACAAAATCAGTCGCTGAACGTCTACGTTATGCTCTGCTGCAAACTAATGTCAGGAATCCATTAAATAAGGCTCTGTCCGTGGGCATCTCCCGTACGGACGTTTGTTTCCCCTGGCCAATCTCAGCGGGCTCCTTTCGGCATGTGGTTTCGGCCTATTCGCTCCATGGATTGGGGATATCTACAGAGTTTTTCAGCTTAAACCTTCAGGAAACTGAGGTAGGATAAGTGTGGGTTCTCTCTGTGCAACGACTTAATGGCTTCTTTTTTTGTAGATCTCTTTTTAAAATTCCATCTTTATTTCCATGGAGACTCTGGAGACTCTGGAGACTTAAGACTTTGGATTCCTTTTTCCTGAGTTTTCTTTGGTGCACAAAGAAAACAATTGCCTCCCCGTCGGGGAATCGAACCCCGGTCTCCCGCGTGACAGGCGGGGATACTCACCACTATACTAACGAGGAATGGGTATGGTGCGTGCCATCACGGTAACCTGCTTAAATGAAGACAGCAGCAATTTCCACCCACCAGATCTAGGCAGTAGGGAGAAAAAGGAGTTTGAGACTGGTACGGTCAAAAAAGAGGAGACGGACTGGCCCGTACGGGGATCGAACCCGCGACCTTGGCGTTATTAGCACCACGCTCTAAAATCAGTCGCTGAACGTCTACGTTATGCTCTGCTGCAAACTAATGTCAGGAATCCATTAAATAAGGCTCTGTCCGTGGGCATCTCCCGTACGGACGTTTGTTTCCCCTGGCCAATCTCAGCGGGCTCCTTTCGGCATGTGGTTTCGGCCTATTCGCTCCATGGATTGGGGATATCTACAGAGTTTTTCAGCTTAAACCTTCAGGAAACTGAGGTAGGATAAGTGTGGGTTCTCTCTGTGCAACGACTTAATGGCTTCTTTTTTTGTAGATCTCTTTTTAAAATTCCATCTTTATTTCCATGGAGACTCTGGAGACTCTGGAGACTTAAGACTTTGGATTCCTTTTTCCTGAGTTTTCTTTGGTGCACAAAGAAAACAATTGCCTCCCCGTCGGGGAATCGAACCCCGGTCTCCCGCGTGACAGGCGGGGATACTCACCACTATACTAACGAGGAATGGGTATGGTGCTTGCCATCACGGTAACCTGCTTAAATGAAGACAGCAGCAATTTCCACCCACCAGATCTAGGCAGTAGGGAGAAAAAGGAGTTTGAGACTGGTACGGTCAAAAAAGAGGAGACGGACTGGCCCGTACGGGGATCGAACCCGCGACCTTGGCGTTATTAGCACCACGCTCTAACCAGCTGAGCTAACCGGCCATGTTGCGCATGTTGGCTGCCCCGGCCGACACCAGTGGGGATCTCACATGTGTCCCAGTCCTTAGAATAGGTACTGATAGCAGTACCTATAGGTACTTAAACCTTAAGGAAACTGAGGTAGGATAAGTGTGGGTTCTCTCGGTGCAACGACTTAATGGCTTCTTTTTTTGTAGATCTCTTTTTAAATTTCCATCTTTATTTCCATGGAGTCTCTGGAGACTTAAGACTTTGGTTTCTTTCTACCTTTTAGGTTCCTGACGCTCTCTCTAGGATTTTACCTCCTTTTTCCTTAGTTTTCTAACTCATGACTTTGGGAAAACGGGTCCCAGGTGACAAAATCAGTCGCTGAACGTCTACGTTATGCTCTGCTGCAAACTAATGTCAGGAATCCATTAAATAAGGCTCTGTCCGTGGGCATCTCCCGTACGGACGTTTGTTTCCCCTGGCCAATCTCAGCGGGCTCCTTTCGGCATGTGGTTTCGGCCTATTCGCTCCATGGATTGGGGATATCTACAGAGTTTTTCAGCTTAAACCTTCAGGAAACTGAGGTAGGATAAGTGTGGGTTCTCTCTGTGCAACGACTTAATGGCTTCTTTTTTTGTAGATCTCTTTTTAAAATTCCATCTTTATTTCCATGGAGACTCTGGAGACTCTGGAGACTTAAGACTTTGGATTCCTTTTTCCTGAGTTTTCTTTGGTGCACAAAGAAAACAATTGCCTCCCCGTCGGGGAATCGAACCCCGGTCTCCCGCGTGACAGGCGGGGATACTCACCACTATACTAACGAGGAATGGGTATGGTGCTTGCCATCACGGTAACCTGCTTAAATGAAGACAGCAGCAATTTCCACCCACCAGATCTAGGCAGTAGGGAGAAAAAGGAGTTTGAGACTGGTACGGTCAAAAAAGAGGAGACGGACTGGCCCGTACGGGGATCGAACCCGCGACCTTGGCGTTATTAGCACCACGCTCTAACCAGCTGAGCTAACCGGCCATGTTGCGCATGTTGGCTGCCTCGGCCGACACCAGTGGGGATCTCACATGTGTCCCAGTCCTTAGAATAGGTACTGATAGCAGTGTGGAGAAAGGGAAGGGTGTCTCTTTCTCTGTCCTTGTCAGAGGCGACATCACGAGTGCTAGGGCTGACTGTGAACTGGGAACTGTATTCGAAACTTTATTCCACAAGAGAAGGAATCAGAAAGTATAGGAAATAACACGGCACCTGGAAGAGTTTGCAATCTAAAAGCCATAGGCCTTAGGCATGGGCTACACGGGGCCTTGTTGTAGCGCCAGTGATTGAGGGAAAGCTGCAGTCCGCATTTCAGCTGCAACTAACTCATGACTTTGGGCACACAGGTCCCAGGTGACGAAATCAGTCGCTGACCGTCTACTTTACAAGTTATTGACTCTGGTATATGCTGTGCTGCAAACTAATGTCAGGAATCCATTGGATAAGGCTCTGGCCGTGGGCATCTCCCGTACGGACGTTTGTTTCCCCTGGCCAATCTCAGCGGGCTCCTTTCGGCATGTGGTTTCGGCCTATTCGCTCCATGGATTGGGGATATCTACAGAGTTTTTCAGCTTAAACCTTAAGGAAACTGAGGTAGGATAAGTGTGGGTTCTCTCGGTGCAACAACCTAATGGCTTCTTTTTTTGTAGATCTCTTTTTAAATTTCCATCTTTATTTCCATGGAGTCTCTGGAGACTTAAGACTTTGGTTTCTTTCTACCTTTAAGGTTCCTTACGCTCCCTCTAGGATTTTACCTCCTTTTTCCTTAGTTTTCTAACTCATGACTTTGGGAAAAAGGGTCCCAGGTGACAAAATCAGTCGCTGAACGTCTACGTTATGCTATGCTGCAAACTAATGTCAGGAATCCATTAAATAAGGCTCTGTCCGTGGGCATCTCCCGTACGGACATTTGTTTCCCCTGGCCAATCTACAGAGTTTTTCAGCTTAAACCTTCAGGAAACTGAGGTAGGATAAGTGTGGGTTCTCTCTGTGCAACGACTTAATGGCTTCTTTTTTTGTAGATCTCTTTTTAAAATTCCATCTTTATTTCCATGGAGACTCTGGAGACTCTGGAGACTTAAGACTTTGGATTCCTTTTTCCTGAGTTTTCTTTGGTGCACAAAGAAAACAATTGCCTCCCCGTCGGGGAATCGAACCCCGGTCTCCCGCGTGACAGGCGGGGATACTCACCACTATACTAACGAGGAATGGGTATGGTGCTTGCCATCACGGTAACCTGCTTAAATGAAGACAGCAGCAATTTCCACCCACCAGATCTAGGCAGTAGGGAGAAAAAGGAGTTTGAGACTGGTACGGTCAAAAAAGAGGAGACGGACTGGCCCGTACGGGGATCGAACCCGCGACCTTGGCGTTATTAGCACCACGCTCTAACCAGCTGAGCTAACCGGCCATGTTGCGCATGTTGGCTGCCCCGGCCGACACCAGTGGGGATCTCACATGTGTCCCAGTCCTTAGAATAGGTACTGATAGCAGTGTGGAGAAAGGGAAGGGTGTCTCTTTCTCTGTCCTTGTCAGAGGCGACATCACGAGTGCTAGGGCTGACTGTGAACTGGGAACTGTATTCGAAACTTTATTCCACAAGAGAAGGAATCAGAAAGTATAGGAAATAACACGGCACCTGGAAGAGTTTGCAATCTAAAAGCCATAGGCCTTAGGCATGGGCTACACGGGGCCTTGTTGTAGCGCCAGTGATTGAGGGAAAGCTGCAGTCCGCATTTCAGCTGCAACTAACTCATGACTTTGGGCACACAGGTCCCAGGTGACGAAATCAGTCGCTGACCGTCTACTTTACAAGTTATTGACTCTGGTATATGCTGTGCTGCAAACTAATGTCAGGAATCCATTGGATAAGGCTCTGGCCGTGGGCATCTCCCGTACGGACGTTTGTTTCCCCTGGCCAATCTCAGCGGGCTCCTTTCGGCATGTGGTTTCGGCCTATTCGCTCCATGGATTGGGGATATCTACAGAGTTTTTCAGCTTAAACCTTAAGGAAACTGAGGTAGGATAAGTGTGGGTTCTCTCTGTGCAACAACTTAATGGCTTCTTTTTTTGTAGATCTCTTTTTAAATTTCCATCTTTATTTCCATGGAGTCTCTGGAGACTTAAGACTTTGGTTTCTTTCTACCTTTAAGGTTCCTTACGCTCCCTCTAGGATTTTACCTCCTTTTTCCTTAGTTTTCTAACTCATGACTTTGGGAAAAAGGGTCCCAGGTGACAAAATCAGTCGCTGAACGTCTACGTTATGCTATGCTGCAAACTAATGTCAGGAATCCATTAAATAAGGCTCTGTCCGTGGGCATCTCCCGTACGGACATTTGTTTCCCCTGGCCAATCTACAGAGTTTTTCAGCTTAAACCTTCAGGAAACTGAGGTAGGATAAGTGTGGGTTCTCTCTGTGCAACGACTTAATGGCTTCTTTTTTTGTAGATCTCTTTTTAAAATTCCATCTTTATTTCCATGGAGACTCTGGAGACTCTGGAGACTTAAGACTTTGGATTCCTTTTTCCTGAGTTTTCTTTGGTGCACAAAGAAAACAATTGCCTCCCCGTCGGGGAATCGAACCCCGGTCTCCCGCGTGACAGGCGGGGATACTCACCACTATACTAACGAGGAATGGGTATGGTGCTTGCCATCATGGTAACCTGCTTAAATGAAGACAGCAGCAATTTCCACCCACCAGATCTAGGCAGTAGGGAGAAAAAGGAGTTTGAGACTGGTACGGTCAAAAAAGAGGAGACGGACTGGCCCATACGGGGATCGAACCCGCGACCTTGGCGTTATTAGCACCACGCTCTAACCAGCTGAGCTAACCGGCCATGTTGCGCATGTTGGCTGCCCCGGCCGACACCAGTGGGGATCTCACATGTGTCCCAGTCCTTAGAATAGGTACTGATAGCAGTGTGGAGAAAGGGAAGGGTGTCTCTTTCTCTGTCCTTGTCAGAGGCGACATCACGAGTGCTAGGGCTGACTGTGAACTGGGAACTGTATTCGAAACTTTATTCCACAAGAGAAGGAATCAGAAAGTATAGGAAATAACACGGCACCTGGAAGAGTTTGCAATCTAAAAGCCATAGGCCTTAGGCATGGGCTACACGGGGCCTTGTTGTAGCGCGAGTGATTGAGGGAAAGCTGCAGTCCGCATTTCAGCTGCAACTAACTCATGACTTTGGGCAAACGGGTCCCAGGTGACGAAATCAGTCGCTGACCGTCTACTTTACAAGTTATTGACTCTGGTATATGCTGTGCTGCAAACTAATGTCAGGAATCCATTGGATAAGGCTCTGGCCGTGGGCATCTCCCGTACGGACGTTTGTTTCCCCTGGCCAATCTCAGCGGGCTCCTTTCGGCATGTGGTTTCGGCCTATTCGCTCCATGGATTGGGGATATCTACAGAGTTTTTCAGCTTAAACCTTAAGGAAACTGAGGTAGGATAAGTGTGGGTTCTCTCGGTGCAACAACTTAATGGCTTCTTTTTTTGTAGATCTCTTTTTAAATTTCCATCTTTATTTCCATGGAGTCTCTGGAGACTTAAGACTTTGGTTTCTTTCTACCTTTAAGGTTCCTGACGCTCTCTCTAGGATTTTACCTCCTTTTTCCTTAGTTTTCTAACTCATGACTTTGGGAAAACGGGTCCCAGGTGACAAAATCAGTCGCTGAACGTCTACGTTATGCTCTGCTGCAAACTAATGTCAGGAATCCATTAAATAAGGCTCTGTCCGTGGGCATCTCCCGTACGGACGTTTGTTTCCCCTGGCCAATCTCAGCGGGCTCCTTTCGGCATGTGGTTTCGGCCTATTCGCTCCATGGATTGGGGATATCTACAGAGTTTTTCAGCTTAAACCTTCAGGAAACTGAGGTAGGATAAGTGTGGGTTCTCTCTGTGCAACGACTTAATGGCTTCTTTTTTTGTAGATCTCTTTTTAAAATTCCATCTTTATTTCCATGGAGACTCTGGAGACTCTGGAGACTTAAGACTTTGGATTCCTTTTTCCTGAGTTTTCTTTGGTGCACAAAGAAAACAATTGCCTCCCCGTCGGGGAATCGAACCCCGGTCTCCCGCGTGACAGGCGGGGATACTCACCACTATACTAACGAGGAATGGGTATGGTGCTTGCCATCACGGTAACCTGCTTAAATGAAGACAGCAGCAATTTCCACCCACCAGATCTAGGCAGTAGGGAGAAAAAGGAGTTTGAGACTGGTACGGTCAAAAAAGAGGAGACGGACTGGCCCGTACGGGGATCGAACCCGCGACCTTGGCGTTATTAGCACCACGCTCTAACCAGCTGAGCTAACCGGCCATGTTGCGCATGTTGGCTGCCCCGGCCGACACCAGTGGGGATCTCACATGTGTCCCAGTCCTTAGAATAGGTACTGATAGCAGTGTGGAGAAAGGGAAGGGTGTCTCTTTCTCTGTCCTTGTCAGAGGCGACATCACGAGTGCTAGGGCTGACTGTGAACTGGGAACTGTATTTGAAACTTTATTCCACAAGAGAAGGAATCAGAAAGTATAGGAAATAACACGGCACCTGGAAGAGTTTGCAATCTAAAAGCCATAGGCCTTAGGCATGGGCTACACGGGGCCTTGTTGTAGCGCCAGTGATTGAGGGAAAGCTGCAGTCCGCATTTCAGCTGCAACTAACTCATGACTTTGGGCACACAGGTCCCAGGTGACGAAATCAGTCGCTGACCGTCTACTTTACAAGTTATTGACTCTGGTATATGCTGTGCTGCAAACTAATGTCAGGAATCCATTGGATAAGGCTCTGGCCGTGGGCATCTCCCGTACGGACGTTTGTTTCCCCTGGCCAATCTCAGCGGGCTCCTTTCGGCATGTGGTTTCGGCCTATTCGCTCCATGGATTGGGGATATCTACAGAGTTTTTCAGCTTAAACCTTAAGGAAACTGAGGTAGGATAAGTGTGGGTTCTCTCTGTGCAACAACTTAATGGCTTCTTTTTTTGTAGATCTCTTTTTAAATTTCCATCTTTATTTCCATGGAGTCTCTGGAGACTTAAGACTTTGGTTTCTTTCTACCTTTAAGGTTCCTTACGCTCCCTCTAGGATTTTACCTCCTTTTTCCTTAGTTTTCTAACTCATGACTTTGGGAAAAAGGGTCCCAGGTGACAAAATCAGTCGCTGAACGTCTACGTTATGCTATGCTGCAAACTAATGTCAGGAATCCATTAAATAAGGCTCTGTCCGTGGGCATCTCCCGTACGGACATTTGTTTCCCCTGGCCAATCTACAGAGTTTTTCAGCTTAAACCTTCAGGAAACTGAGGTAGGATAAGTGTGGGTTCTCTCTGTGCAACGACTTAATGGCTTCTTTTTTTGTAGATCTCTTTTTAAAATTCCATCTTTATTTCCATGGAGACTCTGGAGACTCTGGAGACTTAAGACTTTGGATTCCTTTTTCCTGAGTTTTCTTTGGTGCACAAAGAAAACAATTGCCTCCCCGTCGGGAAATCGAACCCCGGTCTCCCGCGTGACAGGCGGGGATACTCACCACTATACTAACGAGGAATGGGTATGGTGCTTGCCATCACGGTAACCTGCTTAAATGAAGACAGCAGCAATTTCCACCCACCAGATCTAGGCAGTAGGGAGAAAAAGGAGTTTGAGACTGGTACGGTCAAAAAAGAGGAGACGGACTGGCCCATACGGGGATCGAACCCGCGACCTTGGCGTTATTAGCACCACGCTCTAACCAGCTGAGCTAACCGGCCATGTTGCGCATGTTGGCTGCCCCGGCCGACACCAGTGGGGATCTCACATGTGTCCCAGTCCTTAGAATAGGTACTGATAGCAGTGTGGAGAAAGGGAAGGGTGTCTCTTTCTCTGTCCTTGTCAGAGGCGACATCACGAGTGCTAGGGCTGACTGTGAACTGGGAACTGTATTCGAAACTTTATTCCACAAGAGAAGGAATCAGAAAGTATAGGAAATAACACGGCACCTGGAAGAGTTTGCAATCTAAAAGCCATAGGCCTTAGGCATGGGCTACACGGGGCCTTGTTGTAGCGCCAGTGATTGAGGGAAAGCTGCAGTCCGCATTTCAGCTGCAACTAACTCATGACTTTGGGCAAACGGGTCCCAGGTGACGAAATCAGTCGCTGACCGTCTACTTTACAAGTTATTGACTCTGGTATATGCTGTGCTGCAAACTAATGTCAGGAATCCATTGGATAAGGCTCTGGCCGTGGGCATCTCCCGTACGGACGTTTGTTTCCCCTGCCCAATCTCAGCGGGCTCCTTTCGGCATGTGGTTTCGGCCTATTCGCTCCATGGATTGGGGATATCTACAGAGTTTTTCAGCTTAAACCTTAAGGAAACTGAGGTAGGATAAGTGTGGGTTCTCTCGGTGCAACAACTTAATGGCTTCTTTTTTTGTAGATCTCTTTTTAAATTTCCATCTTTATTTCCATGGAGTCTCTGGAGACTTAAGACTTTGGTTTCTTTCTACCTTTAAGGTTCCTTACGCTCCCTCTAGGATTTTACCTCCTTTTTCCTTAGTTTTCTAACTCATGACTTTGGGAAAAAGGGTCCCAGGTGACAAAATCAGTCGCTGAACGTCTACGTTATGCTCTGCTGCAAACTAATGTCAGGAATCCATTAAATAAGGCTCTGTCCGTGGGCATCTCCCGTACGGACGTTTGTTTCCCCTGGCCAATCTCAGCGGGCTCCTTTCGGCATGTGGTTTCGGCCTATTCGCTCCATGGATTGGGGATATCTACAGAGTTTTTCAGCTTAAACCTTCAGGAAACTGAGGTAGGATAAGTGTGGGTTCTCTCTGTGCAACGACTTAATGGCTTCTTTTTTTGTAGATCTCTTCTTAAAATTCCATCTTTATTTCCATGGAGTCTCTGGAGACTCTGGAGACTTAAGACTTTGGATTCCTTTTTCCTGAGTTTTCTTTGGTGCACAAAGAAAACAATTGCCTCCCCGTCGGGGAATCGAACCCCGGTCTCCCGCGTGACAGGCGGGGATACTCACCACTATACTAACGAGGAATGGGTATGGTGTTTGCCATCACGGTAACCTGCTTAAATGAAGACAGCAGCAATTTCCACCCACCAGATCTAGGCAGTAGGGAGAAAAAGGAGTTTGAGACTGGTACGGTCAAAAAAGAGGAGACGGACTGGCCCGTACGGGGATCGAACCCGCGACCTTGGCGTTATTAGCACCACGCTCTAACCAGCTGAGCTAACCGGCCATGTTGCGCATGTCGGCTGCCCCGGCCGACACCAGTGGGGATCTCACATGTGTCCCAGTCCTTAGAATAGGTACTGATAGCAGTGTGGAGAAAGGGAAGGGTGTCTCTTTCTCTGTCCTTGTCAGAGGCGACATCACGAGTGCTAGGGCTGACTGTGAACTGGGAACTGTATTCGAAACTTTATTCCACAAGAGAAGGAATCAGAAAGTATAGGAAATAACACGGCACCTGGAAGAGTTTGCAATCTAAAAGCCATAGGCCTTAGGCATGGGCTACACGGGGCCTTGTTGTAGCGCCAGTGATTGAGGGAAAGCTGCAGTCCGCATTTCAGCTGCAACTAACTCATGACTTTGGGCAAACGGGTCCCAGGTGACGAAATCAGTCGCTGACCGTCTACTTTACAAGTTATTGACTCTGGTATATGCTGTGCTGCAAACTAATGTCAGGAATCCATTGGATAAGGCTCTGGCCGTGGGCATCTCCCGTACGGACGTTTGTTTCCCCTGGCCAATCTCAGCGGGCTCCTTTCGGCATGTGGTTTCGGCCTATTCGCTCCATGGATTGGGGATATCTACAGAGTTTTTCAGCTTAAACCTTAAGGAAACTGAGGTAGGATAAGTGTGGGTTCTCTCGGTGCAACAACTTAATGGCTTCTTTTTTTGTAGATCTCTTTTTAAATTTCCATCTTTATTTCCATGGAGTCTCTGGAGACTTAAGACTTTGGTTTCTTTCTACATTTAAGGTTCCTTACGCTCCCTCTAGGATTTTACCTCCTTTTTCCTTAGTTTTCTAACTCATGACTTTGGGAAAAAGGGTCCCAGGTGACAAAATCAGTCGCTGAACGTCTACGTTATGCTCTGCTGCAAACTAATGTCAGGAATCCATTAAATAAGGCTCTGTCCGTGGGCATCTCCCGTACGGACGTTTGTTTCCCCTGGCCAATCTCAGCGGGCTCCTTTCGGCATGTGGTTTCGGCCTATTCGCTCCATGGATTGGGGATATCTACAGAGTTTTTCAGCTTAAACCTTCAGGAAACTGAGGTAGGATAAGTGTGGGTTCTCTCTGTGCAACGACTTAATGGCTTCTTTTTTTGTAGATCTCTTTTTAAAATTCCATCTTTATTTCCATGGAGACTCTGGAGACTCTGGAGACTTAAGACTTTGGATTCCTTTTTCCTGAGTTTTCTTTGGTGCACAAAGAAAACAATTGCCTCCCCGTCGGGGAATCGAACCCCAGTCTCCCGCGTGACAGGCGGGGATACTCACCACTATACTAACGAGGAATGGGTATGGTGCTTGCCATCACGGTAACCTGCTTAAATGAAGACAGCAGCAATTTCCACCCACCAGATCTAGGCAGTAGGGAGAAAAAGGAGTTTGAGACTGGTACGGTCAAAAAAGAGGAGACGGACTGGCCCGTACGGGGATCGAACCCGCGACCTTGGCGTTATTAGCACCACGCTCTAACCAGCTGAGCTAACCGGCCATGTTGCGCATGTCGGCTGCCCCGGCCGACACCAGTGGGGATCTCACATGTGTCCCAGTCCTTAGAATAGGTACTGATAGCAGTGTGGAGAAAGGGAAGGGTGTCTCTTTCTCTGTCCTTGTCAGAGGCGACATCACGAGTGCTAGGGCTGACTGTGAACTGGGAACTGTATTCGAAACTTTATTCCACAAGAGAAGGAATCAGAAAGTATAGGAAATAACACGGCACCTGGAAGAGTTTGCAATCTAAAAGCCATAGGCCTTAGGCATGGGCTACACGGGGCCTTGTTGTAGCGCCAGTGATTGAGGGAAAGCTGCAGTCCGCATTTCAGCTGCAACTAACTCATGACTTTGGGCAAACGGGTCCCAGGTGACGAAATCAGTCGCTGACCGTCTACTTTACAAGTTATTGACTCTGGTATATGCTGTGCTGCAAACTAATGTCAGGAATCCATTGGATAAGGCTCTGGCCGTGGGCATCTCCCGTACGGACGTTTGTTTCCCCTGGCCAATCTCAGTGGGCTCCTTTCGGCATGTGGTTTCGGCCTATTCGCTCCATGGATTGGGGATATCTACAGAGTTTTTCAGCTTAAACCTTAAGGAAACTGAGGTAGGATAAGTGTGGGTTCTCTCGGTGCAACGACTTAATGGCTTCTTTTTTTGTAGATCTCTTTTTAAATTTCCATCTTTATTTCCATGGAGTCTCTGGAGACTTAAGACTTTGGTTTCTTTCTACCTTTAAGGTTCCTGACGCTCTATCTAGGATTTTACCTCCTTTTTCCTTAGTTTTCTAACTCATGACTTTGGGAAAACGGGTCCCAGGTGACAAAATCAGTCGCTGAACATCTACGTTATGCTCTGCTGCAAACTAATGTCAGGAATCCATTAAATAAGGCTCTGTCCGTGGGCATCTCCCATACGGACGTTTGTTTCCCCTGGCCAATCTCAGCGGGCTCCTTTCGGCATGTGGTTTCGGCCTATTCGCTCCATGGATTGGGGATATCTACAGAGTTTTTCAGCTTAAACCTTCAGGAAACTGAGGTAGGATAAGTGTGGGTTCTCTCTGTGCAACGACTTAATGGCTTCTTTTTTTGTAGATCTCTTTTTAAAATTCCATCTTTATTTCCATGGAGACTCTGGAGACTCTGGAGACTTAAGACTTTGGATTCCTTTTTCCTGAGTTTTCTTTGGTGCACAAAGAAAACAATTGCCTCCCCGTCGGGGAATCGAACCCCGGTCTCCCGCGTGACAGGCGGGGATACTCACCACTATACTAACGAGGAATGGGTATGGTGCTTGCCATCACGGTAACCTGCTTAAATGAAGACAGCAGCAATTTCCACCCACGAGATCTAGGCAGTAGGGAGAAAAAGGAGTTTGAGACTGGTACGGTCAAAAAAGAGGAGACGGACTGGCCCGTACGGGGATCGAACCCGCGACCTTGGCGTTATTAGCACCACACTCTAACCAGCTGAGCTAACCGGCAATGTTGCGCATGTCGGCTGCCCCGGCCGACACCAGTGGGGATCTCACATGTGTCCCAGTCCTTAGAATAGGTACTGATAGCAGTGTGGAGAAAGGGAAGGGTGTCTCTTTCTCTGTCCTTGTCAGAGGCGACATCACGAGTGCTAGGGCTGACTGTGAACTGGGAACTGTATTCGAAACTTTATTCCACAAGAGAAGGAATCAGAAAGTATAGGAAATAACACGGCACCTGGAAGAGTTTGCAATCTAAAAGCCATAGGCCTTAGGCATGGGCTACACGGGGCCTTGTTGTAGCGCCAGTGATTGAGGGAAAGCTGCAGTCCGCATTTCAGCTGCAACTAACTCATGACTTTGGGCAAACGGGTCCCAGGTGACGAAATCAGTCGCTGACCGTCTACTTTACAAGTTATTGACTCTGGTATATGCTGTGCTGCAAACTAATGTCAGGAATCCATTGGATAAGGCTCTGGCCGTGGGCATCTCCCGTACGGACGTTTGTTTCCCCTGGCCAATCTCAGCGGGCTCCTTTCGGCATGTGGTTTCGGCCTATTCGCTCCATGGATTGGGGATATCTACAGAGTTTTTCAGCTTAAACCTTAAGGAAACTGAGGTAGGATAAGTGTGGGTTCTCTCGGTGCAACAACTTAATGGCTTCTTTTTTTGTAGATCTCTTTTTAAATTTCCATCTTTATTTCTATGGAGTCTCTGGAGACTTAAGACTTTGGTTTCTTTCTACCTTTAAGGTTCCTTACGCTCCCTCTAGGATTTTACCTCCTTTTTCCTTAGTTTTCTAACTCATGACTTTGGGAAAAAGGGTCCCAGGTGACAAAATCAGTCGCTGAACGTCTACGTTATGCTCTGCTGCAAACTAATGTCAGGAATCCATTAAATAAGGCTCTGTCCGTGGGCATCTCCCGTACGGACGTTTGTTTCCCCTGGCCAATCTCAGCGGGCTCCTTTCGGCATGTGGTTTCGGCCTATTCGCTCCATGGATTGGGGATATCTACAGAGTTTTTCAGCTTAAACCTTCAGGAAACTGAGGTAGGATAAGTGTGGGTTCTCTCTGTGCAACGACTTAATGGCTTCTTTTTTTGTAGATCTCTTTTTAAAATTCCATCTTTATTTCCATGGAGACTCTGGAGACTCTGGAGACTTAAGACTTTGGATTCCTTTTTCCTGAGTTTTCTTTGGTGCACAAAGAAAACAATTGCCTCCCCGTCGGGGAATCGAACCCCGGTCTCCCGCGTGACAGGCGGGGATACTCACCACTATACTAACGAGGAATGGGTATGGTGTTTGCCATCACGGTAACCTGCTTAAATGAAGACAGCAGCAATTTCCACCCACCAGATCTAGGCAGTAGGGAGAAAAAGGAGTTTGAGACTGGTACGGTCAAAAAAGAGGAGACGGACTGGCCCGTACGGGGATCGAACCCGCGACCTTGGCGTTATTAGCACCACGCTCTAACCAGCTGAGCTAACCGGCCATGTTGCGCATGTCGGCTGCCCCGGCCGACACCAGTGGGGATCTCACATGTGTCCCAGTCCTTAGAATAGGTACTGATAGCAGTGTGGAGAAAGGGAACGGTGTCTCTTTCTCTGTCCTTGTCAGAGGCGACATCACGAGTGCTAGGGCTGACTGTGAACTGGGAACTGTATTCGAAACTTTATTCCACAAGAGAAGGAATCAGAAAGTATAGGAAATAACACGGCACCTGGAAGAGTTTGCAATCTAAAAGCCATAGGCCTTAGGCATGGGCTACACGGGGCCTTGTTGTAGCGCCAGTGATTGAGGGAAAGCTGCAGTCCGCATTTCAGCTGCAACTAACTCATGACTTTGGGCAAACGGGTCCCAGGTGACGAAATCAGTCGCTGACCGTCTACTTTACAAGTTATTGACTCTGGTATATGCTGTGCTGCAAACTAATGTCAGGAATCCATTGGATAAGGCTCTGGCCGTGGGCATCTCCCGTACGGACGTTTGTTTCCCCTGGCCAATCTCAGCGGGCTCCTTTCGGCATGTGGTTTCGGCCTATTCGCTCCATGGATTGGGGATATCTACAGAGTTTTTCAGCTTAAACCTTAAGGAAACTGAGGTAGGATAAGTGTGGGTTCTCTCGGTGCAACAACTTAATGGCTTCTTTTTTTGTAGATCTCTTTTTAAATTTCCATCTTTATTTCCATGGAGTCTCTGGAGACTTAAGACTTTGGTTTCTTTCTACATTTAAGGTTCCTTACGCTCCCTCTAGGATTTTACCTCCTTTTTCCTTAGTTTTCTAACTCATGACTTTGGGAAAAAGGGTCCCAGGTGACAAAATCAGTCGCTGAACGTCTACGTTATGCTCTGCTGCAAACTAATGTCAGGAATCCATTAAATAAGGCTCTGTCCGTGGGCATCTCCCGTACGGACGTTTGTTTCCCCTGGCCAATCTCAGCGGGCTCCTTTCGGCATGTGGTTTCGGCCTATTCGCTCCATGGATTGGGGATATCTACAGAGTTTTTCAGCTTAAACCTTCAGGAAACTGAGGTAGGATAAGTGTGGGTTCTCTCTGTGCAACGACTTAATGGCTTCTTTTTTTGTAGATCTCTTTTTAAAATTCCATCTTTATTTCCATGGAGACTCTGGAGACTCTGGAGACTTAAGACTTTGGATTCCTTTTTCCTGAGTTTTCTTTGGTGCACAAAGAAAACAATTGCCTCCCCGTCGGGGAATCGAACCCCAGTCTCCCGCGTGACAGGCGGGGATACTCACCACTATACTAACGAGGAATGGGTATGGTGCTTGCCATCACGGTAACCTGCTTAAATGAAGACAGCAGCAATTTCCACCCACCAGATCTAGGCAGTAGGGAGAAAAAGGAGTTTGAGACTGGTACGGTCAAAAAAGAGGAGACGGACTGGCCCGTACGGGGATCGAACCCGCGACCTTGGCGTTATTAGCACCACGCTCTAACCAGCTGAGCTAACCGGCCATGTTGCGCATGTCGGCTGCCCCGGCCGACACCAGTGGGGATCTCACATGTGTCCCAGTCCTTAGAATAGGTACTGATAGCAGTGTGGAGAAAGGGAAGGGTGTCTCTTTCTCTGTCCTTGTCAGAGGCGACATCACGAGTGCTAGGGCTGACTGTGAACTGGGAACTGTATTCGAAACTTTATTCCACAAGAGAAGGAATCAGAAAGTATAGGAAATAACACGGCACCTGGAAGAGTTTGCAATCTAAAAGCCATAGGCCTTAGGCATGGGCTACACGGGGCCTTGTTGTAGCGCCAGTGATTGAGGGAAAGCTGCAGTCCGCATTTCAGCTGCAACTAACTCATGACTTTGGGCAAACGGGTCCCAGGTGACGAAATCAGTCGCTGACCGTCTACTTTACAAGTTATTGACTCTGGTATATGCTGTGCTGCAAACTAATGTCAGGAATCCATTGGATAAGGCTCTGGCCGTGGGCATCTCCCGTACGGACGTTTGTTTCCCCTGGCCAATCTCAGTGGGCTCCTTTCGGCATGTGGTTTCGGCCTATTCGCTCCATGGATTGGGGATATCTACAGAGTTTTTCAGCTTAAACCTTAAGGAAACTGAGGTAGGATAAGTGTGGGTTCTCTCGGTGCAACGACTTAATGGCTTCTTTTTTTGTAGATCTCTTTTTAAATTTCCATCTTTATTTCCATGGAGTCTCTGGAGACTTAAGACTTTGGTTTCTTTCTACCTTTAAGGTTCCTGACGCTCTATCTAGGATTTTACCTCCTTTTTCCTTAGTTTTCTAACTCATGACTTTGGGAAAACGGGTCCCAGGTGACAAAATCAGTCGCTGAACATCTACGTTATGCTCTGCTGCAAACTAATGTCAGGAATCCATTAAATAAGGCTCTGTCCGTGGGCATCTCCCATACGGACGTTTGTTTCCCCTGGCCAATCTCAGCGGGCTCCTTTCGGCATGTGGTTTCGGCCTATTCGCTCCATGGATTGGGGATATCTACAGAGTTTTTCAGCTTAAACCTTCAGGAAACTGAGGTAGGATAAGTGTGGGTTCTCTCTGTGCAACGACTTAATGGCTTCTTTTTTTGTAGATCTCTTTTTAAAATTCCATCTTTATTTCCATGGAGACTCTGGAGACTCTGGAGACTTAAGACTTTGGATTCCTTTTTCCTGAGTTTTCTTTGGTGCACAAAGAAAACAATTGCCTCCCCGTCGGGGAATCGAACCCCAGTCTCCCGCGTGACAGGCGGGGATACTCACCACTATACTAACGAGGAATGGGTATGGTGCTTGCCATCACGGTAACCTGCTTAAATGAAGACAGCAGCAATTTCCACCCACGAGATCTAGGCAGTAGGGAGAAAAAGGAGTTTGAGACTGGTACGGTCAAAAAAGAGGAGACGGACTGGCCCGTACGGGGATCGAACCCGCGACCTTGGCGTTATTAGCACCACACTCTAACCAGCTGAGCTAACCGGCAATGTTGCGCATGTCGGCTGCCCCGGCCGACACCAGTGGGGATCTCACATGTGTCCCAGTCCTTAGAATAGGTACTGATAGCAGTGTGGAGAAAGGGAAGGGTGTCTCTTTCTCTGTCCTTGTCAGAGGCGACATCACGAGTGCTAGGGCTGACTGTGAACTGGGAACTGTATTCGAAACTTTATTCCACAAGAGAAGGAATCAGAAAGTATAGGAAATAACACGGCACCTGGAAGAGTTTGCAATCTAAAAGCCATAGGCCTTAGGCATGGGCTACACGGGGCCTTGTTGTAGCGCCAGTGATTGAGGGAAAGCTGCAGTCCGCATTTCAGCTGCAACTAACTCATGACTTTGGGCAAACGGGTCCCAGGTGACGAAATCAGTCGCTGACCGTCTACTTTACAAGTTATTGACTCTGGTATATGCTGTGCTGCAAACTAATGTCAGGAATCCATTGGATAAGGCTCTGGCCGTGGGCATCTCCCGTACGGACGTTTGTTTCCCCTGGCCAATCTCAGCGGGCTCCTTTCGGCATGTGGTTTCGGCCTATTCGCTCCATGGATTGGGGATATCTACAGAGTTTTTCAGCTTAAACCTTAAGGAAACTGAGGTAGGATAAGTGTGGGTTCTCTCGGTGCAACAACTTAATGGCTTCTTTTTTTGTAGATCTCTTTTTAAATTTCCATCTTTATTTCTATGGAGTCTCTGGAGACTTAAGACTTTGGTTTCTTTCTACCTTTAAGGTTCCTTACGCTCCCTCTAGGATTTTACCTCCTTTTTCCTTAGTTTTCTAACTCATGACTTTGGGAAAAAGGGTCCCAGGTGACAAAATCAGTCGCTGAACGTCTACGTTATGCTCTGCTGCAAACTAATGTCAGGAATCCATTAAATAAGGCTCTGTCCGTGGGCATCTCCCCTACGGACGTTTGTTTCCCCTGGCCAATCTCAGCGGGCTCCTTTCGGCATGTGGTTTCGGCCTATTCGCTCCATGGATTGGGGATATCTACAGAGTTTTTCAGCTTAAACCTTCAGGAAACTGAGGTAGGATAAGTGTGGGTTCTCTCTGTGCAACGACTTAATGGCTTCTTTTTTTGTAGATCTCTTTTTAAAATTCCATCTTTATTTCCATGGAGACTCTGGAGACTCTGGAGACTTAAGACTTTGGATTCCTTTTTCCTGAGTTTTCTTTGGTGCACAAAGAAAACAATTGCCTCCCCGTCGGGGAATCGAACCCCAGTCTCCTGCGTGACAGGCGGGGATACTGACCACTATACTAACGAGGAATGGGTATGGTGCTTGCCATCACGGTAACCTGCTTAAATGAAGACAGCAGCAATTTCCACCCACCAGATCTAGGCAGTAGGGAGAAAAAGGAGTTTGAGACTGGTACGGTCAAAAAAGAGGAGACGGACTGGCCCGTACGGGGATCGAACCCGCGACCTTGGCGTTATTAGCACCACGCTCTAACCAGCTTAGCTAACCGGCCATGTTGCGCATGTCGGCTGCCCCGGCCGACACCAGTGGGGATCTCACATGTGTCCCAGTCCTTAGAATAGGTACTGATAGCAGTGTGGAGAAAGGGAAGGGTGTCTCTTTCTCTGTCCTTGTCAGAGGCGACATCACGAGTGCTAGGGCTGACTGTGAACTGGGAACTGTATTCGAAACTTTATTCCACAAGAGAAGGAATCAGAAAGTATAGGAAATAACACGGCACCTGGAAGAGTTTGCAATCTAAAAGCCATAGGCCTTAGGCATGGGCTACACGGGGCCTTGTTGTAGCGCCAGTGATTGAGGGAAAGCTGCAGTCCGCATTTCAGCTGCAACTAACTCATGACTTTGGGCAAACGGGTCCCAGGTGACGAAATCAGTCGCTGACCGTCTACTTTACAAGTTATTGACTCTGGTATATGCTGTGCTGCAAACTAATGTCAGGAATCCATTGGATAAGGCTCTGGCCGTGGGCATCTCCCGTACGGACGTTTGTTTCCCCTGGCCAATCTCAGTGGGCTCCTTTCGGCATGTGGTTTCGGCCTATTCGCTCCATGGATTGGGGATATCTACAGAGTTTTTCAGCTTAAACCTTAAGGAAACTGAGGTAGGATAAGTGTGGGTTCTCTCGGTGCAACGACTTAATGGCTTCTTTTTTTGTAGATCTCTTTTTAAATTTCCATCTTTATTTCCATGGAGTCTCTGGAGACTTAAGACTTTGGTTTCTTTCTACCTTTAAGGTTCCTGACGCTCTATCTAGGATTTTACCTCCTTTTTCCTTAGTTTTCTAACTCATGACTTTGGGAAAACGGGTCCCAGGTGACAAAATCAGTCGCTGAACATCTACGTTATGCTCTGCTGCAAACTAATGTCAGGAATCCATTAAATAAGGCTCTGTCCGTGGGCATCTCCCATACGGACGTTTGTTTCCCCTGGCCAATCTCAGCGGGCTCCTTTCGGCATGTGGTTTCGGCCTATTCGCTCCATGGATTGGGGATATCTACAGAGTTTTTCAGCTTAAACCTTCAGGAAACTGAGGTAGGATAAGTGTGGGTTCTCTCTGTGCAACGACTTAATGGCTTCTTTTTTTGTAGATCTCTTTTTAAAATTCCATCTTTATTTCCATGGAGACTCTGGAGACTCTGGAGACTTAAGACTTTGGATTCCTTTTTCCTGAGTTTTCTTTGGTGCACAAAGAAAACAATTGCCTCCCCGTCGGGGAATCGAACCCCGGTCTCCCGCGTGACAGGCGGGGATACTCACCACTATACTAACGAGGAATGGGTATGGTGCTTGCCATCACGGTAACCTGCTTAAATGAAGACAGCAGCAATTTCCACCCACGAGATCTAGGCAGTAGGGAGAAAAAGGAGTTTGAGACTGGTACGGTCAAAAAAGAGGAGACGGACTGGCCCGTACGGGGATCGAACCCGCGACCTTGGCGTTATTAGCACCACACTCTAACCAGCTGAGCTAACCGGCAATGTTGCGCATGTCGGCTGCCCCGGCCGACACCAGTGGGGATCTCACATGTGTCCCAGTCCTTAGAATAGGTACTGATAGCAGTGTGGAGAAAGGGAAGGGTGTCTCTTTCTCTGTCCTTGTCAGAGGCGACATCACGAGTGCTAGGGCTGACTGTGAACTGGGAACTGTATTCGAAACTTTATTCCACAAGAGAAGGAATCAGAAAGTATAGGAAATAACACGGCACCTGGAAGAGTTTGCAATCTAAAAGCCATAGGCCTTAGGCATGGGCTACACGGGGCCTTGTTGTAGCGCCAGTGATTGAGGGAAAGCTGCAGTCCGCATTTCAGCTGCAACTAACTCATGACTTTGGGCAAACGGGTCCCAGGTGACGAAATCAGTCGCTGACCGTCTACTTTACAAGTTATTGACTCTGGTATATGCTGTGCTGCAAACTAATGTCAGGAATCCATTGGATAAGGCTCTGGCCGTGGGCATCTCCCGTACGGACGTTTGTTTCCCCTGGCCAATCTCAGCGGGCTCCTTTCGGCATGTGGTTTCGGCCTATTCGCTCCATGGATTGGGGATATCTACAGAGTTTTTCAGCTTAAACCTTAAGGAAACTGAGGTAGGATAAGTGTGGGTTCTCTCGGTGCAACAACTTAATGGCTTCTTTTTTTGTAGATCTCTTTTTAAATTTCCATCTTTATTTCCATGGAGTCTCTGGAGACTTAAGACTTTGGTTTCTTTCTACCTTTAAGGTTCCTTACGCTCCCTCTAGGATTTTACCTCCTTTTTCCTTAGTTTTCTAACTCATGACTTTGGGAAAAAGGGTCCCAGGTGACAAAATCAGTCGCTGAACGTCTACGTTATGCTCTGCTGCAAACTAATGTCAGGAATCCATTAAATAAGGCTCTGTCCGTGGGCATCTCCCGTACGGACGTTTGTTTCCCCTGGCCAATCTCAGCGGGCTCCTTTCGGCATGTGGTTTCGGCCTATTCGCTCCATGGATTGGGGATATCTACAGAGTTTTTCAGCTTAAACCTTCAGGAAACTGAGGTAGGATAAGTGTGGGTTCTCTCTGTGCAACGACTTAATGGCTTCTTTTTTTGTAGATCTCTTTTTAAAATTCCATCTTTATTTCCATGGAGACTCTGGAGACTCTGGAGACTTAAGACTTTGGATTCCTTTTTCCTGAGTTTTCTTTGGTGCACAAAGAAAACAATTGCCTCCCCGTCGGGGAATCGAACCCCAGTCTCCTGCGTGACAGGCGGGGATACTGACCACTATACTAACAAAGAATGGGTATGGTGCTTGCCATCACGGTAACCTGCTTAAATGAAGACAGCAGCAATTTCCACCCACCAGATCTAGGCAGTAGGGAGAAAAAGGAGTTTGAGACTGGTACGGTCAAAAAAGAGGAGACGGACTGGCCCGTACGGGGATCGAACCCGCGACCTTGGCGTTATTAGCACCACGCTCTAACCAGCTGAGCTAACCGGCCATGTTGCGCATGTCGGCTGCCCCGGCCGACACCAGTGGGGATCTCACATGTGTCCCAGTCCTTAGAATAGGTACTGATAGCAGTGTGGAGAAAGGGAAGGGTGTCTCTTTCTCTGTCCTTGTCAGAGGCGACATCACGAGTGCTAGGGCTGACTGTGAACTGGGAACTGTATTCGAAACTTTATTCCACAAGAGAAGGAATCAGAAAGTATAGGAAATAACACGGCACCTGGAAGAGTTTGCAATCTAAAAGCCATAGGCCTTAGGCATGGGCTACACGGGGCCTTGTTGTAGCGCCAGTGATTGAGGGAAAGCTGCAGTCCGCATTTCAGCTGCAACTAACTCATGACTTTGGGAAAACGGGTCCCAGGTGACGAAATCAGTCGCTGACCGTCTACTTTACAAGTTATTGACTCTGGTATATGCTGTGCTGCAAACTAATGTCAGGAATCCATTGGATAAGGCTCTGGCCGTGGGCATCTCCCGTACGGACGTTTGTTTCCCCTGGCCAATCTCAGCGGGCTCCTTTCGGCATGTGGTTTCGGCCTATTCGCTCCATGGATTGGGGATATCTACAGAGTTTTTCAGCTTAAACCTTAAGGAAACTGAGGTAGGATAAGTGTGGGTTCTCTCGGTGCAACAACTTAATGGCTTCTTTTTTTGTAGATCTCTTTTTAAATTTCCATCTTTATTTCCATGGAGTCTCTGGAGACTTAAGACTTTGGTTTCTTTCTACCTTTAAGGTTCCTTACGCTCCCTCTAGGATTTTACCTCCTTTTTCCTTAGTTTTCTAACTCATGACTTTGGGAAAAAGGGTCCCAGGTGACAAAATCAGTCGCTGAACGTCTACGTTATGCTCTGCTGCAAACTAATGTCAGGAATCCATTAAATAAGGCTCTGTCCGTGGGCATCTCCCGTACGGACGTTTGTTTCCCCTGGCCAATCTCAGCGGGCTCCTTTCGGCATGTGGTTTCGGCCTATTCGCTCCATGGATTGGGGATATCTACAGAGTTTTTCAGCTTAAACCTTCAGGAAACTGAGGTAGGATAAGTGTGGGTTCTCTCTGTGCAACAACTTAATGGCTTCTTTTTTTGTAGATCTCTTTTTAAAATTCCATCTTTATTTCCATGGAGACTCTGGAGACTTAAGACTTTGGTTTCTTTCTACCTTTAAGGTTCCTTACGCTCCCTCTAGGATTTTACCTCCTTTTTCCTTAGTTTTCTAACTCATGACTTTGGGAAAAAGGGTCCCAGGTGACAAAATCAGTCGCTGAACGTCTACGTTATGCTCTGCTGCAAACTAATGTCAGGAATCCATTAAATAAGGCTCTGTCCGTGGGCATCTCCCGTACGGACGTTTGTTTCCCCTGGCCAATCTCAGCGGGCTCCTTTCGGCATGTGGTTTCGGCCTATTCGCTCCATGGATGGGGATATCTACAGAGTTTTTCAGCTTAAACCTTCAGGAAACTGAGGTAGGATAAGTGTGGGTTCTCTCTGTGCAACGACTTAATGGCTTCTTTTTTTGTAGATCTCTTTTTAAAATTCCATCTTTATTTCCATGGAGACTCTGGAGACTCTGGAGACTTAAGACTTTGGATTCCTTTTTCCTGAGTTTTCTTTGGTGCACAAAGAAAACAATTGCCCCCCGTCGGGGAATCGAACCCCGGTCTCCCGCGTGACAGGCGGGGATACTCACCACTATACTAACGAGGAATGGGTATAGTGCTTGCCATCACGGTAACCTGCTTAAATGAAGACAGCAGCAATTTCCACCCACCAGATCTAGGCAGTAGGGAGAAAAAGGAGTTTGAGACTGGTACGGTCAAAAAAGAGGAGACGGACTGGCCCGTACGGGGATCGAACCCGCGACCTTGGCGTTATTAGCACCACGCTCTAACCAGCTGAGCTAACCGGCCATGTTGCGCATGTCGGCTGCCCCGGCCGACACCAGTGGGGATCTCACATGTGTCCCAGTCCTTAGAATAGGTGCTGATAGCAGTGTGGAGAAAGGGAAGGGTGTCTCTTTCTCTGTCCTTGTCAGAGGCGACATCACGAGTGCTAGGGCTGACTGTGAACTGGGAACTGTATTCGAAACTTTATTCCACAAGAGAAGGAATCAGAAAGTATAGGAAATAACACGGCACCTGGAAGAGTTTGCAATCTAAAAGCCATAGGCCTTAGGCATGGGCTACACGGGGCCTTGTTGTAGCGCCAGTGATTGAGGGAAAGCTGCAGTCCGCATTTCAGCTGCAACTAACTCATGAAAATCAGTCGCTGACCGTCTACTTTACAAGTTATTGACTCTGGTATATGCTGTGCTGCAAACTAATGTCAGGAATCCATTGGATAAGGCTCTGGCCGTGGGCATCTCCAGTACGGACGTTTGTTTCCCCTGGCCAATCTCAGCGGGCTCCTTTCGGCATGTGGTTTCGGCCTATTCGCTCCATGGATTGGGGATATCTACAGAGTTTTTCAGCGTGACAGGCGGGGATACTCACCACTATACTAACGAGGAATGGGTATGGTGCTTGCCATCACGGTAACCTGCTTAAATGAAGACAGCAGCAATTTCCACCCACCAGATCTAGGCAGTAGGGAGAAAAAGGAGTTTGAGACTGGTACGGTCAAAAAAGAGGAGACGGACTGGCCCGTACGGGGATCGAACCCGCGACTTTGGCGTTATTAGCACCACGCTCTAACCAGCTGAGCTAACCGGCCATGTTGCGCATGTTGGCTGCCCCGGCCGACACCAGTGGGGATCTCACATGTGTCCCAGTCCTTAGAATAGGTACTGATAGCAGTGTGGAGAAAGGGAAGGGTGTCTCTTTCTCTGTCCTTGTCAGAGGCGACATCACGAGTGCTAGGGCTGACTGTGAACTGGGAACTGTATTCGAAACTTTATTCCACAAGAGAAGGAATCAGAAAGTATAGGAAATAACACGGCACCTGGAAGAGTTTGCAATCTAAAAGCCATAGGCCTTAGGCATGGGCTACACGGGGCCTTGTTGTAGCGCCAGTGATTGAAGGAAAGCTGCAGTCCGCATTTCAGCTGCAACTAACTCATGACTTTGGGCACACAGGTCCCAGGTGACGAAATCAGTCGCTGACTGTCTACTTTACAAGTTATTGACTCTGGTATATGCTGTGCTGCAAACTAATGTCAGGAATCCATTGGATAAGGCTCTGGCCGTGGGCATCTCCCGTACGGACGTTTGTTTCCCCTGGCCAATCTCAGCGGGCTCCTTTCGGCATGTGGTTTCGGCCTATTCGCTCCATGGATTGGGGATATCTACAGAGTTTTTCAGCTTAAACCTTAAGGAAACTGAGGTAGGATAAGTGTGGGTTCTCTCGGTGCAACAACCTAATGGCTTCTTTTTTTGTAGATCTCTTTTTAAATTTCCATCTTTATTTCCATGGAGTCTCTGGAGACTTAAGACTTTGGTTTCTTTCTACCTTTAAGGTTCCTTACACTCCCTCTAGGATTTTACCTCCTTTTTCCTTAGTTTTCTAACTCATGACTTTGGGAAAAAGGGTCCCAGGTGACAAAATCAGTCGCTGAACGTCTACGTTATGCTATGCTGCAAACTAATGTCAGGAATCCATTAAATAAGGCTCTGTCCGTGGGCATCTCCCGTACGGACATTTGTTTCCCCTGGCCAATCTACAGAGTTTTTCAGCTTAAACCTTCAGGAAACTGAGGTAGGATAAGTGTGGGTTCTCTCTGTGCAACGACTTAATGGCTTCTTTTTTTGTAGATCTCTTTTTAAAATTCCATCTTTATTTCCATGGAGACTCTGGAGACTCTGGAGACTTAAGACTTTGGATTCCTTTTTCCTGAGTTTTCTTTGGTGCACAAAGAAAACAATTGCCTCCCCGTCAGGGAATCGAACCCCGGTCTCCCGCGTGACAGGCGGGGATACTCACCACTATACTAACGAGGAATGGGTAGGGTGCTTGCCATCACGGTAACCTGCTTAAATGAAGACAGCAGCAATTTCCACCCACCAGATCTAGGCAGTAGGGAGAAAAAGGAGTTTGAGACTGGTACGGTCAAAAAAGAGGAGACGGACTGGCCCGTACGGGGATCGAACCCGCGACCTTGGCGTTATTAGCACCACGCTCTAACCAGCTGAGCTAACCGGCCATGTTGCGCATGTCGGCTGCCCCGGCCGACACCCGTGGGGATCTCACATGTGTCCCAGTCCTTAGAATAGGTACTGATAGCAGTGTGGAGAAAGGGAAGGGTGTCTCTTTCTCTGTCCTTGTCAGAGGCGACATCACGAGTGCTAGGGCTGACTGTGAACTGGGAACTGTATTCGAAACTTTATTCCACAAGAGAAGGAATCAGAAAGTATAGGAAATAACACGGCACCTGGAAGAGTTTGCAATCTAAAAGCCATAGGCCTTAGGCATGGGCTACACGGGGCCTTGTTGTAGCGCCAGTGATTGAGGGAAAGCTCTAACCAGCTGAGCTAACCGGCCATGTTGCGCATGTCGGCTGCCCCGGCCGACACCAGTGGGGATCTCACATGTGTCCCAGTCCTTAGAATAGGTACTGATAGCAGTGTGGAGAAAGGGAAGGGTGTCTCTTTCTCTGTCCTTGTCAGAGGCGACATCACGAGTGCTAGGGCTGACTGTGAACTGGGAACTGTATTCGAAACTTTATTCCACAAGAGAAGGAATCAGAAAGTATAGGAAATAACACGGCACCTGGAAGAGTTTGCAATCTAAAAGCCATAGGCCTTAGGCATGGGCTACACGGGGCCTTGTTGTAGCGCCAGTGATTGAGGGAAAGCTGCAGTCCGCATTTCAGCTGCAACTAACTCATGACTTTGGACAAACGGGTCCCAGGTGACGAAATCAGTCGCTGACCGTCTACTTTACAAGTTATTGACTCTGGTATATGCTGTGCTGCAAACTAATGTCAGGAATCCATTGGATAAGGCTCTGGCCGTGGGCATCTCCCGTACGGACGTTTGTTTCCCCTGGCCAATCTCAGCGGGCTCCTTTCGGCATGTGGTTTCGGCCTATTCGCTCCATGGATTGGGGATATCTACAGAGTTTTTCAGCTTAAACCTTAAGGAAACTGAGGTAGGATAAGTGTGGGTTCTCTCGGTGCAACAACTTAATGGCTTCTTTTTTTGTAGATCTCTTTTTAAATTTCCATCTTTATTTCCATGGAGTCTCTGGAGACTTAAGACTTTGGTTTCTTTCTACCTTTAAGGTTCCTTACGCTCCCTCTAGGATTTTACCTCCTTTTTCCTTAGTTTTCTAACTCATGACTTTGGGAAAAAGGGTCCCAGGTGACAAAATCAGTCGCTGAACGTCTACGTTATGCTCTGCTGCAAACTAATGTCAGGAATCCATTAAATAAGGCTCTGTCCGTGGGCATCTCCCGTACGGACGTTTGTTTCCCCTGGCCAATCTCAGCGGGCTCCTTTCGGCATGTGGTTTCGGCCTATTCGCTCCATGGATTGGGGATATCTACAGAATTTTTCAGCTTAAACCTTCAGGAAACTGAGGTAGGATAAGTGTGGGTTCTCTCTGTGCAACAACTTAATGGCTTCTTTTTTTGTAGATCTCTTTTTAAAATTCCATCTTTATTTCCATGGAGACTCTGGAGACTTAAGACTTTGGTTTCTTTCTACCTTTAAGGTTCCTTACGCTCCCTCTAGGATTTTACCTCCTTTTTCCTTAGTTTTCTAACTCATGACTTTGGGAAAAAGGGTCCCAGGTGACAAAATCAGTCGCTGAACGTCTACGTTATGCTCTGCTGCAAACTAATGTCAGGAATCCATTAAATAAGGCTCTGTCCGTGGGCATCTCCCGTACGGACGTTTGTTTCCCCTGGCCAATCTCAGCGGGCTCCTTTCGGCATGTGGTTTCGGCCTATTCGCTCCATGGATTGGGGATATCTACAGAGTTTTTCAGCTTAAACCTTCAGGAAACTGAGGTAGGATAAGTGTGGGTTCTCTCTGTGCAACGACTTAATGGCTTCTTTTTTTGTAGATCTCTTTTTAAAATTCCATCTTTATTTCCATGGAGACTCTGGAGACTCTGGAGACTTAAGACTTTGGATTCCTTTTTCCTGAGTTTTCTTTGGTGCACAAAGAAAACAATTGCCTCCCCGTCGGGGAATCGAACCCCGGTCTCCCGCGTGACAGGCGGGGATACTCACCACTATACTAACGAGGAATGGGTATGGTGCTTGCCATCACGGTAACCTGCTTAAATGAAGACAGCAGCAATTTCCACCCACCAGATCTAGGCAGTAGGGAGAAAAATTAGTTTGAGACTGGTACGGTCAAAAAAGAGGAGACGAACTGGCCCGTACGGGGATCGAACCCGCGACCTTGGCGTTATTAGCACCACGCTCTAACCAGCTGAGCTAACCGGCCATGTTGCGCATGTCGGTTGCCCCGGCCGACACCAGTGGGGATCTCACATGTGTCCCAGTCCTTAGAATAGGTACTGATAGCAGTGTGGAGAAAGGGAAGGGTGTCTCTTTCTCTGTCCTTGTCAGAGGCGACATCACGAGTGCTAGGGCTGACTGTGAACTGGGAACTGTATTCGAAACTTTATTCCACAAGAGAAGGAATCAGAAAGTATAGGAAATAACACGGCACCTGGAAGAGTTTGCAATCTAAAAGCCATAGGCCTTAGGCATGGGCTACACGGGGCCTTGTTGTAGCGCCAGTGATTGAGGGAAAGCTGCAGTCCGCATTTCAGCTGCAACTAACTCATGACTTTGGGCAAACGGGTCCCAGGTGACGAAATCAGTCGCTGACCGTCTACTTTACAAGTTATTGACTCTGGTATATGCTGTGCTGCAAACTAATGTCAGGAATCCATTGGATAAGGCTCTGGCCGTGGGCATCTCCCGTACGGACGTTTGTTTCCCCTGGCCAATCTCAGCGGGCTCCTTTCGGCATGTGGTTTCGGCCTATTCGCTCCATGGATTGGGGATATCTACAGAGTTTTTCAGCTTAAACCTTAAGGAAACTGAGGTAGGATAAGTGTGGGTTCTCTCGGTGCAACAACTTAATGGCTTCTTTTTTTGTAGATCTCTTTTTAAATTTCCATCTTTATTTCCATGGAGTCTCTGGAGACTTAAGACTTTGGTTTCTTTCTACCTTTAAGGTTCCTTACGCTCCCTCTAGGATTTTACCTCCTTTTTCCTTAGTTTTCTAACTCATGACTTTGGGAAAAAGGGTCCCAGGTGACAAAATCAGTCGCTGAACGTCTACGTTATGCTCTGCTGCAAACTAATGTCAGGAATCCATTAAATAAGGCTCTGTCCGTGGGCATCTCCCGTACGGACGTTTGTTTCCCCTGGCCAATCTCAGCGGGCTCCTTTCGGCATGTGGTTTCGGCCTATTCGCTCCATGGATTGGGGATATCTACAGAGTTTTTCAGCTTAAACCTTCAGGAAACTGAGGTAGGATAAGTGTGGGTTCTCTCTGTGCAACGACTTAATGGCTTCTTTTTTTGTAGATCTCTTTTTAAAATTCCATCTTTATTTCCATGGAGACTCTGGAGACTCTGGAGACTTAAGACTTTGGATTACTTTTTCCAGAGTTTTCTTTGGTGCACAAAGAAAACAATTGCCTCCCCTTCGGGGAATCGAACCCCGGTCTCCCGCGTGACAGGCGGGGATACTCACCACTATACTAACGAGGAATGGGTATGGTGCTTGCCATCACGGTAACCTGCTTAAATGAAGACAGCAGCAATTTCCACCCACCAGATCTAGGCAGTAGGGAGAAAAAGGAGTTTGAGACTGGTACGGTCAAAAAAGAGGAGACGGACTGGCCCGTACGGGGATCGAACCCGCGACCTTGGCGTTATTAGCACCACGCTCTAACCAGCTGAGCTAACCGGCCATGTTGCGCATGTCGGCTGCCCCGGCCGACACCAGTGGGGATCTCACATGTGTCCCAGTCCTTAGAATAGGTACTGATAGCAGTGTGGAGAAAGGGAAGGGTGTCTCTTTCTCTGTCCTTGTCAGAGGCGACATCACGAGTGCTAGGGCTGACTGTGAACTGGGAACTGTATTCGAAACTTTATTCCACAAGAGAAGGAATCAGAAAGTATAGGAAATAACACGGCACCTGGAAGAGTTTGCAATCTAAAAGCCATAGGCCTTAGGCATGGGCTACACGGGGCCTTGTTGTAGCGCCAGTGATTGAGGGAAAGCTGCAGTCCGCATTTCAGCTGCAACTAACTCATGACTTTGGGCAAACGGGTCCCAGGTGACGAAATCAGTCGCTGACCGTCTACTTTACAAGTTATTGACTCTGGTATATGCTGTGCTGCAAACTAATGTCAGGAATCCATTGGATAAGGCTCTGGCCGTGGGCATCTCCCGTACGGACGTTTGTTTCCCCTGGCCAATCTCAGCGGGCTGCTTTCGGCATGTGGTTTCGGCCTATTCGCTCCATGGATTGGGGATATCTACAGAGTTTTTCAGCTTAAACCTTAAGGAAACTGAGGTAGGATAAGTGTGGGTTCTCTCGGTGCAACGACTTAATGGCTTCTTTTTTTGTAGATCTCTTTTTAAATTTCCATCTTTATTTCCATGGAGTCTCTGGAGACTTAAGACTTTGGTTTCTTTCTACCTTTAAGGTTCCTTACGCTCCCTCTAGGATTTTACCTCCTTTTTCCTTAGTTTTCTAACTCATGACTTTGGGAAAAAGGGTCCCAGGTGACAAAATCAGTCGCTGAACGTCTACGTTATGCTCTGCTGCAAACTAATGTCAGGAATCCATTAAATAAGGCTCTGTCCGTGGGCATCTCCCGTACGGACGTTTGTTTCCCCTGGCCAATCTCAGCGGGCTCCTTTCTGCATGTGGTTTCGGCCTATTCGCTCCATGGATTGGGGATATCTACAGAGTTTTTCAGCTTAAACCTTCAGGAAACTGAGGTAGGATAAGTGTGGGTTCTCTCTGTGCAACAACTTAATGGCTTCTTTTTTTGTAGATCTCTTTTTAAAATTCCATCTTTATTTCCATGGAGAATCTGGAGACTTAAGACTTTGGTTTCTTTCTACCTTTAAGGTTCCTTACGCTCCCTCTAGGATTTTACCTCCTTTTTCCTTAGTTTTCTAACTCATGACTTTGGGAAAAAGGGTCCCAGGTGACAAAATCAGTCGCTGAACGTCTACGTTATGCTCTGCTGCAAACTAATGTCAGGAATCCATTAAATAAGGCTCTGTCCGTGGGCATCTCCCGTACGGACGTTTGTTTCCCCTGGCCAATCTCAGCGGGCTCCTTTCGGCATGTGGTTTCGGCCTATTCGCTCCATGGATTGGGGATATCTACAGAGTTTTTCAGCTTAAACCTTCAGGAAACTGAGGTAGGATAAGTGTGGGTTCTCTCTGTGCAACGACTTAATGGCTTCTTTTTTTGTAGATCTCTTTTTAAAATTCCATCTTTATTTCCATGGAGACTCTGGAGACTCTGGAGACTTAAGACTTTGGATTCCTTTTTCCTGAGTTTTCTTTGGTGCACAAAGAAAACAATTGCCTCCCCGTCGGGGAATCAAACCCACTCCCGCGTGACAGGCGGGGATACTCACCACTATACTAACGAGGAATGGGTATGGTGCTTGCCATCACGGTAACCTGCTTAAATGAAGACAGCAGCAATTTCCACCCACCAGATCTAGTCAGTAGGGAGAAAAAGGAGTTTGAGACTGGTACGGTCAAAAAAGAGGAGACGGACTGGCCCGTACGGGGATCGAACCCGCGACCTTGGCGTTATTAGCACCACGCTCTAACCAGCTGAGCTAACCGGCCATGTTGCGCATGTCGGCTGCCCCGGCCGACACCAGTGGGGATCTCACATGTGTCCCAGTCCTTAGAATAGGTACTGATAGCAGTGTGGAGAAAGGGAAGGGTGTCTCTTTCTCTGTCCTTGTCAGAGGCGACATCACGAGTGCTAGGGCTGACTGTGAACTGGGAACTGTATTAGAAACTTTATTCCACAAGAGAAGGAATCAGAAAGTATAGGAAATAACACGGCACCTGGAAGAGTTTGCAATCTAAAAGCCATAGGCCTTAGGCATGGGCTACACGGGGCCTTGTTGTAGCGCCAGTGATTGAGGGAAAGCTGCAGTCCGCATTTCAGTTGCAACTAACTCATGACTTTGGGCAAACGGGTCCCAGGTGACGAAATCAGTCGCTGACCGTCTACTTTACAAGTTATTGACTCTGGTATATGCTGTGCTGCAAACTAATGTCAGGAATCCATTGGATAAGGCTCTGGCCGTGGGCATCTCCCGTACGGACGTTTGTTTCCCCTGGCCAATCTCAGCGGGCTCCTTTCGGCATGTGGTTTCGGCCTATTCGCTCCATGGATTGGGGATATCTACAGAGTTTTTCAGCTTAAACCTTAAGGAAACTGAGGTAGGATAAGTGTGGGTTCTCTCGGTGCAACAACTTAATGGCTTCTTTTTTTGTAGATCTCTTTTTAAATTTCCATCTTTATTTCCATGGAGTCTCTGGAGACTTAAGACTTTGGTTTCTTTCTACCTTTAAGGTTCCTTACGCTCCCTCTAGGATTTTACCTCCTTTTTCCTTAGTTTTCTAACTCATGACTTTGGGAAAAAGGGTCCCAGGTGACAAAATCAGTCGCTGAACGTCTACGTTATGCTCTGCTGCAAACTAATGTCAGGAATCCATTAAATAAGGCTCTGTCCGTGGGCATCTCCCGTACGGACGTTTGTTTCCCCTGGCCAATCTCAGCGGGCTCCTTTCGGCATGTGGTTTCGGCCTATTCGCTCCATGGATTGGGGATATCTACAGAGTTTTTCAGCTTAAACCTTCAGGAAACTGAGGTAGGATAAGTGTGGGTTCTCTCTGTGCAACGACTTAATGGCTTCTTTTTTTGTAGATCTCTTCTTAAAATTCCATCTTTATTTCCATGGAGACTCTGGAGACTTAAGACTTTGGATTCCTTTTTCCTGAGTTTTCTTTGGTGCACAAAGAAAACAATTGCCTCCCCGTCGGGGAATCGAACCCCGGTCTCCCGCGTGACAGGCGGGGATACTCACCACTATACTAACGAGGAATGGGTATGGTGTTTGCCATCACGGTAACCTGCTTAAATGAAGACAGCAGCAATTTCCACCCACCAGATATAGGCAGTAGTGAGAAAAATTAGTTTGAGACTGGTACGGTCAAAAAAGAGGAGACGAACTGGCCCGTACGGGGATCGAACCCGCGACCTTGGCGTTATTAGCACCACGCTCTAACCAGCTGAGCTAACCGGCCATGTTGCGCATGTCGGCTGCCCCGGCCGACACCAGTGGGGATCTCACATGTGTCCCAGTCCTTAGAATAGGTACTGATAGCAGTGTGGAGAAAGGGAAGGGTGTCTCTTTCTCTGTCCTTGTCAGAGGCGACATCACGAGTGCTAGGGCTGACTGTGAACTGGGAACTGTATTCGAAACTTTATTCCACAAGAGAAGGAATCAGAAAGTATAGGAAATAACACGGCACCTGGAAGAGTTTGCAATCTAAAAGCCATAGGCCTTAGGCATGGGCTACACGGGGCCTTGTTGTAGCGCCAGTGATTGAGGGAAAGCTGCAGTCCGCATTTCAGCTGCAACTAACTCATGACTTTGGGCAAACGGGTCCCAGGTGACGAAATCAGTCGCTGACCGTCTACTTTACAAGTTATTGACTCTGGTATATGCTGTGCTGCAAACTAATGTCAGGAATCCATTGGATAAGGCTCTGGCCGTGGGCATCTCCCGTACGGACGTTTGTTTCCCCTGGCCAATCTCAGCGGGCTCCTTTCGGCATGTGGTTTCGGCCTATTCGCTCCATGGATTGGGGATATCTACAGAGTTTTTCAGCTTAAACCTTAAGGAAACTGAGGTAGGATAAGTGTGGGTTCTCTCGGTGCAACAACTTAATGGCTTCTTTTTTTGTAGATCTCTTTTTAAATTTCCATCTTTATTTCCATGGAGTCTCTGGAGACTTAAGACTTTGGTTTCTTTCTACCTTTAAGGTTCCTTACGCTCCCTCTAGGATTTTACCTCCTTTTTCCTTAGTTTTCTAACTCATGACTTTGGGAAAAAGGGTCCCAGGTGACAAAATCAGTCGCTGAACGTCTACGTTATGCTCTGCTGCAAACTAATGTCAGGAATCCATTAAATAAGGCTCTGTCCGTGGGCATCTCCCGTACGGACGTTTGTTTCCCCTGGCCAATCTCAGCGGGCTCCTTTCGGCATGTGGTTTCGGCCTATTCGCTCCATGGATTGGGGATATCTACAGAGTTTTTCAGCTTAAACCTTCAGGAAACTGAGGTAGGATAAGTGTGGGTTCTCTCTGTGCAACAACTTAATGGCTTCTTTTTTTGTAGATCTCTTTTTAAAATTCCATCTTTATTTCCATGGAGACTCTGGAGACTTAAGACTTTGGTTTCTTTCTACCTTTAAGGTTCCTTACGCTCCCTCTAGGATTTTACCTCCTTTTTCCTTAGTTTTCTAACTCATGACTTTGGGAAAAAGGGTCCCAGGTGACAAAATCAGTCGCTGAACGTCTACGTTATGCTCTGCTGCAAACTAATGTCAGGAATCCATTAAATAAGGCTCTGTCCGTGGGCATCTCCCGTACGGACGTTTGTTTCCCCTGGCCAATCTCAGCGGGCTCCTTTCGGCATGTGGTTTCGGCCTATTCGCTCCATGGATTGGGGATATCTACAGAGTTTTTCAGCTTAAACCTTCAGGAAACTGAGGTAGGATAAGTGTGGGTTCTCTCTGTGCAACGACTTAATGGCTTCTTTTTTTGTAGATCTCTTTTTAAAATTCCATCTTTATTTCCATGGAGACTCTGGAGACTCTGGAGACTTAAGACTTTGGATTCCTTTTTCCTGAGTTTTCTTTGGTGCACAAAGAAAACAATTGCCTCCCCGTCGGGGAATCGAACCCCGGTCTCCCGCGTGACAGGCGGGGATACTCACCACTATACTAACGAGGAATGGGTATGGTGCTTGCCATCACGGTAACCTGCTTAAATGAAGACAGCAGCAATTTCCACCCACCAGATCTAGGCAGTAGGGAGAAAAAGGAGTTTGAGACTTGTACGGTCAAAAAAGAGGAGACGGACTGGCCCGTACAGGGATCGAACCCGCGACCTTGGCGTTATTAGCACCACGCTCTAACCAGCTGAGCTAACCGGCCATGTTGCGCATGTCAGCAGCCCCGGCCGACACCAGTGGGGATCTCACATGTGTCCCAGTCCTTAGAATAGGTACTGATAGCAGTGTGGAGAAAGGGAAGGGTGTCTCTTTCTCTGTCCTTGTCAGAGGCGACATCACGAGTGCTAGGGCTGACTGTGAACTGGGAACTGTATTCGAAACTTTATTCCACAAGAGAAGGAATCAGAAAGTATAGGAAATAACACGGCACCTGGAAGAGTTTGCAATCTAAAAGCCATAGGCCTTAGGCATGGGCTACACGGGGCCTTGTTGTAGCGCCAGTGATTGAGGGAAAGCTGCAGTCCGCATTTCAGCTGCAACTAACTCATGACTTTGGGCAAACGGGTCCCAGGTGACGAAATCAGTCGTTGACCGTCTACTTTACAAGTTATTGACTCTGGTATATGCTGTGCTGCAAACTAATGTCAGGAATCCATTGGATAAGGCTCTGGCCGTGGGCATCTCCCGTACGGACGTTTGTTTCCCCTGGCCAATCTCAGCGGGCTCCTTTCGGCATGTGGTTTCGGCCTATTCGCTCCATGGATTGGGGATATCTACAGAGTTTTTCAGCTTAAACATTAAGGAAACTGAGGTAGGATAAGTGTGGGTTCTCTCGGTGCAACAACTTAATGGCTTCTTTTTTTGTAGATCTCTTTTTAAATTTCCATCTTTATTTCCATGGAGTCTCTGGAGACTTAAGACTTTGGTTTCTTTCTACCTTTAAGGTTCCTTACGCTCCCTCTAGGATTTTACCTCCTTTTTCCTTAGTTTTCTAACTCATGACTTTGGGAAAAAGGGTCCCAGGTGACAAAATCAGTCGCTGAACGTCTACGTTATGCTCTGCTGCAAACTAATGTTAGGAATCCATTAAATAAAGCTCTGTCCGTGGGAATCTCCCGTACGGACGTTTGTTTCCCCTGGCCAATCTCAGCGGGCTCCTTTCGGCATGTGGTTTCGGCCTATTCGCTCCATGGATTGGGGATATCTACAGAGTTTTTCAGCTTAAACCTTCAGGAAACTGAGGTAGGATAAGTGTGGGTTCTCTCTGTGCAACGACTTAATGGCTTCTTTTTTTGTAGATCTCTTTTTAAAATTCCATCTTTATTTCCATGGAGACTCTGGAGACTCTGGAGACTTAAGACTTTGGATTCCTTTTTCCTGAGTTTTCTTTGGTGCACAAAGAAAACAATTGCCTCCCCGTCGGGGAATCGAACCCCAGTCTCCCGCATGACAGGCGGGGATACTCACCATTATACTAACGAGGAATGGGTATGGTGCTTGCCATCACGGTAACCTGCTTAAATGAAGACAGCAGCAATTTCCACCCACCAGATCTAGGCAGTAGGGAGAAAAAGGAGTTTGAGACTGGTACGGTCAAGAAAGAGGAGACGGACTGGCCTGTACGGGGATCGAACCCGCGACCTTGGCGCTAATAAGCACCACGCTCTAACCAGCTGAGCTAACCGGCCATGTTGCGCATGTTGGCTGCCCCGGCCGACACCAGTGGGGATCTCACATGTGTCCCAGTCCTTAGAATAGGTACTGATAGCAGTGTGGAGAAAGGGAAGGGTGTCTCTTTCTCTGTCCTTGTCAGAGGCGACATCACGAGTGCTAGGGCTGACTGTGAACTGGGAACTGTATTCGAAACTTTATTCCACAAGAGAAGGAATCAGAAAGTATAGGAAATAACACGGCACCTGGAAGAGTTTGCAATCTAAAAGCCATAGGCCTTAGGCATGGGCTACACGGGGCCTTGTTGTAGCGCCAGTGATTGAGGGAAAGCTGCAGTCCGCTTTTCAGCTGCAACTAACTCATGACTTTGGGCAAACGGGTCCCAGGTGACGAAATCAGTCGCTGACCGTCTACTTTACAAGTTATTGACTCTGGTATATGCTGTGCTGCAAACTAATGTCAGGAATCCATTGGATAAGGCTCTGGCCGTGGGCATCTCCCGTACGGACGTTTGTTTCCCCTGGCCAATCTCAGCGGGCTCCTTTCGGCATGTGGTTTCGGCCTATTCGCTCCATGGATTGGGGATATCTACAGAGTTTTTCAGCTTAAACCTTCAGGAAACTGAGGTAGGATAAGTGTGGGTTCTCTCGGTGCAACAACTTAATGGCTTCTTTTTTTGTAGATCTCTTTTTAAATTTCCATCTTTATTTCCATGGAGTCTCTGGAGACTTAAGACTTTGGTTTCTTTCTACCTTTAAGGTTCCTTACGCTCCCTCTAGGATTTTACCTCCTTTTTCCTTAGTTTTCTAACTCATGACTTTGGGAAAAAGGGTCCCAGGTGACAAAATCAGTCGCTGAACGTCTACGTTATGCTCTGCTGCAAACTAATGTCAGGAATCCATTAAATAAGGCTCTGTCCGTGGGCATCTCCCGTACGGACGTTTGTTTCCCCTGGCCAATCTCAGCGGGCTCCTTTCGGCATGTGGTTTCGGCCTATTCGCTCCATGGATTGGGGATATCTACAGAGTTTTTCAGCTTAAACCTTCAGGAAACTGAGGTAGGATAAGTGTGGGTTCTCTCTGTGCAACAACTTAATGGCTTCTTTTTTTGTAGATCTCTTTTTAAAATTCCATCTTTATTTCCATGGAGACTCTGGAGACTTAAGACTTTGGTTTCTTTCTACCTTTAAGGTTCCTTACGCTCCCTCTAGGATTTTACCTCCTTTTTCCTTAGTTTTCTAACTCATGACTTTGGGAAAAAGGGTCCCAGGTGACAAAATCAGTCGCTGAACGTCTACGTTATGCTCTGCTGCAAACTAATGTCAGGAATCCATTAAATAAGGCTCTGTCCGTGGGCATCTCCCGTACGGACGTTTGTTTCCCCTGGCCAATCTCAGCGGGCTCCTTTCGGCATGTGGTTTCGGCCTATTCGCTCCATGGATTGGGGATATCTACAGAGTTTATCAGCTTAAACCTTCAGGAAACTGAGGTAGGATAAGTGTGGGTTCTCTCTGTGCAACGACTTAATGGCTTCTTTTTTTGTAGATCTCTTTTTAAAATTCCATCTTTATTTCCATGGAGACTCTGGAGACTCTGGAGACTTAAGACTTTGGATTCCTTTTTCCTGAGTTTTCTTTGGTGCACAAAGAAAACAATTGCCTCCCCGTCGGGGAATCGAACCCCAGTCTCCCGCGTGACAGGCGGGGATACTCACCACTATACTAACGAGGAATGGGTATGGTGTTTGCCATCACGGTAACCTGCTTAAATGAAGACAGCAGCAATTTCCACCCACCAGATCTAGGCAGTAGGGAGAAAAAGGAGTTTGAGACTTGTACGGTCAAAAAAGAGGAGACGGACTGGCCCGTACAGGGATCGAACCCGCGACCTTGGCGTTATTAGCACCACGCTCTAACCAGCTGAGCTAACCGGCCATGTTGCGCATGTCGGCAGCCCCGGCCGACACCAGTGGGGATCTCACATGTGTCCCAGTCCTTAGAATAGGTACTGATAGCAGTGTGGAGAAAGGGAAGGGTGTCTCTTTCTCTGTCCTTGTCAGAGGCGACATCACGAGTGCTAGGGCTGACTGTGAACTGGGAACTGTATTCGAAACTTTATTCCACAAGAGAAGGAATCAGAAAGTATAGGAAATAACACGGCACCTGGAAGAGTTTGCAATCTAAAAGCCATAGGCCTTAGGCATGGGCTACACGGGGCCTTGTTGTAGCGCCAGTGATTGAGGGAAAGCTGCAGTCCGCATTTCAGCTGCAACTAACTCATGACTTTGGGCAAACGGGTCCCAGGTGACGAAATCAGTCGCTGACCGTCTACTTTACAAGTTATTGACTCTGGTATATGCTGTGCTGCAAACTAATGTCAGGAATCCATTGGATAAGGCTCTGGCCGTGGGCATCTCCCGTACGGACGTTTGTTTCCCCTGGCCAATCTCAGCGGGCTCCTTTCGGCATGTGGTTTCGGCCTATTCGCTCCATGGATTGGGGATATCTACAGAGTTTTTCAGCTTAAACCTTAAGGAAACTGAGGTAGGATAAGTGTGGGTTCTCTCGGTGCAACAACTTAATGGCTTCTTTTTTTGTAGATCTCTTTTTAAATTTCCATCTTTATTTCCATGGAGTCTCTGGAGACTTAAGAATTTGGTTTCTTTCTACCTTTAAGGTTCCTTACGCTCCCTCTAGGATTTTACCTCCTTTTTCCTTAGTTTTCTAACTCATGACTTTGGGAAAAAGGGTCCCAGGTGACAAAATCAGTCGCTGAACGTCTACGTTATGCTCTGCTGCAAACTAATGTCAGGAATCCATTAAATAAGGCTCTGTCCGTGGGCATCTCCCGTACGGACGTTTGTTTCCCCTGGCCAATCTCAGCGGGCTCCTTTCGGCATGTGGTTTCGGCCTATTCGCTCCATGGATTGGGGATATCTACAGAGTTTTTCAGCTTAAACCTTCAGGAAACTGAGGTAGGATAAGTGTGGGTTCTCTCTGTGCAACAACTTAATGGCTTCTTTTTTTGTAGATCTCTTTTTAAAATTCCATCTTTATTTCCATGGAGACTCTGGAGACTCTGGAGACTTAAGACTTTGGATTCCTTTTTCCTGAGTTTTCTTTGGTGCACAAAGAAAACAATTGCCTCCCCGTCGGGGAATCGAACCCCGGTCTCCCGCGTGACAGGCGGGGATACTCACCACTATACTAACGAGGAATGGGTATGGTGCTTGCCATCACGGTAACCTGCTTAAATGAAGACAGCAGCAATTTCCACCCACCAGATCTAGGCAGTAGGGAGAAAAAGGAGTTTGAGACTGGTACGGTCAAGAAAGAGGAGACGGACTGGCCTGTACGGGGATCGAACCCGCGACCTTGGCGCTAATAAGCACCACGCTCTAACCAGCTGAGCTAACCGGCCATGTTGCGCATGTTGGCTGCCCCGGCCGACACCAGTGGGGATCTCACATGTGTCCCAGTCCTTAGAATAGGTACTGATAGCAGTGTGGAGAAAGGGAAGGGTGTCTCTTTCTCTGTCCTTGTCAGAGGCGACATCACGAGTGCTAGGGCTGACTGTGAACTGGGAACTGTATTCGAAACTTTATTCCACAAGAGAAGGAATCAGAAAGTATAGGAAATAACACGGCACCTGGAAGAGTTTGCAATCTAAAAGCCATAGGCCTTAGGCATGGGCTACACGGGGCCTTGTTGTAGCGCCAGTGATTGAGGGAAAGCTGCAGTCCGCTTTTCAGCTGCAACTAACTCATGACTTTGGGCAAACGGGTCCCAGGTGACGAAATCAGTCGCTGACCGTCTACTTTACAAGTTATTGACTCTGGTATATGCTGTGCTGCAAACTAATGTCAGGAATCCATTGGATAAGGCTCTGGCCGTGGGCATCTCCCGTACGGACGTTTGTTTCCCCTGGCCAATCTCAGCGGGCTCCTTTCGGCATGTGGTTTCGGCCTATTCGCTCCATGGATTGGGGATATCTACAGAGTTTTTCAGCTTAAACCTTCAGGAAACTGAGGTAGGATAAGTGTGGGTTCTCTCGGTGCAACAACTTAATGGCTTCTTTTTTTGTAGATCTCTTTTTAAATTTCCATCTTTATTTCCATGGAGTCTCTGGAGACTTAAGACTTTGGTTTCTTTCTACCTTTAAGGTTCCTTACGCTCCCTCTAGGATTTTACCTCCTTTTTCCTTAGTTTTCTAACTCATGACTTTGGGAAAAAGGGTCCCAGGTGACAAAATCAGTCGCTGAACGTCTACGTTATGCTCTGCTGCAAACTAATGTCAGGAATCCATTAAATAAGGCTCTGTCCGTGGGCATCTCCCGTACGGACGTTTGTTTCCCCTGGCCAATCTCAGCGGGCTCCTTTCGGCATGTGGTTTCGGCCTATTCGCTCCATGGATTGGGGATATCTACAGAGTTTTTCAGCTTAAACCTTCAGGAAACTGAGGTAGGATAAGTGTGGGTTCTCTCTGTGCAACAACTTAATGGCTTCTTTTTTTGTAGATCTCTTTTTAAAATTCCATCTTTATTTCCATGGAGACTCTGGAGACTTAAGACTTTGGTTTCTTTCTACCTTTAAGGTTCCTTACGCTCCCTCTAGGATTTTACCTCCTTTTTCCTTAGTTTTCTAACTCATGACTTTGGGAAAAAGGGTCCCAGGTGACAAAATCAGTCGCTGAACGTCTACGTTATGCTCTGCTGCAAACTAATGTCAGGAATCCATTAAATAAGGCTCTGTCCGTGGGCATCTCCCGTACGGACGTTTGTTTCCCCTGGCCAATCTCAGCGGGCTCCTTTCGGCATGTGGTTTCGGCCTATTCGCTCCATGGATTGGGGATATCTACAGAGTTTATCAGCTTAAACCTTCAGGAAACTGAGGTAGGATAAGTGTGGGTTCTCTCTGTGCAACGACTTAATGGCTTCTTTTTTTGTAGATCTCTTTTTAAAATTCCATCTTTATTTCCATGGAGACTCTGGAGACTCTGGAGACTTAAGACTTTGGATTCCTTTTTCCTGAGTTTTCTTTGGTGCACAAAGAAAACAATTGCCTCCCCGTCGGGGAATTGAACCCCGGTCTCCCGCGTGACAGGCGGGGATACTCACCACTATACTAACGAGGAATGGGTATGGTGTTTGCCATCACGGTAACCTGCTTAAATGAAGACAGCAGCAATTTCCACCCACCAGATCTAGGCAGTAGGGAGAAAAAGGAGTTTGAGACTTGTACGGTCAAAAAAGAGGAGACGGACTGGCCCGTACAGGGATCGAACCCGCGACCTTGGCGTTATTAGCACCACGCTCTAACCAGCTGAGCTAACCGGCCATGTTGCGCATGTCGGCAGCCCCGGCCGACACCAGTGGGGATCTCACATGTGTCCCAGTCCTTAGAATAGGTACTGATAGCAGTGTGGAGAAAGGGAAGGGTGTCTCTTTCTCTGTCCTTGTCAGAGGCGACATCACGAGTGCTAGGGCTGACTGTGAACTGGGAACTGTATTCGAAACTTTATTCCACAAGAGAAGGAATCAGAAAGTATAGGAAATAACACGGCACCTGGAAGAGTTTGCAATCTAAAAGCCATAGGCCTTAGGCATGGGCTACACGGGGCCTTGTTGTAGCGCCAGTGATTGAGGGAAAGCTGCAGTCCGCATTTCAGCTGCAACTAACTCATGACTTTGGGCAAACGGGTCCCAGGTGACGAAATCAGTCGCTGACCGTCTACTTTACAAGTTATTGACTCTGGTATATGCTGTGCTGCAAACTAATGTCAGGAATCCATTGGATAAGGCTCTGGCCGTGGGCATCTCCCGTACGGACGTTTGTTTCCCCTGGCCAATCTCAGCGGGCTCCTTTCGGCATGTGGTTTCGGCCTATTCGCTCCATGGATTGGGGATATCTACAGAGTTTTTCAGCTTAAACCTTAAGGAAACTGAGGTAGGATAAGTGTGGGTTCTCTCGGTGCAACAACTTAATGGCTTCTTTTTTTGTAGATCTCTTTTTAAATTTCCATCTTTATTTCCATGGAGTCTCTGGAGACTTAAGACTTTGGTTTCTTTCTACCTTTAAGGTTCCTTACGCTCCCTCTAGGATTTTACCTCCTTTTTCCTTAGTTTTCTAACTCATGACTTTGGGAAAACGGGTCCCAGGTGACAAAATCAGTCGCTGAACGTCTACGTTATGCTCTGCTGCAAACTAATGTCAGGAATCCATTAAATAAGGCTCTGTCCGTGGGCATCTCCCGTACGGACGTTTGTTTCCCCTGGCCAATCTCAGCGGGCTCCTTTCGGCATGTGGTTTCGGCCTATTCGCTCCATGGATTGGGGATATCTACAGAGTTTTTCAGCTTAAACCTTCAGGAAACTGAGGTAGGATAAGTGTGGGTTCTCTCTGTGCAACAACTTAATGGCTTCTTTTTTTGTAGATCTCTTTTTAAAATTCCATCTTTATTTCCATGGAGACTCTGGAGACTCTGGAGACTTAAGACTTTGGATTCCTTTTTCCTGAGTTTTCTTTGGTGCACAAAGAAAACAATTGCCTCCCCGTCGGGGAATCGAACCCCGGTCTCCCGCGTGACAGGCGGGGATACTCACCACTATACTAACGAGGAATGGGTATGGTGCTTGCCATCACGGTAACCTGCTTAAATGAAGACAGCAGCAATTTCCACCCACCAGATCTAGGCAGTAGGGAGAAAAAGGAGTTTGAGACTTGTACGGTCAAAAAAGAGGAGACGGACTGGCCCGTACAGGGATCGAACCCGCGACCTTGGCGTTATTAGCACCACGCTCTAACCAGCTGAGCTAACCGGCCATGTTGCGCATGTCAGCAGCCCCGGCCGACACCAGTGGGGATCTCACATGTGTCCCAGTCCTTAGAATAGGTACTGATAGCAGTGTGGAGAAAGGGAAGGGTGTCTCTTTCTCTGTCCTTGTCAGAGGCGACATCACGAGTGCTAGGGCTGACTGTGAACTGGGAACTGTATTCGAAACTTTATTCCACAAGAGAAGGAATCAGAAAGTATAGGAAATAACACGGCACCTGGAAGAGTTTGCAATCTAAAAGCCATAGGCCTTAGGCATGGGCTACACGGGGCCTTGTTGTAGCGCCAGTGATTGAGGGAAAGCTGCAGTCCGCATTTCAGCTGCAACTAACTCATGACTTTGGGCAAACGGGTCCCAGGTGACGAAATCAGTCGTTGACCGTCTACTTTACAAGTTATTGACTCTGGTATATGCTGTGCTGCAAACTAATGTCAGGAATCCATTGGATAAGGCTCTGGCCGTGGGCATCTCCCGTACGGACGTTTGTTTCCCCTGGCCAATCTCAGCGGGCTCCTTTCGGCATGTGGTTTCGGCCTATTCGCTCCATGGATTGGGGATATCTACAGAGTTTTTCAGCTTAAACATTAAGGAAACTGAGGTAGGATAAGTGTGGGTTCTCTCGGTGCAACAACTTAATGGCTTCTTTTTTTGTAGATCTCTTTTTAAATTTCCATCTTTATTTCCATGGAGTCTCTGGAGACTTAAGACTTTGGTTTCTTTCTACCTTTAAGGTTCCTTACGCTCCCTCTAGGATTTTACCTCCTTTTTCCTTAGTTTTCTAACTCATGACTTTGGGAAAAAGGGTCCCAGGTGACAAAATCAGTCGCTGAACGTCTACGTTATGCTCTGCTGCAAACTAATGTTAGGAATCCATTAAATAAAGCTCTGTCCGTGGGAATCTCCCGTACGGACGTTTGTTTCCCCTGGCCAATCTCAGCTGGCTCCTTTCGGCATGTGGTTTCGGCCTATTCGCTCCATGGATTGGGGATATCTACAGAGTTTTTCAGCTTAAACCTTCAGGAAACTGAGGTAGGATAAGTGTGGGTTCTCTCTGTGCAACGACTTAATGGCTTCTTTTTTTGTAGATCTCTTTTTAAAATTCCATCTTTATTTCCATGGAGACTCTGGAGACTCTGGAGACTCTGGAGACTTAAGACTTTGGATTCCTTTTTCCTGAGTTTTCTTTGGTGCACAAAGAAAACAATTGCCTCCCCGTCGGGGAATCGAACCCCGGTCTCCCGCGTGACAGGCGGGGATACTCACCACTATACTAACGAGGAATGGGTATGGTGCTTGCCATCACGGTAACCTGCTTAAATGAAGACAGCAGCAATTTCCACCCACCAGATCTAGGCAGTAGGGAGAAAAAGGAGTTTGAGACTTGTACGGTCAAAAAAGAGGAGACGGACTGGCCCGTACAGGGATCGAACCCGCGACCTTGGCGTTATTAGCACCACGCTCTAACCAGCTGAGCTAACCGGCCATGTTGCGCATGTCGGCAGCCCCGGCCGACACCAGTGGGGATCTCACATGTGTCCCAGTCCTTAGAATAGGTACTGATAGCAGTGTGGAGAAAGGGAAGGGTGTCTCTTTCTCTGTCCTTGTCAGAGGCGACATCACGAGTGCTAGGGCTGACTGTGAACTGGGAACTGTATTCGAAACTTTATTCCACAAGAGAAGGAATCAGAAAGTATAGGAAATAACACGGCACCTGGAAGAGTTTGCAATCTAAAAGCCATAGGCCTTAGGCATGGGCTACACGGGGCCTTGTTGTAGCGCCAGTGATTGAGGGAAAGCTGCAGTCCGCATTTCAGCTGCAACTAACTCATGACTTTGGGCAAACGGGTCCCAGGTGACGAAATCAGTCGCTGACCGTCTACTTTACAAGTTATTGACTCTGGTATATGCTGTGCTGCAAACTAATGTCAGGAATCCATTGGATAAGGCTCTGGCCGTGGGCATCTCCCGTACGGACGTTTGTTTCCCCTGGCCAATCTCAGCGGGCTCCTTTCGGCATGTGGTTTCGGCCTATTCGCTCCATGGATTGGGGATATCTACAGAGTTTTTCAGCTTAAACCTTAAGGAAACTGAGGTAGGATAAGTGTGGGTTCCCTCGGTGCAACAACTTAATGGCTTCTTTTTTTGTAGATCTCTTTTTAAATTTCCATCTTTATTTCCATGGAGTCTCTGGAGACTTAAGACTTTGGTTTCTTTCTACCTTTAAGGTTCCTTACGCTCCCTCTAGGATTTTACCTCCTTTTTCCTTAGTTTTCTAACTCATGACTTTGGGAAAAAGGGTCCCAGGTGACAAAATCAGTCGCTGAACGTCTACGTTATGCTCTGCTGCAAACTAATGTCAGGAATCCATTAAATAAGGCTCTGTCCGTGGGCATCTCCCGTACGGACGTTTGTTTCCCCTGGCCAATCTCAGCGGGCTCCTTTCGTCATGTGGTTTCGGCCTATTCGCTCCATGGATTGGGGATATCTACAGAGTTTTTCAGCTTAAACCTTCAGGAAACTGAGGTAGGATAAGTGTGGGTTCTCTCTGTGCAACGACTTAATGGCTTCTTTTTTTGTAGATCTCTTTTTAAAATTCCATCTTTATTTCCATGGAGACTCTGGAGACTCTGGAGACTTAAGACTTTGGATTCCTTTTTCCTGAGTTTTCTTTGGTGCACAAAGAAAACAATTGCCTCCCCGTCGGGGAATCGAACCCCGATCTCCCGCGTGACAGGCGGGGATACTCACCACTATACTAACGAGGAATGGGTATGGTGCTTGCCATCACGGTAACCTGCTTAAATGAAGACAGCAGCAATTTCCACCCACCAGATCTAGGCAGTAGGGAGAAAAAGGAGTTTGAGACTGGTACGGTCAAGAAAGAGGAGACGGACTGGCCTGTACGGGGATCGAACCCGCGACCTTGGCGCTAATAAGCACCACGCTCTAACCAGCTGAGCTAACCGGCCATGTTGCGCATGTTGGCTGCCCCGGCCGACACCAGTGGGGATCTCACATGTGTCCCAGTCCTTAGAATAGGTACTGATAGCAGTGTGGAGAAAGGGAAGGGTGTCTCTTTCTCTGTCCTTGTCAGAGGCGACATCACGAGTGCTAGGGCTGACTGTGAACTGGGAACTGTATTCGAAACTTTATTCCACAAGAGAAGGAATCAGAAAGTATAGGAAATAACACGGCACCTGGAAGAGTTTGCAATCTAAAAGCCATAGGCCTTAGGCATGGGCTACACGGGGCCTTGTTGTAGCGCCAGTGATTGAGGGAAAGCTGCAGTCCGCTTTTCAGCTGCAACTAACTCATGACTTTGGGCAAACGGGTCCCAGGTGACGAAATCAGTCGCTGACCGTCTACTTTACAAGTTATTGACTCTGGTATATGCTGTGCTGCAAACTAATGTCAGGAATCCATTGGATAAGGCTCTGGCCGTGGGCATCTCCCGTACGGACGTTTGTTTCCCCTGGCCAATCTCAGCGGGCTCCTTTCGGCATGTGGTTTCGGCCTATTCGCTCCATGGATTGGGGATATCTACAGAGTTTTTCAGCTTAAACCTTCAGGAAACTGAGGTAGGATAAGTGTGGGTTCTCTCGGTGCAACAACTTAATGGCTTCTTTTTTTGTAGATCTCTTTTTAAATTTCCATCTTTATTTCCATGGAGTCTCTGGAGACTTAAGACTTTGGTTTCTTTCTACCTTTAAGGTTCCTTACGCTCCCTCTAGGATTTTACCTCCTTTTTCCTTAGTTTTCTAACTCATGACTTTGGGAAAAAGGGTCCCAGGTGACAAAATCAGTCGCTGAACGTCTACGTTATGCTCTGCTGCAAACTAATGTCAGGAATCCATTAAATAAGGCTCTGTCCGTGGGCATCTCCCGTACGGACGTTTGTTTCCCCTGGCCAATCTCAGCGGGCTCCTTTCGGCATGTGGTTTCGGCCTATTCGCTCCATGGATTGGGGATATCTACAGAGTTTTTCAGCTTAAACCTTCAGGAAACTGAGGTAGGATAAGTGTGGGTTCTCTCTGTGCAACAACTTAATGGCTTCTTTTTTTGTAGATCTCTTTTTAAAATTCCATCTTTATTTCCATGGAGACTCTGGAGACTTAAGACTTTGGTTTCTTTCTACCTTTAAGGTTCCTTACGCTCCCTCTAGGATTTTACCTCCTTTTTCCTTAGTTTTCTAACTCATGACTTTGGGAAAAAGGGTCCCAGGTGACAAAATCAGTCGCTGAACGTCTACGTTATGCTCTGCTGCAAACTAATGTCAGGAATCCATTAAATAAGGCTCTGTCCGTGGGCATCTCCCGTACGGACGTTTGTTTCCCCTGGCCAATCTCAGCGGGCTCCTTTCGGCATGTGGTTTCGGCCTATTCGCTCCATGGATTGGGGATATCTACAGAGTTTATCAGCTTAAACCTTCAGGAAACTGAGGTAGGATAAGTGTGGGTTCTCTCTGTGCAACGACTTAATGGCTTCTTTTTTTGTAGATCTCTTTTTAAAATTCCATCTTTATTTCCATGGAGACTCTGGAGACTCTGGAGACTTAAGACTTTGGATTCCTTTTTCCTGAGTTTTCTTTGGTGCACAAAGAAAACAATTGCCTCCCCGTCGGGGAATTGAACCCCGGTCTCCCGCGTGACAGGCGGGGATACTCACCACTATACTAACGAGGAATGGGTATGGTGTTTGCCATCACGGTAACCTGCTTAAATGAAGACAGCAGCAATTTCCACCCACCAGATCTAGGCAGTAGGGAGAAAAAGGAGTTTGAGACTTGTACGGTCAAAAAAGAGGAGACGGACTGGCCCGTACAGGGATCGAACCCGCGACCTTGGCGTTATTAGCACCACGCTCTAACCAGCTGAGCTAACCGGCCATGTTGCGCATGTCGGCAGCCCCGGCCGACACCAGTGGGGATCTCACATGTGTCCCAGTCCTTAGAATAGGTACTGATAGCAGTGTGGAGAAAGGGAAGGGTGTCTCTTTCTCTGTCCTTGTCAGAGGCGACATCACGAGTGCTAGGGCTGACTGTGAACTGGGAACTGTATTCGAAACTTTATTCCACAAGAGAAGGAATCAGAAAGTATAGGAAATAACACGGCACCTGGAAGAGTTTGCAATCTAAAAGCCATAGGCCTTAGGCATGGGCTACACGGGGCCTTGTTGTAGCGCCAGTGATTGAGGGAAAGCTGCAGTCCGCATTTCAGCTGCAACTAACTCATGACTTTGGGCAAACGGGTCCCAGGTGACGAAATCAGTCGCTGACCGTCTACTTTACAAGTTATTGACTCTGGTATATGCTGTGCTGCAAACTAATGTCAGGAATCCATTGGATAAGGCTCTGGCCGTGGGCATCTCCCGTACGGACGTTTGTTTCCCCTGGCCAATCTCAGCGGGCTCCTTTCGGCATGTGGTTTCGGCCTATTCGCTCCATGGATTGGGGATATCTACAGAGTTTTTCAGCTTAAACCTTAAGGAAACTGAGGTAGGATAAGTGTGGGTTCTCTCGGTGCAACAACTTAATGGCTTCTTTTTTTGTAGATCTCTTTTTAAATTTCCATCTTTATTTCCATGGAGTCTCTGGAGACTTAAGACTTTGGTTTCTTTCTACCTTTAAGGTTCCTTACGCTCCCTCTAGGATTTTACCTCCTTTTTCCTTAGTTTTCTAACTCATGACTTTGGGAAAAAGGGTCCCAGGTGACAAAATCAGTCGCTGAACGTCTACGTTATGCTCTGCTGCAAACTAATGTCAGGAATCCATTAAATAAGGCTCTGTCCGTGGGCATCTCCCGTACGGACGTTTGTTTCCCCTGGCCAATCTCAGCGGGCTCCTTTCGGCATGTGGTTTCGGCCTATTCGCTCCATGGATTGGGGATATCTACAGAGTTTTTCAGCTTAAACCTTCAGGAAACTGAGGTAGGATAAGTGTGGGTTCTCTCTGTGCAACAACTTAATGGCTTCTTTTTTTGTAGATCTCTTTTTAAAATTCCATCTTTATTTCCATGGAGACTCTGGAGACTCTGGAGACTTAAGACTTTGGATTCCTTTTTCCTGAGTTTTCTTTGGTGCACAAAGAAAACAATTGCCTCCCCGTCGGGGAATCGAACCCCAGTCTCCCGCATGACAGGCGGGGATACTCACCATTATACTAACGAGGAATGGGTATGGTGCTTGCCATCACGGTAACCTGCTTAAATGAAGACAGCAGCAATTTCCACCCACCAGATCTAGGCAGTAGGGAGAAAAAGGAGTTTGAGACTGGTACGGTCAAGAAAGAGGAGACGGACTGGCCTGTACGGGGATCGAACCCGCGACCTTGGCGCTAATAAGCACCACGCTCTAACCAGCTGAGCTAACCGGCCATGTTGCGCATGTTGGCTGCCCCGGCCGACACCAGTGGGGATCTCACATGTGTCCCAGTCCTTAGAATAGGTACTGATAGCAGTGTGGAGAAAGGGAAGGGTGTCTCTTTCTCTGTCCTTGTCAGAGGCGACATCACGAGTGCTAGGGCTGACTGTGAACTGGGAACTGTATTCGAAACTTTATTCCACAAGAGAAGGAATCAGAAAGTATAGGAAATAACACGGCACCTGGAAGAGTTTGCAATCTAAAAGCCATAGGCCTTAGGCATGGGCTACACGGGGCCTTGTTGTAGCGCCAGTGATTGAGGGAAAGCTGCAGTCCGCTTTTCAGCTGCAACTAACTCATGACTTTGGGCAAACGGGTCCCAGGTGACGAAATCAGTCGCTGACCGTCTACTTTACAAGTTATTGACTCTGGTATATGCTGTGCTGCAAACTAATGTCAGGAATCCATTGGATAAGGCTCTGGCCGTGGGCATCTCCCGTACGGACGTTTGTTTCCCCTGGCCAATCTCAGCGGGCTCCTTTCGGCATGTGGTTTCGGCCTATTCGCTCCATGGATTGGGGATATCTACAGAGTTTTTCAGCTTAAACCTTCAGGAAACTGAGGTAGGATAAGTGTGGGTTCTCTCGGTGCAACAACTTAATGGCTTCTTTTTTTGTAGATCTCTTTTTAAATTTCCATCTTTATTTCCATGGAGTCTCTGGAGACTTAAGACTTTGGTTTCTTTCTACCTTTAAGGTTCCTTACGCTCCCTCTAGGATTTTACCTCCTTTTTCCTTAGTTTTCTAACTCATGACTTTGGGAAAAAGGGTCCCAGGTGACAAAATCAGTCGCTGAACGTCTACGTTATGCTCTGCTGCAAACTAATGTCAGGAATCCATTAAATAAGGCTCTGTCCGTGGGCATCTCCCGTACGGACGTTTGTTTCCCCTGGCCAATCTCAGCGGGCTCCTTTCGGCATGTGGTTTCGGCCTATTCGCTCCATGGATTGGGGATATCTACAGAGTTTTTCAGCTTAAACCTTCAGGAAACTGAGGTAGGATAAGTGTGGGTTCTCTCTGTGCAACAACTTAATGGCTTCTTTTTTTGTAGATCTCTTTTTAAAATTCCATCTTTATTTCCATGGAGACTCTGGAGACTTAAGACTTTGGTTTCTTTCTACCTTTAAGGTTCCTTACGCTCCCTCTAGGATTTTACCTCCTTTTTCCTTAGTTTTCTAACTCATGACTTTGGGGAAAAGGGTCCCAGGTGACAAAATCAGTCGCTGAACGTCTACGTTATGCTCTGCTGCAAACTAATGTCAGGAATCCATTAAATAAGGCTCTGTCCGTGGGCATCTCCCGTACGGACGTTTGTTTCCCCTGGCCAATCTCAGCGGGCTCCTTTCGGCATGTGGTTTCGGCCTATTCGCTCCATGGATTGGGGATATCTACAGAGTTTATCAGCTTAAACCTTCAGGAAACTGAGGTAGGATAAGTGTGGGTTCTCTCTGTGCAACGACTTAATGGCTTCTTTTTTTGTAGATCTCTTTTTAAAATTCCATCTTTATTTCCATGGAGACTCTGGAGACTCTGGAGACTTAAGACTTTGGATTCCTTTTTCCTGAGTTTTCTTTGGTGCACAAAGAAAACAATTGCCTCCCCGTCGGGGAATTGAACCCCGGTCTCCCGCGTGACAGGCGGGGATACTCACCACTATACTAACGAGGAATGGGTATGGTGTTTGCCATCACGGTAACCTGCTTAAATGAAGACAGCAGCAATTTCCACCCACCAGATCTAGGCAGTAGGGAGAAAAAGGAGTTTGAGACTTGTACGGTCAAAAAAGAGGAGACGGACTGGCCCGTACAGGGATCGAACCCGCGACCTTGGCGTTATTAGCACCACGCTCTAACCAGCTGAGCTAACCGGCCATGTTGCGCATGTCGGCAGCCCCGGCCGACACCAGTGGGGATCTCACATGTGTCCCAGTCCTTAGAATAGGTACTGATAGCAGTGTGGAGAAAGGGAAGGGTGTCTCTTTCTCTGTCCTTGTCAGAGGCGACATCACGAGTGCTAGGGCTGACTGTGAACTGGGAACTGTATTCGAAACTTTATTCCACAAGAGAAGGAATCAGAAAGTATAGGAAATAACACGGCACCTGGAAGAGTTTGCAATCTAAAAGCCATAGGCCTTAGGCATGGGCTACACGGGGCCTTGTTGTAGCGCCAGTGATTGAGGGAAAGCTGCAGTCCGCATTTCAGCTGCAACTAACTCATGACTTTGGGCAAACGGGTCCCAGGTGACGAAATCAGTCGCTGACCGTCTACTTTACAAGTTATTGACTCTGGTATATGCTGTGCTGCAAACTAATGTCAGGAATCCATTGGATAAGGCTCTGGCCGTGGGCATCTCCCGTACGGACGTTTGTTTCCCCTGGCCAATCTCAGCGGGCTCCTTTCGGCATGTGGTTTCGGCCTATTCGCTCCATGGATTGGGGATATCTACAGAGTTTTTCAGCTTAAACCTTAAGGAAACTGAGGTAGGATAAGTGTGGGTTCTCTCGGTGCAACAACTTAATGGCTTCTTTTTTTGTAGATCTCTTTTTAAATTTCCATCTTTATTTCCATGGAGTCTCTGGAGACTTAAGACTTTGGTTTCTTTCTACCTTTAAGGTTCCTTACGCTCCCTCTAGGATTTTACCTCCTTTTTCCTTAGTTTTCTAACTCATGACTTTGGGAAAAAGGGTCCCAGGTGACAAAATCAGTCGCTGAACGTCTACGTTATGCTCTGCTGCAAACTAATGTCAGGAATCCATTAAATAAGGCTCTGTCCGTGGGCATCTCCCGTACGGACGTTTGTTTCCCCTGGCCAATCTCAGCGGGCTCCTTTCGGCATGTGGTTTCGGCCTATTCGCTCCATGGATTGGGGATATCTACAGAGTTTTTCAGCTTAAACCTTCAGGAAACTGAGGTAGGATAAGTGTGGGTTCTCTCTGTGCAACAACTTAATGGCTTCTTTTTTTGTAGATCTCTTTTTAAAATTCCATCTTTATTTCCATGGAGACTCTGGAGACTCTGGAGACTTAAGACTTTGGATTCCTTTTTCCTGAGTTTTCTTTGGTGCACAAAGAAAACAATTGCCTCCCCGTCGGGGAATCGAACCCCGGTCTCCCGCGTGACAGGCGGGGATACTCACCACTATACTAACGAGGAATGGGTATGGTGCTTGCCATCACGGTAACCTGCTTAAATGAAGACAGCAGCAATTTCCACCCACCAGATCTAGGCAGTAGGGAGAAAAAGGAGTTTGAGACTTGTACGGTCAAAAAAGAGGAGACGGACTGGCCCGTACAGGGATCGAACCCGCGACCTTGGCGTTATTAGCACCACGCTCTAACCAGCTGAGCTAACCGGCCATGTTGCGCATGTCAGCAGCCCCGGCCGACACCAGTGGGGATCTCACATGTGTCCCAGTCCTTAGAATAGGTACTGATAGCAGTGTGGAGAAAGGGAAGGGTGTCTCTTTCTCTGTCCTTGTCAGAGGCGACATCACGAGTGCTAGGGCTGACTGTGAACTGGGAACTGTATTCGAAACTTTATTCCACAAGAGAAGGAATCAGAAAGTATAGGAAATAACACGGCACCTGGAAGAGTTTGCAATCTAAAAGCCATAGGCCTTAGGCATGGGCTACACGGGGCCTTGTTGTAGCGCCAGTGATTGAGGGAAAGCTGCAGTCCGCATTTCAGCTGCAACTAACTCATGACTTTGGGCAAACGGGTCCCAGGTGACGAAATCAGTCGTTGACCGTCTACTTTACAAGTTATTGACTCTGGTATATGCTGTGCTGCAAACTAATGTCAGGAATCCATTGGATAAGGCTCTGGCCGTGGGCATCTCCCGTACGGACGTTTGTTTCCCCTGGCCAATCTCAGCGGGCTCCTTTCGGCATGTGGTTTCGGCCTATTCGCTCCATGGATTGGGGATATCTACAGAGTTTTTCAGCTTAAACATTAAGGAAACTGAGGTAGGATAAGTGTGGGTTCTCTCGGTGCAACAACTTAATGGCTTCTTTTTTTGTAGATCTCTTTTTAAATTTCCATCTTTATTTCCATGGAGTCTCTGGAGACTTAAGACTTTGGTTTCTTTCTACCTTTAAGGTTCCTTACGCTCCCTCTAGGATTTTACCTCCTTTTTCCTTAGTTTTCTAACTCATGACTTTGGGAAAAAGGGTCCCAGGTGACAAAATCAGTCGCTGAACGTCTACGTTATGCTCTGCTGCAAACTAATGTTAGGAATCCATTAAATAAAGCTCTGTCCGTGGGAATCTCCCGTACGGACGTTTGTTTCCCCTGGCCAATCTCAGCGGGCTCCTTTCGGCATGTGGTTTCGGCCTATTCGCTCCATGGATTGGGGATATCTACAGAGTTTTTCAGCTTAAACCTTCAGGAAACTGAGGTAGGATAAGTGTGGGTTCTCTCTGTGCAACGACTTAATGGCTTCTTTTTTTGTAGATCTCTTTTTAAAATTCCATCTTTATTTCCATGGAGACTCTGGAGACTCTGGAGACTTAAGACTTTGGATTCCTTTTTCCTGAGTTTTCTTTGGTGCACAAAGAAAACAATTGCCTCCCCGTCGGGGAATCGAACCCCAGTCTCCCGCATGACAGGCGGGGATACTCACCATTATACTAACGAGGAATGGGTATGGTGCTTGCCATCACGGTAACCTGCTTAAATGAAGACAGCAGCAATTTCCACCCACCAGATCTAGGCAGTAGGGAGAAAAAGGAGTTTGAGACTGGTACGGTCAAGAAAGAGGAGACGGACTGGCCTGTACGGGGATCGAACCCGCGACCTTGGCGCTAATAAGCACCACGCTCTAACCAGCTGAGCTAACCGGCCATGTTGCGCATGTTGGCTGCCCCGGCCGACACCAGTGGGGATCTCACATGTGTCCCAGTCCTTAGAATAGGTACTGATAGCAGTGTGGAGAAAGGGAAGGGTGTCTCTTTCTCTGTCCTTGTCAGAGGCGACATCACGAGTGCTAGGGCTGACTGTGAACTGGGAACTGTATTCGAAACTTTATTCCACAAGAGAAGGAATCAGAAAGTATAGGAAATAACACGGCACCTGGAAGAGTTTGCAATCTAAAAGCCATAGGCCTTAGGCATGGGCTACACGGGGCCTTGTTGTAGCGCCAGTGATTGAGGGAAAGCTGCAGTCCGCTTTTCAGCTGCAACTAACTCATGACTTTGGGCAAACGGGTCCCAGGTGACGAAATCAGTCGCTGACCGTCTACTTTACAAGTTATTGACTCTGGTATATGCTGTGCTGCAAACTAATGTCAGGAATCCATTGGATAAGGCTCTGGCCGTGGGCATCTCCCGTACGGACGTTTGTTTCCCCTGGCCAATCTCAGCGGGCTCCTTTCGGCATGTGGTTTCGGCCTATTCGCTCCATGGATTGGGGATATCTACAGAGTTTTTCAGCTTAAACCTTCAGGAAACTGAGGTAGGATAAGTGTGGGTTCTCTCGGTGCAACAACTTAATGGCTTCTTTTTTTGTAGATCTCTTTTTAAATTTCCATCTTTATTTCCATGGAGTCTCTGGAGACTTAAGACTTTGGTTTCTTTCTACCTTTAAGGTTCCTTACGCTCCCTCTAGGATTTTACCTCCTTTTTCCTTAGTTTTCTAACTCATGACTTTGGGAAAAAGGGTCCCAGGTGACAAAATCAGTCGCTGAACGTCTACGTTATGCTCTGCTGCAAACTAATGTCAGGAATCCATTAAATAAGGCTCTGTCCGTGGGCATCTCCCGTACGGACGTTTGTTTCCCCTGGCCAATCTCAGCGGGCTCCTTTCGGCATGTGGTTTCGGCCTATTCGCTCCATGGATTGGGGATATCTACAGAGTTTTTCAGCTTAAACCTTCAGGAAACTGAGGTAGGATAAGTGTGGGTTCTCTCTGTGCAACAACTTAATGGCTTCTTTTTTTGTAGATCTCTTTTTAAAATTCCATCTTTATTTCCATGGAGACTCTGGAGACTTAAGACTTTGGTTTCTTTCTACCTTTAAGGTTCCTTACGCTCCCTCTAGGATTTTACCTCCTTTTTCCTTAGTTTTCTAACTCATGACTTTGGGAAAAAGGGTCCCAGGTGACAAAATCAGTCGCTGAACGTCTACGTTATGCTCTGCTGCAAACTAATGTCAGGAATCCATTAAATAAGGCTCTGTCCGTGGGCATCTCCCGTACGGACGTTTGTTTCCCCTGGCCAATCTCAGCGGGCTCCTTTCGGCATGTGGTTTCGGCCTATTCGCTCCATGGATTGGGGATATCTACAGAGTTTATCAGCTTAAACCTTCAGGAAACTGAGGTAGGATAAGTGTGGGTTCTCTCTGTGCAACGACTTAATGGCTTCTTTTTTTGTAGATCTCTTTTTAAAATTCCATCTTTATTTCCATGGAGACTCTGGAGACTCTGGAGACTTAAGACTTTGGATTCCTTTTTCCTGAGTTTTCTTTGGTGCACAAAGAAAACAATTGCCTCCCCGTCGGGGAATTGAACCCCGGTCTCCCGCGTGACAGGCGGGGATACTCACCACTATACTAACGAGGAATGGGTATGGTGTTTGCCATCACGGTAACCTGCTTAAATGAAGACAGCAGCAATTTCCACCCACCAGATCTAGGCAGTAGGGAGAAAAAGGAGTTTGAGACTTGTACGGTCAAAAAAGAGGAGACGGACTGGCCCGTACAGGGATCGAACCCACGACCTTGGCGTTATTAGCACCACGCTCTAACCAGCTGAGCTAACCGGCCATGTTGCGCATGTTGGCAGCCCCGGCCGACACCAGTGGGGATCTCACATGTGTCCCAGTCCTTAGAATAGGTACTGATAGCAGTGTGGAGAAAGGGAAGGGTGTCTCTTTCTCTGTCCTTGTCAGAGGCGACATCACGAGTGCTAGGGCTGACTGTGAACTGGGAACTGTATTCGAAACTTTATTCCACAAGAGAAGGAATCAGAAAGTATAGGAAATAACACGGCACCTGGAAGAGTTTGCAATCTAAAAGCCATAGGCCTTAGGCATGGGCTACACGGGGCCTTGTTGTAGCGCCAGTGATTGAGGGAAAGCTGCAGTCCGCATTTCAGCTGCAACTAACTCATGACTTTGGGCAAACGGGTCCCAGGTGACGAAATCAGTCGCTGACCGTCTACTTTACAAGTTATTGACTCTGGTATATGCTGTGCTGCAAACTAATGTCAGGAATCCATTGGATAAGGCTCTGGCCGTGGGCATCTCCCGTACGGACGTTTGTTTCCCCTGGCCAATCTCAGCGGGCTCCTTTCGGCATGTGGTTTCGGCCTATTCGCTCCATGGATTGGGGATATCTACAGAGTTTTTCAGCTTAAACCTTAAGGAAACTGAGGTAGGATAAGTGTGGGTTCTCTCGGTGCAACAACTTAATGGCTTCTTTTTTTGTAGATCTCTTTTTAAATTTCCATCTTTATTTCCATGGAGTCTCTGGAGACTTAAGACTTTGGTTTCTTTCTACCTTTAAGGTTCCTTACGCTCCCTCTAGGATTTTACCTCCTTTTTCCTTAGTTTTCTAACTCATGACTTTGGGAAAAAGGGTCCCAGGTGACAAAATCAGTCGCTGAACGTCTACGTTATGCTCTGCTGCAAACTAATGTTAGGAATCCATTAAATAAGGCTCTGTCCGTGGGCATCTCCCGTACGGACGTTTGTTTCCCCTGGCCAATCTCAGCGGGCTCCTTTCGGCATGTGGTTTCGGCCTATTCGCTCCATGGATTGGGGATATCTACAGAGTTTTTCAGCTTAAACCTTCAGGAAACTGAGGTAGGATAAGTGTGGGTTCTCTCTGTGCAACGACTTAATGGCTTCTTTTTTTGTAGATCTCTTTTTAAAATTCCATCTTTATTTCCATGGAGACTCTGGAGACTCTGGAGACTCTGGAGACTTAAGACTTTGGATTCCTTTTTCCTGAGTTTTCTTTGGTGCACAAAGAAAACAATTGCCTCCCCGTCGGGGAATCGAACCCCGGTCTCCCGCGTGACAGGCGGGGATACTCACCACTATACTAACGAGGAATGGGTATGGTGCTTGCCATCACGGTAACCTGCTTAAATGAAGACAGCAGCAATTTCCACCCACCAGATCTAGGCAGTAGGGAGAAAAAGGAGTTTGAGACTTGTACGGTCAAAAAAGAGGAGACGGACTGGCCCGTACAGGGATCGAACCCGCGACCTTGGCGTTATTAGCACCACGCTCTAACCAGCTGAGCTAACCGGCCATGTTGCGCATGTCGGCAGCCCCGGCCGACACCAGTGGGGATCTCACATGTGTCCCAGTCCTTAGAATAGGTACTGATAGCAGTGTGGAGAAAGGGAAGGGTGTCTCTTTCTCTGTCCTTGTCAGAGGCGACATCACGAGTGCTAGGGCTGACTGTGAACTGGGAACTGTATTCGAAACTTTATTCCACAAGAGAAGGAATCAGAAAGTATAGGAAATAACACGGCACCTGGAAGAGTTTGCAATCTAAAAGCCATAGGCCTTAGGCATGGGCTACACGGGGCCTTGTTGTAGCGCCAGTGATTGAGGGAAAGCTGCAGTCCGCATTTCAGCTGCAACTAACTCATGACTTTGGGCAAACGGGTCCCAGGTGACGAAATCAGTCGCTGACCGTCTACTTTACAAGTTATTGACTCTGGTATATGCTGTGCTGCAAACTAATGTCAGGAATCCATTGGATAAGGCTCTGGCCGTGGGCATCTCCCGTACGGACGTTTGTTTCCCCTGGCCAATCTCAGCGGGCTCCTTTCGGCATGTGGTTTCGGCCTATTCGCTCCATGGATTGGGGATATCTACAGAGTTTTTCAGCTTAAACCTTAAGGAAACTGAGGTAGGATAAGTGTGGGTTCCCTCGGTGCAACAACTTAATGGCTTCTTTTTTTGTAGATCTCTTTTTAAATTTCCATCTTTATTTCCATGGAGTCTCTGGAGACTTAAGACTTTGGTTTCTTTCTACCTTTAAGGTTCCTTACGCTCCCTCTAGGATTTTACCTCCTTTTTCCTTAGTTTTCTAACTCATGACTTTGGGAAAAAGGGTCCCAGGTGACAAAATCAGTCGCTGAACGTCTACGTTATGCTCTGCTGCAAACTAATGTCAGGAATCCATTAAATAAGGCTCTGTCCGTGGGCATCTCCCGTACGGACGTTTGTTTCCCCTGGCCAATCTCAGCGGGCTCCTTTCGTCATGTGGTTTCGGCCTATTCGCTCCATGGATTGGGGATATCTACAGAGTTTTTCAGCTTAAACCTTCAGGAAACTGAGGTAGGATAAGTGTGGGTTCTCTCTGTGCAACGACTTAATGGCTTCTTTTTTTGTAGATCTCTTTTTAAAATTCCATCTTTATTTCCATGGAGACTCTGGAGACTCTGGAGACTTAAGACTTTGGATTCCTTTTTCCTGAGTTTTCTTTGGTGCACAAAGAAAACAATTGCCTCCCCGTCGGGGAATCGAACCCCGATCTCCCGCGTGACAGGCGGGGATACTCACCACTATACTAACGAGGAATGGGTATGGTGCTTGCCATCACGGTAACCTGCTTAAATGAAGACAGCAGCAATTTCCACCCACCAGATCTAGGCAGTAGGGAGAAAAAGGAGTTTGAGACTGGTACGGTCAAAAAAGAGGAGACGGACTGGCCCGTACGGGGATCGAACCCGCGACCTTGGCGTTATTAGCACCACGCTCTAACCAGCCGAGCTAACCGGCCATGTTGCGCATGCTGGCTGCCCCGGCCGACACCAGTGGGGATCTCACATGTGTCCCAGTCCTTAGAATAGGTACTGATAGCAGTGTGGAGAAAGGGAAGGGTGTCTCTTTCTCTGTCCTTGTCAGAGGCGACATCACGAGTGCTAGGGCTGACTGTGAACTGGGAACTGTATTCGAAACTTTATTCCACAAGAGAAGGAATCAGAAAGTATAGGAAATAACACGGCACCTGGAAGAGTTTGCAATCTAAAAGCCATAGGCCTTAGGCATGGGCTACATGGGGCCTTGTTGTAGCGCCAGTGATTGAGGGAAAGCTGCAGTCCGCATTTCAGCTGCAACTAACTCATGACTTTGGGCAAACGGGTCCCAGGTGACGAAATCAGTCGCTGACCGTCTACTTTACAAGTTATTGACTCTGGTATATGCTGTGCTGCAAACTAATGTCAGGAATCCATTGGATAAGGCTCTGGCCGTGGGCATCTCCCGTACGGACGTTTGTTTCCCCTGGCCAATCTCAGCGGGCTCCTTTCGGCATGTGGTTTCGGCCTATTCGCTCCATGGATTGGGGATATCTACAGAGTTTTTCAGCTTAAACCTTAAGGAAACTGAGGTAGGATAAGTGTGGGTTCTCTCGGTGCAACAACCTAATGGCTTCTTTTTTTGTAGATCTCTTTTTAAATTTCCATCTTTATTTCCATGGAGTCTCTGGAGACTTAAGACTTTGGTTTCTTTCTACCTTTAAGGTTCCTTACGCTCCCTCTAGGATTTTACCTCCTTTTTCCTTAGTTTTCTAACTCATGACTTTGGGAAAAAGGGTCCCAGGTGACAAAATCAGTCGCTGAATGTCTACGTTATGCTCTGCTGCAAACTAATGTCAGGAATCCATTAAATAAGGCTCTGTCCGTGGGCATCTCCCGTACGGACGTTTGTTTCCCCTGGCCAATCTCAGCGGGCTCCTTTCGGCATGTGGTTTCGGCCTATTCGCTCCATGGATTGGGGATATCTACAGAGTTTTTCAGCTTAAACCTTCAGGAAACTGAGGTAGGATAAGTGTGGGTTCTCTCTGTGCAACGACTTAATGGCTTCTTTTTTTGTAGATCTCTTTTTAAAATTCCATCTTTATTTCCATGGAGTCTCTGGAGACTCTGGAGACTTAAGACTTTGGATTCCTTTTTCCTGAGTTTTCTTTGGTGCATAAAGAAATCAATTGCCTCCCCGTCGGGGAATCGAACCCCGGTCTCCCGCGTGACAGGCGGGGATACTCACCACTATACTAATGAGGAATGGGTATGGTGCTTGCCATCACGGTAACCTGCTTAAATGAAGACAGCAGCAATTTCCACCCACCAGATCTAGGCAGTAGGGAGAAAAAGGAGTTTGAGACTGGTACGGTCAAAAAAGAGGAGACGGACTGGCCCGTACGGGGATCGAACCTGCGACCTTGGCGTTATTAGCACCACGCTCTAACCAGCTGAGCTAACCGGCCATGTTGCGCATGTCGGCTGCCCCGGCCGACACCAGTGGGGATCTCACATGTGTCCCAGTCCTTAGAATAGGTACTGATAGCAGTGTGGAGAAAGGGAAGGGTGTCTCTTTCTCTGTCCTTGTCAGAGGCGACATCACGAGTGCTAGGGCTGACTGTGAACTGGGAACTGTATTCGAAACTTTATTCCACAAGAGAAGGAATCAGAAAGTATAGGAAATAACACGGCACCTGGAAGAGTTTGCAATCTAAAAGCCATAGGCCTTAGGCATGGGCTACACGGGGCCTTGTTGTAGCGCCAGTGATTGAGGGAAAGCTGCAGTCCGCATTTCAGCTGCAACTAACTCATGACTTTGGGCAAACGGGTCCCAGGTGACGAAATCAGTCGCTGACCGTCTACTTTACAAGTTATTGACTCTGGTATATGCTGTGCTGCAAACTAATGTCAGGAATCCATTGGATAAGGCTCTGGCCGTGGGCATCTCCCGTACGGACGTTTGTTTCCCCTGGCCAATCTAAGCGGGCTCCTTTCGGCATGTGGTTTCGGCCTATTCGCTCCATGGATTGGGGATATCTACAGAGTTTTTTTTAGCTTAAACCTTAAGGAAACTGAGGTAGGATAAGTGTGGGTTCTCTCGGTGCAACAACCTAATGGCTTCTTTTTTTGTAGATCTCTTTTTAAATTTCCATCTTTATTTCCATGGTGTCTCTGGAGACTTAAGACTTTGGTTTCTTTCTACCTTTAAGGTTCCTTACGCTCCCTCTAGGATTTTACCTCCTTTTTCCTTAGTTTTCTAACTCATGACTTTGGGAAAAAGGGTCCCAGGTGACAAAATCAGTCGCTGAACGTCTACGTTATGCTCTGCTGCAAACTAATGTCAGGAATCCATTAAATAAGGCTCTGTCCGTGGGCATCTCCCGTACGGACGTTTGTTTCCCCTGGCCAATCTCAGCGGGCTCCTTTTGGCATGTGGTTTCGGCCTATTCGCTCCATGGATTGGGGATATCTACAGAGTTTTTCAGCTTAAACCTTCAGGAAACTGAGGTAGGATAAGTGTGGGTTCTCTCTGTGCAACGACTTAATGGCTTCTTTTTTTGTAGATCTCTTTTTAAAATTCCATCTTTATTTCCATGGAGACTCTGGAGACTCTGGAGACTCTGGAGACTTAAGACTTTGGATTCCTTTTTCCTGAGTTTTCTTTGGTGCACAAAGAAAACAATTGCCTCCCCGTCGGGGAATCGAACCCCGGTCTCCCGCGTGACAGGCGGGGATACTCACCACTATACTAATGAGGAATGGGTATGGTGCTTGCCATCACGGTAACCTGCTTAAATGAAGACAGCAGCAATTTCCACCCACCAGATCTAGGCAGTAGGGAGAAAAAGGAGTTTGAGACTGGTACGGTCAAAAAAGAGGAGACGGACTGGCCCGTACGGGGATCGAACCCGCGACCTTGGCGTTATTAGCACCACGCTCTAACCAGCCGAGCTAACCGGCCATGTTGCGCATGCTGGCTGCCCCGGCCGACACCAGTGGGGATCTCACATGTGTCCCAGTCCTTAGAATAGGTACTGATAGCAGTGTGGAGAAAGGGAAGGGTGTCTCTTTCTCTGTCCTTGTCAGAGGCGACATCACGAGTGCTAGGGCTGACTGTGAACTGGGAACTGTATTCGAAACTTTATTCCACAAGAGAAGGAATCAGAAAGTATAGGAAATAACACGGCACCTGGAAGAGTTTGCAATCTAAAAGCCATAGGCCTTAGGCATGGGCTACATGGGGCCTTGTTGTAGCGCCAGTGATTGAGGGAAAGCTGCAGTCCGCATTTCAGCTGCAACTAACTCATGACTTTGGGCAAACGGGTCCCAGGTGACGAAATCAGTCGCTGACCGTCTACTTTACAAGTTATTGACTCTGGTATATGCTGTGCTGCAAACTAATGTCAGGAATCCATTGGATAAGGCTCTGGCCGTGGGCATCTCCCGTACGGACGTTTGTTTCCCCTGGCCAATCTAAGCGGGCTCCTTTCGGCATGTGGTTTCGGCCTATTCGCTCCATGGATTGGGGATATCTACAGAGTTTTTTTAGCTTAAACCTTAAGGAAACTGAGGTAGGATAAGTGTGGGTTCTCTCGGTGCAACAACCTAATGGCTTCTTTTTTTGTAGATCTCTTTTTAAATTTCCATCTTTATTTCCATGGTGTCTCTGGAGACTTAAGACTTTGGTTTCTTTCTACCTTTAAGGTTCCTTACGCTCCCTCTAGGATTTTACCTCCTTTTTCCTTAGTTTTCTAACTCATGACTTTGGGAAAAAGGGTCCCAGGTGACAAAATCAGTCGCTGAACGTCTACGTTATGCTCTGCTGCAAACTAATGTCAGGAATCCATTAAATAAGGCTCTGTCCGTGGGCATCTCCCGTACGGACGTTTGTTTCCCCTGGCCAATCTCAGCGGGCTCCTTTTGGCATGTGGTTTCGGCCTATTCGCTCCATGGATTGGGGATATCTACAGAGTTTTTCAGCTTAAACCTTCAGGAAACTGAGGTAGGATAAGTGTGGGTTCTCTCTGTGCAACGACTTAATGGCTTCTTTTTTTGTAGATCTCTTTTTAAAATTCCATCTTTATTTCCATGGAGACTCTGGAGACTCTGGAGACTTAAGACTTTGGATTCCTTTTTCCTGAGTTTTCTTTGGTGCACAAAGAAAACAATTGCCTCCCCGTCGGGGAATCGAACCCCGGTCTCCCGCGTGACAGGCGGGGATACTCACCACTATACTAACGAGGAATGGGTATGGTGTTTGCTATCACGGTAACCTGCTTAAATGAAGACAGCAGCAATTTCCACCCACCAGATCTAGGCAGTAGGGAGAAAAAGGAGTTTGAGACTGGTACGGTCAAAAAAGAGGAGACGGACTGGCCCGTACGGGGATCGAACCCACGACCTTGGCGTTATTAGCACCACGCTCTAACCAGCTGAGCTAACCGGCCATGTTGCGCATGTCGGCTGCCCCGGCCAACACCAGTGGGGATCTCACATGTGTCCCAGTCCTTAGAATAGGTACTGATAGCAGTACCTATAGGTACTTAAACCTTAAGGAAACTGAGGTAGGATAAGTGTGGGTTCTCTCGGTGCAACGACTTAATGGCTTCTTTTTTTGTAGATCTCTTTTTAAAATTCCATCTTTATTTCCATGGAGACTCTGGAGACTCTGGAGACTTAAGACTTTGGATTACTTTTTCCAGAGTTTTCTTTGGTGCACAAAGAAAACAATTGCCTCCCCTTCGGGGAATCGAACCCCGGTCTCCCGCGTGACAGGCGGGGATACTCACCACTATACTAACGAGGAATGGGTATGGTGCTTGCCATCACGGTTACCTGCTTAAATGAAGACAGCAGCAATTTTCACCCACCAGATCTAGGCAGTAGGGAGAAAAAGGAGTTTGAGACTGGTACGGTCAAAAAAGAGGAGACGGACTGGCCCGTACGGGGATCGAACCCGCGACCTTGGCGTTATTAGCACCACGCTCTAACCAGCTGAGCTAACTGGCCATGTTGCGCATGTCGGCAGCCCCGGCCGACACCAGTGGGGATCTCACATGTGTCCCAGTCCTTAGAATAGGTACTGATAGCAGTGTGGAGAAAGGGAAGGGTGTCTCTTTCTCTGTCCTTGTCAGAGGCGACATCACGAGTGCTAGGGCTGACTGTGAACTGGGAACTGTATTCGAAACTTTATTCCACAAGAGAAGGAATCAGAAAGTATAGGAAATAACACGGCACCTGGAAGAGTTTGCAATCTAAAAGCCATAGGCCTTAGGCATGGGCTACACGGGGCATTGTTGTAGCGCCAGTGATTGAGGGAAAGCTGCAGTCCGCATTTCAGCTGCAACTAACTCATGACTTTGGGCAAACGGGTCCCAGGTGACGAAATCAGTCGCTGACCGTCTACTTTACAAGTTATTGACTCTGGTATATGCTGTGCTGCAAACTAATGTCAGGAATCCATTGGATAAGGCTCTGGCCGTGGGCATCTCCCGTACGGACGTTTGTTTCCCCTGGCCAATCTCAGCGGGCTCCTTTCGGCATGTGGTTTCGGCCTATTCGCTCCATGGATTGGGGATATCTACAGAGTTTTTCAGCTTAAACCTTAAGGAAACTGAGGTAGGATAAGTGTGGGTTCTCTCGGTGCAACAACTTAATGGCTTCTTTTTTTGTAGATCTCTTTTTAAATTTCCATCTTTATTTCCATGGAGTCTCTGGAGACTTAAGACTTTGGTTTCTTTCTACCTTTAAGGTTCCTTACGCTCCCTCTAGGATTTTACCTCCTTTTTCCTTAGTTTTCTAACTCATGACTTTGGGAAAAAGGGTCCCAGGTGACAAAATCAGTCGCTGAACGTCTACGTTATGCTCTGCTGCAAACTAATGTCAGGAATCCATTAAATAAGGCTCTGTCCGTGGGCATCTCCCGTACGGACGTTTGTTTCCCCTGGCCAATCTCAGCGGGCTCCTTTCGGCATGTGGTTTCGGCCTATTCGCTCCCTGGATTGGGGATATCTACAGAGTTTTTCAGCTTAAACCTTCAGGAAACTGAGGTAGGATAAGTGTGGGTTCTCTCTGTGCAACGACTTAATGGCTTCTTTTTTTGTAGATCTCTTTTTAAAATTCCATCTTTATTTCCATGTAGACTCTGGAGTCTCTGGAGACTTAAGACTTTGGATTCCTTTTTCCTGAGTTTTCTTTGGTGCACAAAGAAAACAATTGCCTCCCCGTCGGGGAATCGAGCCCCGGTCTCCCGCGTGACAGGCGGGGATACTCACCACTATACTAACGAGAAATGGGTATGGTGCTTGCCATCACGGTAACCTGCTTAAATGAAGACAGCAGCAATTTCCACCCACCAGATCTAGGCAGTAGGGAGAAAAAGGAGTTTGAGACTGGTACGGTCAAAAAAGAGGAGACGGACTGGCCCGTACGGGGATCGAACCCGCGACCTTGGCGTTATTAGCACCACGCTCTAACCAGCCGAGCTAACCGGCCATGTTGCGCATGCTGGCTGCCCCGGCCGACACCAGTGGGGATCTCACATGTGTCCCAGTCCTTAGAATAGGTACTGATAGCAGTGTGGAGAAAGGGAAGGGTGTCTCTTTCTCTGTCCTTGTCAGAGGCGACATCACGAGTGCTAGGGCTGACTGTGAACTGGGAACTGTATTCGAAACTTTATTCCACAAGAGAAGGAATCAGAAAGTATAGGAAATAACACGGCACCTGGAAGAGTTTGCAATCTAAAAGCCATAGGCCTTAGGCATGGGCTACATGGGGCCTTGTTGTAGCGCCAGTGATTGAGGGAAAGCTGCAGTCCGCATTTCAGCTGCAACTAACTCATGACTTTGGGCAAACGGGTCCCAGGTGACGAAATCAGTCGCTGACCGTCTACTTTACAAGTTATTGACTCTGGTATATGCTGTGCTGCAAACTAATGTCAGGAATCCATTGGATAAGGCTCTGGCCGTGGGCATCTCCCGTACGGACGTTTGTTTCCCCTGGCCAATCTCAGCGGGCTCCTTTCGGCATGTGGTTTCGGCCTATTCGCTCCATGGATTGGGGATATCTACAGAGTTTTTCAGCTTAAACCTTCAGGAAACTGAGGTAGGATAAGTGTGGGTTCTCTCGGTGCAACAACCTAATGGCTTCTTTTTTTGTAGATCTCTTTTTAAATTTCCATCTTTATTTCCATGGAGTCTCTGGAGACTTAAGACTTTGGTTTCTTTCTACCTTTAAGGTTCCTTACGCTCCCTCTAGGATTTTACCTCCTTTTTCCTTAGTTTTCTAACTCATGACTTTGGGAAAAAGGGTCCCAGGTGACAAAATCAGTCGCTGAACGTCTACGTTATGCTCTGCTGCAAACTAATGTCAGGAATCCATTAAATAAGGCTCTGTCCGTGGGCATCTCCCGTACGAACGTTTGTTTCCCCTGGCCAATCTCAGCGGGCTCCTTTCGGCATGTGGTTTCGGCCTATTCGCTCCATGGATTGGGGATATCTACAGAGTTTTTCAGCTTAAACCTTCAGGAAACTGAGGTAGGATAAGTGTGGGTTCTCTCTGTGCAACGACTTAATGGCTTCTTTTTTTGTAGATCTCTCTTTAAAATTCCATCTTTATTTCCATGGAGTCTCTGGAGACTCTGGAGACTTAAGACTTTGGATTCCTTTTTCCTGAGTTTTCTTTGGTGCATAAAGAAAACAATTGCCTCACCGTCGGGGAATCGAACCCCGATCTCCCGCGTGACAGGCGGGGATACTCACCACTATACTAACGAGGAATGGGTATGGTGCTTGCCATCACGGTAACCTGCTTAAATGAAGACAGCAGCAATTTCCACCCACCAGATCTAGGCAGTAGGGAGAAAAAGGAGTTTGAGACTGGTACGGTCAAAAAAGAGGAGACGGACTGGCCCGTACGGGGATCGAACCCGCGACCTTGGCGTTATTAGCACCACGCTCTAACCAGCTGAGCTAACCGGCCATGTTGCGCATGTCGGCTGCCCCGGCCGACACCAGTGGGGATCTCACATGTGTCCCAGTCCTTAGAATAGGTACTGATAGCAGTGTGGAGAAAGGGAAGGGTGTCTCTTTCTCTGTCCTTGTCAGAGGCGACATCACGAGTGCTAGGGCTGACTGTGAACTGGGAACTGTATTCGAAACTTTATTCCACAAGAGAAGGAATCAGAAAGTATAGGAAATAACACGGCACCTGGAAGAGTTTGCAATCTAAAAGCCATAGGCCTTAGGCATGGGCTACACGGGGCCTTGTTGTAGCGCCAGTGATTGAGGGAAAGCTGCAGTCCGCATTTCAGCTGCAACTAACTCATGACTTTGGGCAAACGGGTCCCAGGTGACGAAATCAGTCGCTGACCGTCTACTTTACAAGTTATTGACTCTGGTATATGCTGTGCTGCAAACTAATGTCAGGAATCCATTGGATAAGGCTCTGGCCGTGGGCATCTCCCGTACGGACGTTTGTTTCCCCTGGCCAATCTCAGCGGGCTCCTTTCGGCATGTGGTTTCGGCCTATTCGCTCCATGGATTGGGGATATCTACAGAGTTTTTTTAGCTTAAACCTTAAGGAAACTGAGGTAGGATAAGTGTGGGTTCTCTCGGTGCAACAACCTAATGGCTTCTTTTTTTGTAGATCTCTTTTTAAATTTCCATCTTTATTTCCATGGTGTCTCTGGAGACTTAAGACTTTGGTTTCTTTCTACCTTTAAGGTTCCTTACGCTCCCTCTAGGATTTTACCTCCTTTTTCCTTAGTTTTCTAACTCATGACTTTGGGAAAAAGGGTCCCAGGTGACAAAATCAGTCGCTGAACGTCTACGTTATGCTCTGCTGCAAACTAATGTCAGGAATCCATTAAATAAGGCTCTGTCCGTGGGCATCTCCCGTACGGACGTTTGTTTCCCCTGGCCAATCTCAGCGGGCTCCTTTCGGCATGTGGTTTCGGCCTATTCGCTCCATGGATTGGGGATATCTACAGAGTTTTTCAGCTTAAACCTTCAGGAAACTGAGGTAGGATAAGTGTGGGTTCTCTCTGTGCAACGACTTAATGGCTTCTTTTTTTGTAGATCTCTTTTTAAAATTCCATCTTTATTTCCATGGAGACTCTGGAGACTCTGGAGACTTAAGACTTTGGATTCCTTTTTCCTGAGTTTTCTTTGGTGCACAAAGAAAACAATTGCCTCCCCGTCGGGGGATCAAACCCCGGTCTCCCGCGTGACAGGCGGGGATACTCACCACTATACTAACGAGGAATGGGTATGGTGTTTGCTATCACGGTAACCTGCTTAAATGAAGACAGCAGCAATTTCCACCCACCAGATCTAGGCAGTAGGGAGAAAAAGGAGTTTGAGACTGGTACGGTCAAAAAAGAGGAGACGGACTGGCCCGTACGGGGATCGAACCCACGACCTTGGCGTTATTAGCACCACGCTCTAACCAGCTGAGCTAACCGGCCATAGGTACTGATAGCAGTGTGGAGAAAGGGAAGGGTGTCTCTTTCTCTGTCCTTGTCAGAGGCGACATCACGAGTGCTAGGGCTGACTGTGAACTGGGAACTGTATTCAAAACTTTATTCCACAAGAGAAGGAATCAGAAAGTATAGGAAATAACACGGCACCTGGAAGAGTTTGCAATCTAAAAGCCATAGGCCTTAGGCATGGGCTACATGGGGCCTTGTTGTAGCGCCAGTGATTGAGGGAAAGCTGCAGTCCGCATTTCAGCTGCAACTAACTCATGACTTTGGGCAAACGGGTCCCAGGTGACGAAATCAGTCGCTGACCGTCTACTTTACAAGTTATTGACTCTGGTATATGCTGTGCTGCAAACTAATGTCAGGAATCCATTGGATAAGGCTCTGGCCGTGGGCATCTCCCGTACGGACGTTTGTTTCCCCTGGCCAATCTCAGCGGGCTCCTTTCGGCATGTGGTTTCGGCCTATTCGCTCCATGGATTGGGGATATCTACAGAGTTTTTCAGCTTAAACCTTAAGGAAACTGAGGTAGGATAAGTGTGGGTTCTCTCGGTGCAACAACCTAATGGCTTCTTTTTTTGTAGATCTCTTTTTAAATTTCCATCTTTATTTCCATGGAGTCTCTGGAGACTTAAGACTTTGGTTTCTTTCTACCTTTAAGGTTCCTTACGCTCCCTCTAGGATTTTACCTCCTTTTTCCTTAGTTTTCTAACTCATGACTTTGGGAAAAAGGGTCCCAGGTGACAAAATCAGTCGCTGAACGTCTACGTTATGCTCTGCTGCAAACTAATGTCAGGAATCCATTAAATAAGGCTCTGTCCGTGGGCATCTCCCGTACGGACGTTTGTTTCCCCTGGCCAATCTCAGCGGGCTCCTTTCGGCATGTGGTTTCGGCCTATTCGCTCCATGGATTGGGGATATCTACAGAGTTTTTCAGCTTAAACCTTCAGGAAACTGAGGTAGGATAAGTGTGGGTTCTCTCTGTGCAACGACTTAATGGCTTCTTTTTTTGTAGATCTCTTTTTAAAATTCCATCTTTATTTCCATGGAGTCTCTGGAGACTCTGGAGACTTAAGACTTTGGATTCCTTTTTCCTGAGTTTTCTTTGGTGCATAAAGAAATCAATTGCCTCACCGTCGGGGAATCGAACCCCGGTCTCCCGCGTGACAGGCGGGGATACTCACCACTATACTAACGAGGAATGGGTATGGTGCTTGCCATCACGGTAACCTGCTTAAATGAAGACAGCAGCAATTTCCACCCACCAGATCTAGGCAGTAGGGAGAAAAAGGAGTTTGAGACTGGTACGGTCAAAAAAGAGGAGACGGACTGGCCCGTACGGGGATCGAACCCGCGACCTTGGCGTTATTAGCACCACGCTCTAACCAGCTGAGCTAACCGGCCATGTTGCGCATGTCGGCTGCCCCGGCCGACACCAGTGGGGATCTCACATGTGTCCCAGTCCTTAGAATAGGTACTGATAGCAGTGTGGAGAAAGGGAAGGGTGTCTCTTTCTCTGTCCTTGTCAGAGGCGACATCACGAGTGCTAGGGCTGACTGTGAACTGGGAACTGTATTCGAAACTTTATTCCACAAGAGAAGGAATCAGAAAGTATAGGAAATAACACGGCACCTGGAAGAGTTTGCAATCTAAAAGCCATAGGCCTTAGGCATGGGCTACACGGGGCCTTGTTGTAGCGCCAGTGATTGAGGGAAAGCTGCAGTCCGCATTTCAGCTGCAACTAACTCATGACTTTGGGCAAACGGGTCCCAGGTGACGAAATCAGTCGCTGACCGTCTACTTTACAAGTTATTGACTCTGGTATATGCTGTGCTGCAAACTAATGTCAGGAATCCATTGGATAAGGCTCTGGCCGTGGGCATCTCCCGTACGGACGTTTGTTTCCCCTGGCCAATCTCAGCGGGCTCCTTTCGGCATGTGGTTTCGGCCTATTCGCTCCATGGATTGGGGATATCTACAGAGTTTTTCAGCTTAAACCTTAAGGAAACTGAGGTAGGATAAGTGTGGGTTCTCTCTGTGCAACGACTTAATGGCTTCTTTTTTTGTAGATCTCTTTTTAAAATTCCATCTTTATTTCCATGGAGACTCTGGAGACTCTGGAGACTTAAGACTTTGGATTCCTTTTTCCTGAGTTTTCTTTGGTGCACAAAGAAAACAATTGCCTCCCCGTCGGGGGATCAAACCCCGGTCTCCCGCGTGACAGGCGGGGATACTCACCACTATACTAACGAGGAATGGGTATGGTGTTTGCTATCACGGTAACCTGCTTAAATGAAGACAGCAGCAATTTCCACCCACCAGATCTAGGCAGTAGGGAGAAAAAGGAGTTTGAGACTGGTACGGTCAAAAAAGAGGAGACGGACTGGCCCGTACGGGGATCGAACCCACGACCTTGGCGTTATTAGCACCACGCTCTAACCAGCTGAGCTAACCGGCCATAGGTACTGATAGCAGTGTGGAGAAAGGGAAGGGTGTCTCTTTCTCTGTCCTTGTCAGAGGCGACATCACGAGTGCTAGGGCTGACTGTGAACTGGGAACTGTATTCGAAACTTTATTCCACAAGAGAAGGAATCAGAAAGTATAGGAAATAACACGGCACCTGGAAGAGTTTGCAATCTAAAAGCCATAGGCCTTAGGCATGGGCTACATGGGGCCTTGTTGTAGCGCCAGTGATTGAGGGAAAGCTGCAGTCCGCATTTCAGCTGCAACTAACTCATGACTTTGGGCAAACGGGTCCCAGGTGACGAAATCAGTCGCTGACCGTCTACTTTACAAGTTATTGACTCTGGTATATGCTGTGCTGCAAACTAATGTCAGGAATCCATTGGATAAGGCTCTGGCCGTGGGCATCTCCCGTACGGACGTTTGTTTCCCCTGGCCAATCTCAGCGGGCTCCTTTCGGCATGTGGTTTCGGCCTATTCGCTCCATGGATTGGGGATATCTACAGAGTTTTTCAGCTTAAACCTTAAGGAAACTGAGGTAGGATAAGTGTGGGTTCTCTCGGTGCAACAACCTAATGGCTTCTTTTTTTGTAGATCTCTTTTTAAATTTCCATCTTTATTTCCATGGAGTCTCTGGAGACTTAAGACTTTGGTTTCTTTCTACCTTTAAGGTTCCTTACGCTCCCTCTAGGATTTTACCTCCTTTTTCCTTAGTTTTCTAACTCATGACTTTGGGAAAAAGGGTCCCAGGTGACAAAATCAGTCGCTGAACGTCTACGTTATGCTCTGCTGCAAACTAATGTCAGGAATCCATTAAATAAGGCTCTGTCCGTGGGCATCTCCCGTACGGACGTTTGTTTCCCCTGGCCAATCTCAGCGGGCTCCTTTCGGCATGTGGTTTCGGCCTATTCGCTCCATGGATTGGGGATATCTACAGAGTTTTTCAGCTTAAACCTTCAGGAAACTGAGGTAGGATAAGTGTGGGTTCTCTCTGTGCAACGACTTAATGGCTTCTTTTTTTGTAGATCTCTTTTTAAAATTCCATCTTTATTTCCATGGAGTCTCTGGAGACTCTGGAGACTTAAGACTTTGGATTCCTTTTTCCTGAGTTTTCTTTGGTGCATAAAGAAATCAATTGCCTCACCGTCGGGGAATCGAACCCCGGTCTCCCGCGTGACAGGCGGGGATACTCACCACTATACTAACGAGGAATGGGTATGGTGCTTGCCATCACGGTAACCTGCTTAAATGAAGACAGCAGCAATTTCCACCCACCAGATCTAGGCAGTAGGGAGAAAAAGGAGTTTGAGACTGGTACGGTCAAAAAAGAGGAGACGGACTGGCCCGTACGGGGATCGAACCCGCGACCTTGGCGTTATTAGCACCACGCTCTAACCAGCTGAGCTAACCGGCCATGTTGCGCATGTCGGCTGCCCCGGCCGACACCAGTGGGGATCTCACATGTGTCCCAGTCCTTAGAATAGGTACTGATAGCAGTGTGGAGAAAGGGAAGGGTGTCTCTTTCTCTGTCCTTGTCAGAGGCGACATCACGAGTGCTAGGGCTGACTGTGAACTGGGAACTGTATTCGAAACTTTATTCCACAAGAGAAGGAATCAGAAAGTATAGGAAATAACACGGCACCTGGAAGAGTTTGCAATCTAAAAGCCATAGGCCTTAGGCATGGGCTACACGGGGCCTTGTTGTAGCGCCAGTGATTGAGGGAAAGCTGCAGTCCGCATTTCAGCTGCAACTAACTCATGACTTTGGGCAAACGGGTCCCAGGTGACGAAATCAGTCGCTGACCGTCTACTTTACAAGTTATTGACTCTGGTATATGCTGTGCTGCAAACTAATGTCAGGAATCCATTGGATAAGGCTCTGGCCGTGGGCATCTCCCGTACGGACGTTTGTTTCCCCTGGCCAATCTCAGCGGGCTCCTTTCGGCATGTGGTTTCGGCCTATTCGCTCCATGGATTGGGGATATCTACAGAGTTTTTTTAGCTTAAACCTTAAGGAAACTGAGGTAGGATAAGTGTGGGTTCTCTCGGTGCAACAACCTAATGGCTTCTTTTTTTGTAGATCTCTTTTTAAATTTCCATCTTTATTTCCATGGAGTCTCTGGAGACTTAAGACTTTGGTTTCTTTCTACCTTTAAGGTTCCTTACGCTCCCTCTAGGATTTTACCTCCTTTTTCCTTAGTTTTCTAACTCATGACTTTGGGAAAAAGGGTCCCAGGTGACAAAATCAGTCGCTGAACGTCTACGTTATGCTCTGCTGCAAACTAATGTCAGGAATCCATTAAATAAGGCTCTGTCCGTGGGCATCTCCCGTACGGACGTTTGTTTCCCCTGGCCAATCTCAGCGGGCTCCTTTCGGCATGTGGTTTCGGCCTATTCGCTCCATGGATTGGGGATATCTACAGAGTTTTTCAGCTTAAACCTTCAGGAAACTGAGGTAGGATAAGTGTGGGTTCTCTCTGTGCAACGACTTAATGGCTTCTTTTTTTGTAGATCTCTTTTTAAAATTCCATCTTTATTTCCATGGAGACTCTGGAGACTCTGGAGACTTAAGACTTTGGATTCCTTTTTCCTGAGTTTTCTTTGGTGCACAAAGAAAACAATCGCCTCCCCGTCGGGGAATCAAACCCCGGTCTCCCGCGTGACAGGCGGGGATACTCACCACTATACTAACGAGGAATGGGTATGGTGTTTGCTATCACGGTAACCTGCTTAAATGAAGACAGCAGCAATTTCCACCCACCAGATCTAGGCAGTAGGGAGAAAAAGGAGTTTGAGACTGGTACGGTCAAAAAAGAGGAGACGGACTGGCCCGTACGGGGATCGAACCCACGACCTTGGCGTTATTAGCACCACGCTCTAACCAGCTGAGCTAACCGGCCATGTTGCGCATGTCGGCTGCCCCGGCCAACACCAGTGGGGATCTCACATGTGTCCCAGTCCTTAGAATAGGTACTGATAGCAGTACCTATAGGTACTTAAACCTTAAGGAAACTGAGGTAGGATAAGTGTGGGTTCTCTCGGTGCAACAACTTAATGGCTTCTTTTTTTGTAGATCTCTTTTTAAATTTCCATCTTTATTTCCATGGAGTCTCTGGAGACTTAAGACTTTGGTTTCTTTCTACCTTTAAGGTTCCTTACGCTCCCTCTAGGATTTTACCTCCTTTTTCCTTAGTTTTCTAACTCATGACTTTGGGAAAAAGGGTCCCAGGTGACAAAATCAGTCGCTGAACTTCTACGTTATGCTCTGCTGCAAACTAATGTCAGGAATCCATTAAATAAGGCTCTGTCCGTGGGCATCTCCCGTACGGACGTTTGTTTCCCCTGGCCAATCTCAGCGGGCTCCTTTCGGCATGTGGTTTCGGCCTATTCGCTCCATGGATTGGGGATATCTACAGAGTTTTTCAGCTTAAACCTTCAGGAAACTGAGATAGGATAAGTGTGGGTTCTCTCTGTGCAACGACTTAATGGCTTCTTTTTTTGTAGATCTCTTTTTAAAATTCCATCTTTATTTCCATGGAGTCTCTGGAGACTCTGGAGACTTAAGACTTTGGATTCCTTTTTCCTGAGTTTTCTTTGGTGCATAAAGAAAACAATTGCCTCTCCGTCGGGGAATCGAACCCCGGTCTCCCGCGTGACAGGCGGGGATACTCACCACTATACTAACGAGGAATGGGTATGGTGCTTGCCATCACGGTAACCTGCTTAAATGAAGACAGCAGCAATTTCCACCCACCAGATCTAGGCAGTAGGGAGAAAAAGGAGTTTGAGACTGGTACGGTCAAAAAAGAGGAGACGGACTGGCCCGTACGGGGATCTAACCCGCAACCTTGGCGTTATTAGCACCACGCTCTAACCAGCTGAGCTAACCGGCCATGTTGCGCATGTCGGCTGCCCCGGCCGACACCAGTGGGGATCTCACATGTGTCCCAGTCCTTAGAATAGGTACTGATAGCAGTGTGGAGAAAGGGAAGGGTGTCTCTTTCTCTGTCCTTGTCAGAGGCGACATCACGAGTGCTAGGGCTGACTGTGAACTGGGAACTGTATTCGAAACTTTATTCCACAAGAGAAGGAATCAGAAAGTATAGGAAATAACACGGCACCTGGAAGAGTTTGCAATCTAAAAGCCATAGGCCTTAGGCATGGGCTACACGGGGCCTTGTTGTAGCGCCAGTGATTGAGGGAAAGCTGCAGTCCGCATTTCAGCTGCAACTAACTCATGACTTTGGGCAAACGGGTCCCAGGTGACGAAATCAGTCGCTGACCGTCTACTTTACAAGTTATTGACTCTGGTATATGCTGTGCTGCAAACTAATGTCAGGAATCCATTGGATAAGGCTCTGGCCGTGGGCATCTCCCGTACGGACGTTTGTTTCCCCTGGCCAATCTCAGCGGGCTCCTTTCGGCATGTGGTTTCGGCCTATTCGCTCCATGGATTGGGGATATCTACAGAGTTTTTTTAGCTTAAACCTTAAGGAAACTGAGGTAGGATAAGTGTGGGTTCTCTCGGTGCAACAACCTAATGGCTTCTTTTTTTGTAGATCTCTTTTTAAATTTCCATCTTTATTTCCATGGTGTCTCTGGAGACTTAAGACTTTGGTTTCTTTCTACCTTTAAGGTTCCTTACGCTCCCTCTAGGATTTTACCTCCTTTTTCCTTAGTTTTCTAACTCATGACTTTGGGAAAAAGGGTCCCAGGTGACAAAATCAGTCGCTGAACGTCTACGTTATGCTCTGCTGCAAACTAATGTCAGGAATCCATTAAATAAGGCTCTGTCCGTGGGCATCTCCCGTACGGACGTTTGTTTCCCCTGGCCAATCTCAGCGGGCTCCTTTCGGCATGTGGTTTCGGCCTATTCGCTCCATGGATTGGGGATATCTACAGAGTTTTTCAGCTTAAACCTTCAGGAAACTGAGGTAGGATAAGTGTGGGTTCTCTCTGTGCAACGACTTAATGGCTTCTTTTTTTGTAGATCTCTTTTTAAAATTCCATCTTTATTTCCATGGAGACTCTGGAGACTCTGGAGACTTAAGACTTTGGATTCCTTTTTCCTGAGTTTTCTTTGGTGCACAAAGAAAACAATTGCCTCCCCGTCGGGGAATCAAACCCCGGTCTCCCGCGTGACAGGCGGGGATACTCACCACTATACTAACGAGGAATGGGTATGGTGTTTGCTATCACGGTAACCTGCTTAAATGAAGACAGCAGCAATTTCCACCCACCAGATCTAGGCAGTAGGGAGAAAAAGGAGTTTGAGACTGGTACGGTCAAAAAAGAGGAGACGGACTGGCCCGTACGGGGATCGAACCCACGACCTTGGCGTTATTAGCACCACGCTCTAACCAGCTGAGCTAACCGGCCATGTTGCGCATGTCGGCTGCCCCGGCCAACACCAGTGGGGATCTCACATGTGTCCCAGTCCTTAGAATAGGTACTGATAGCAGTGTGGAGAAAGGGAAGGGTGTCTCTTTCTCTGTCCTTGTCAGAGGCGACATCACGAGTGCTAGGGCTGACTGTGAACTGGGAACTGTATTCGAAACTTTATTCCACAAGAGAAGGAATCAGAAAGTATAGGAAATAACACGGCACCTGGAAGAGTTTGCAATCTAAAAGCCATAGGCCTTAGGCATGGGCTACACGGGGCCTTGTTGTAGCGCCAGTGATTGAGAGAAAGCTGCAGTCCGCATTTCAGCTGCAACTAACTCATGACTTTGGGCAAACGGGTCCCAGGTGACGAAATCAGTCGCTGACCGTCTACTTTACAAGTTATTGACTCTGGTATATGCTGTGCTGCAAACTAATGTCAGGAATCCATTGGATAAGGCTCTGGCCGTGGGCATCTCCCGTACGGACGTTTGTTTCCCCTGGCCAATCTCAGCGGGCTCCTTTCGGCATGTGGTTTCGGCCTATTCGCTCCATGGATTGGGGATATCTACAGAGTTTTTTTAGCTTAAACCTTAAGGAAACTGAGGTAGGATAAGTGTGGGTTCTCTCGGTGCAACAACCTAATGGCTTCTTTTTTTGTAGATCTCTTTTTAAATTTCCATCTTTATTTCCATGGTGTCTCTGGAGACTTAAGACTTTGGTTTCTTTCTACCTTTAAGGTTCCTTACGCTCCCTCTAGGATTTTACCTCCTTTTTCCTTAGTTTTCTAACTCATGACTTTGGGAAAAAGGGTCCCAGGTGACAAAATCAGTCGCTGAACGTCTACGTTATGCTCTGCTGCAAACTAATGTCAGGAATCCATTAAATAAGGCTCTGTCCGTGGGCATCTCCCGTACGGACGTTTGTTTCCCCTGGCCAATCTCAGCGGGCTCCTTTCGGCATGTGGTTTCGGCCTATTCGCTCCATGGATTGGGGATATCTACAGAGTTTTTCAGCTTAAACCTTCAGGAAACTGAGGTAGGATAAGTGTGCGTTCTCTCTGTGCAACGACTTAATGGCTTCTTTTTTTGTAGATCTCTTTTTAAAATTCCATCTTTATTTTCATGGAGACTCTGGAGACTCTGGAGACTTAAGACTTTGGATTCCTTTTTCCTGAGTTTTCTTTGGTGCACAAAGAAAACAATTGCCTCCCCGTCGGGGAATCAAACCCCGGTCTCCCGCGTGACAGACAGGGATACTCACCACTATACTAACGAGGAATGGGTATGGTGTTTGCTATCAAGGTAACCTGCTTAAATGAAGACAGCAGCAATTTCCACCCACCAGATCTAGGCAGTAGGGAGAAAAAGGAGTTTGAGACTGGTACGGTCAAAAAAGAGGAGACGGACTGGCCCGTACGGGGATCGAACCCACGACCTTGGCGTTATTAGCACCACGCTCTAACCAGCTGAGCTAACCGGCCATGTTGCGCATGTCGGCTGCCCCGGCCAACACCAGTGGGGATCTCACATGTGTCCCAGTCCTTAGAATAGGTACTGATAGCAGTACCTATAGGTACTTAAACCTTAAGGAAACTGAGGTAGGATAAGTGTGGGTTCTCTCGGTGCAACAACTTAATGGCTTCTTTTTTTGTAGATCTCTTTTTAAATTTCCATCTTTATTTCCATGGAGTCTCTGGAGACTTAAGACTTTGGTTTCTTTCTACCTTTAAGGTTCCTTACGCTCCCTCTAGGATTTTACCTCCTTTTTCCTTAGTTTTCTAACTCATGACTTTGGGAAAAAGGGTCCCAGGTGACAAAATCAGTCGCTGAACTTCTACGTTATGCTCTGCTGCAAACTAATGTCAGGAATCCATTAAATAAGGCTCTGTCCGTGGGCATCTCCCGTACGGACGTTTGTTTCCCCTGGCCAATCTCAGCGGGCTCCTTTCGGCATGTGGTTTCGGCCTATTCGCTCCATGGATTGGGGATATCTACAGAGTTTTTCAGCTTAAACCTTCAGGAAACTGAGGTAGGATAAGTGTGGGTTCTCTCTGTGCAACGACTTAATGGCTTCTTTTTTTGTAGATCTCTTTTTAAAATTCCATCTTTATTTCCATGGAGACTCTGGAGACTCTGGAGACTTAAGACTTTGGATTCCTTTTTCCTGAGTTTTCTTTGGTGCACAAAGAAAACAATTGCCTCCCCGTCGGGGAATCGAACCCCGGTCTCCCGCGTGACAGGCGGGGATACTCACCACTATACTAACGAGGAATGGGTATGGTGTTTGCCATCACGGTAACCTGCTTAAATGAAGACAGCAGCAATTTCCACCCACCAGATCTAGGCAGTAGGGAGAAAAAGGAGTTTGAGACTGGTACGGTCAAAAAAGAGGAGACGAACTGGCCCGTACGGGGATCGAACCCGCAACCTTGGCGTTATTAGCACCACGCTCTAACCAGCTGAGCTAACCGGCCATGTTGCGCATGTCGGCTGCCCCGGCCGACACCAGTGGGGATCTCACATGTGTCCCAGTCCTTAGAATAGGTACTGATAGCAGTGTGGAGAAAGGGAAGGGTGTCTCTTTCTCTGTCCTTGTCAGAGGCGACATCACGAGTGCTAGGGCTGACTGTGAACTGGGAACTGTATTCGAAACTTTATTCCACAAGAGAAGGAATCAGAAAGTATAGGAAATAACACGGCACCTGGAAGAGTTTGCAATCTAAAAGCCATAGGCCTTAGGCATGGGCTACACGGGGCCTTGTTGTAGCGCCAGTGATTGAGGGAAAGCTGCAGTCCGCATTTCAGCTGCAACTAACTCATGACTTTGGGCACACAGGTCCCAGGTGACGAAATCAGTCGCTGACCGTCTACTTTACAAGTTATTGACTCTGGTATATGCTGTGCTGCAAACTAATGTCAGGAATCCATTGGATAAGGCTCTGGCCGTGGGCATCTCCCGTACGGACGTTTGTTTCCCCTGGCCAATCTTAGCGGGCTCCTTTCGGCATGTGGTTTCGGCCTATTCGCTCCATGGATTGGGGATATCTACAGAGTTTTTCAGCTTAAACCTTAAGGAAACTGAGGTAGGATAAGTGTGGGTTCTCTCGGTGCAACAACCTAATGGCTTCTTTTTTTGTAGATCTCTTTTTAAATTTCCATCTTTATTTCCATGGAGTCTCTGGAGACTTAAGACTTTGGTTTCTTTCTACCTTTAAGGTTCCTTACGCTCCCTCTAGGATTTTACCTCCTTTTTCCTTAGTTTTCTAACTCATGACTTTGGGAAAAAGGGTCCCAGGTGACAAAATCAGTCGCTGAACGTCTACGTTATGCTCTGCTGCAAACTAATGTCAGGAATCCATTGGATAAGGCTCTGGCCGTGGGCATCTCCCGTACGGACGTTTGTTTCCCCTGGCCAATCTTAGCGGGCTCCTTTCGGCATGTGGTTTCGGCCTATTCGCTCCATGGATTGGGGATATCTACAGAGTTTTTCAGCTTAAACCTTAAGGAAACTGAGGTAGGATAAGTGTGGGTTCTCTCGGTGCAACAACCTAATGGCTTCTTTTTTTGTAGATCTCTTTTTAAATTTCCATCTTTATTTCCATGGAGTCTCTGGAGACTTAAGACTTTGGTTTCTTTCTACCTTTAAGGTTCCTTACGCTCCCTCTAGGATTTTACCTCCTTTTTCCTTAGTTTTCTAACTCATGACTTTGGGAAAAAGGGTCCCAGGTGACAAAATCAGTCGCTGAACGTCTACGTTATGCTCTGCTGCAAACTAATGTCAGGAATCCATTAAATAAGGCTCTGTCCGTGGGCATCTCCCGTACGGACGTTTGTTTCCCCTGGCCAATCTCAGCGGGCTCCTTTCGGCATGTGGTTTCGGCCTATTCGCTCCATGGATTGGGGATATCTACAGAGTTTTTCAGCTTAAACCTTCAGGAAACTGAGGTAGGATAAGTGTGGGTTCTCTCTGTGCAACGACTTAATGGCTTCTTTTTTTGTAGATCTCTTCTTAAAATTCCATCTTTATTTCCATGGAGTCTCTGGAGACTCTGGAGACTTAAGACTTTGGATTCCTTTTTCCTGAGTTTTCTTTGGTGCACAAAGAAAACAATTGCCTCCCCGTCGGGGAATCGAACCCCGGTCTCCCGCGTGACAGGCGGGGATACTCACCACTATACTAACGAGGAATGGGTATGGTGCTTGCCATCACGGTAACCTGCTTAAATGAAGACAGCAGCAATTTCCACCCACCAGATCTAGGCAGTAGGGAGAAAAAGGAGTTTGAGACTGGTACGGTCAAAAAAGAGGAGACGGACTGGCCCGTACGGGGATCGAACCCGCGACCTTGGCGTTATTAGCACCACGCTCTAACCAGCTGAGCTAACCCATGTTGCGCATGTCGGCTGCCCCGGCCGACACCAGTGGGGATCTCACATGTGTCCCAGTCCTTAGAATAGGTACGGATAGCAGTGTGGAGAAAGGGAAGGGTGTCTCTTTCTCTGTCCTTGTCAGAGGCGACATCACGAGTGCTAGGGCTGACTGTGAACTGGGAACTGTATTCGAAACTTTATTCCACAAGAGAAGGAATCAGAAAGTATAGGAAATAACACGGCACCTGGAAGAGTTTGCAATCTAAAAGCCATAGGCCTTAGGCATGGGCTACACGGGGCCTTGTTGTAGCGCCAGTGATTGAGGGAAAGCTGCAGTCCGCATTTCAGCTGCAACTAACTCATAACTTTGGGAACACAGGTCCCAGGTGACGAAATCAGTCGCTGACCGTCTACTTTACAAGTTATTGACTCTGGTATATGCTGTGCTGCAAACTAATGTCAGGAATCCATTGGATAAGGCTCTGGCCGTGGGCATCTCCCGTACGGACGTTTGTTTCCCCTGGCCAATCTCAGCGGGCTCCTTTCGGCATGTGGTTTCGGCCTATTCGCTCCATGGATTGGGGATATCTACAGAGTTTTTCAGCTTAAACCTTAAGGAAACTGAGGTAGGATAAGTGTGGGTTCTCTCGGTGCAACAACCTAATGGCTTCTTTTTTTGTAGATCTCTTTTTAAATTTCCATCTTTATTTCCATGGAGTCTCTGGAGACTTAAGACTTTGGTTTCTTTCTACCTTTAAGGTTCCTTACGCTCCCTCTAGGATTTTACCTCCTTTTTCCTTAGTTTTCTAACTCATGACTTTGGGAAAAAGGGTCCCAGGTGACAAAATCAGTCGCTGAACGTCTACGTTATGCTCTGCTGCAAACTAATGTCAGGAATCCATTAAATAAGGCTCTGTCCGTGGGCATCTCCCGTACGGACGTTTGTTTCCCCTGGCCAATCTCAGCGGGCTCCTTTCGGCATGTGGTTTCGGCCTATTCGCTCCATGGATTGGGGATATCTACAGAGTTTTTCAGCTTAAACCTTCAGGAAACTGAGGTAGGATAAGTGTGGGTTCTCTCTGTGCAACGACTTAATGGCTTCTTTTTTTGTAGATCTCTTCTTAAAATTCCATCTTTATTTCCATGGAGTCTCTGGAGACTCTGGAGACTTAAGACTTTGGATTCCTTTTTCCTGAGTTTTCTTTGGTGCACAAAGAAAACAATTGCCTCCCCGTCGGGGAATCGAACCCCGGTCTCCCGCGTGACAGGCGGGGATACTCACCACTATACTAACGAGGAATGGGTATGGTGCTTGCCATCACGGTAACCTGCTTAAATGAAGACAGCAGCAATTTCCACCCACCAGATCTAGGCAGTAGGGAGAAAAAGGAGTTTGAGACTGGTACGGTCAAAAAAGAGTAGACGGACTGGCCCGTATGGGGATCGAACCCGCGACCTTGGCGTTATTAGCACCACGCTCTAACCAGCTGAGCTAACCGGCCATGTTGCGCATGTCGGCTGCCCCGGCCGACACCAGTGGGGATCTCACATGTGTCCCAGTCCTTAGAATAGGTACTGATAGCAGTGTGGAGAAAGGGAAGGGTGTCTCTTTCTCTGTCCTTGTCAGAGGCGACATCACGAGTGCTAGGGCTGACTGTGAACTGGGAACTGTATTCGAAACTTTATTCCACAAGAGAAGGAATCAGAAAGTATAGGAAATAACACGGCACCTGGAAGAGTTTGCAATCTAAAAGCCATAGGCCTTAGGCATGGGCTACACGGGGCCTTGATGTAGCGCCAGTGATTGAGGGAAAGCTGCAGTCCGCATTTCAGCTGCAACTAACTCATAACTTTGGGCACACAGGTCCCAGGTGACGAAATCAGTCGCTGACCGTCTACTTTACAAGTTATTGACTCTGGTATATGCTGTGCTGCAAACTAATGTCAGGAATCCATTGGATAAGGCTCTGGCCGTGGGCATCTCCCGTACGGACGTTTGTTTCCCCTGGCCAATCTCAGCGGGCTCCTTTCGGCATGTGGTTTCGGCCTATTCGCTCCATGGATTGGGGATATCTACAGAGTTTTTCAGCTTAAACCTTAAGGAAACTGAGGTAGGATAAGTGTGGGTTCTCTCGGTGCAACAACCTAATGGCTTCTTTTTTTGTAGATCTCTTTTTAAATTTCCATCTTTATTTCCATGGAGTCTCTGGAGACTTAAGACTTTGGTTTCTTTCTACCTTTAAGGTTCCTTACGCTCCCTCTAGGATTTTACCTCCTTTTTCCTTAGTTTTCTAACTCATGACTTTGGGAAAAAGGGTCCCAGGTGACAAAATCAGTCGCTGAACGTCTACGTTATGCTCTGCTGCAAACTAATGTCAGGAATCCATTAAATAAGGCTCTGTCCGTGGGCATCTCCCGTACGGACGTTTGTTTCCCCTGGCCAATCTCAGCGGGCTCCTTTCGGCATGTGGTTTCGGCCTATTCGCTCCATGGATTGGGGATATCTACAGAGTTTTTCAGCTTAAACCTTCAGGAAACTGAGGTAGGATAAGTGTGGGTTCTCTCTGTGCAACGACTTAATGGCTTCTTTTTTTGTAGATCTCTTTTTAAAATTCCATCTTTATTTCCATGGAGACTCTGGAGACTCTGGAGACTTAAGACTTTGGATTCCTTTTTCCTGAGTTTTCTTTGGTGCACAAAGAAAACAATTGCCTCCCCGTCGGGGAATCGAACCCCGGTCTCCCGCGTGACAGGCGGGGATACTCACCACTATACTAACGAGGAATGGGTATGGTGCTTGCCATCACGGTAACCTGCTTAAATGAAGACAGCAGCAATTTCCACCAACCAGATCTAGGCAGTAGGGAGAAAAAGGAGTTTGAGACTGGTACGGTCAAAAAAGAGGAGACGGACTGGCCCGTACGGGGATCGAACCCGCGACCTTGGCGTTATTAGCACCACGCTCTAACCAGCTGAGCTAACCGGCCATGTTGCGCATGTCGGCTGCCCCGGCCGACACCAGTGGGGATCTCACATGTGTCCCAGTCCTTAGAATAGGTACTGATAGCAGTACCTATAGGTACTTAAACCTTAAGGAAACTGAGGTAGGATAAGTGTGGGTTCTCTCGGTGCAACAACTTAATGGCTTCTTTTTTTGTAGATCTCTTTTTAAATTTCCATCTTTATTTCCATGGAGTCTCTGGAGACTTAAGACTTTGGTTTCTTTCTACCTTTAAGGTTCCTTACGCTCCCTCTAGGATTTTACCTCCTTTTTCCTTAGTTTTCTAACTCATGACTTTGGGAAAAAGGGTCCCAGGTGACAAAATCAGTCGCTGAACGTCTACGTTATGCTCTGCTGCAAACTAATGTCAGGAATCCATTAAATAAGGCTCTGTCCGTTGGCATCTCCCGTATGGACGTTTGTTTCCCCTGGCCAATCTCAGCGGGCTCTTTTCGGCATGTGGTTTCGGCCTATTCGCTCCATGGATTGGGGATATCTACAGAGTTTTTCAGCTTAAACCTTAAGGAAACTGAGGTAGGATAAGTGTGGGTTCTCTCGGTGCAACAACCTAATGGCTTCTTTTTTTGTAGATCTCTTTTTAAATTTCCATCTTTATTTCCATGGAGTCTCTGGAGACTTAAGACTTTGGTTTCTTTCTACCTTTAAGGTTCCTTACGCTCCCTCTAGGATTTTACCTCCTTTTTCCTTAGTTTTCTAACTCATGACTTTGGGAAAAAGGGTCCCAGGTGACAAAATCAGTCGCTGAACGTCTACGTTATGCTCTGCTGCAAACTAATGTCAGGAATCCATTAAATAAGGCTCTGTCCGTTGGCATCTCCCGTATGGACGTTTGTTTCCCCTGGCCAATCTCAGCGGGCTCTTTTCGGCATGTGGTTTCGGCCTATTCGCTCCATGGATTGGGGATATCTACAGAGTTTTTCAGCTTAAACCTTCAGGAAACTGAGGTAGGATAAGTGTGGGTTCTCTCTGTGCAACGACTTAATGGCTTCTTTTTTTGTAGATCTCTTTTTAAAATTCCATCTTTGTTTCCATGGAGACTCTGGAGACTCTGGAGACTTAAGACTTTGGATTCCTTTTTCCTGAGTTTTCTTTGGTGCACAAAGAAAACAATTGCCTCCCCGTCGGGGAATCAACCCCGGTCTCCCGCGTGACAGGCGGGGATACTCACCACTATACTAACGAGGAATGGGTATGGTGCTTGCCATCACGGTAACCTGCTTAAATGAAGACAGCAGCAATTTCCACCCACCAGATCTAGGCAGTAGGGAGAAAAAGGAGTTTGAGACTGGTACGGTCAAAAAAGAGGAGACGGACTGGCCCGTACGGGGATCGAACCCGCGACCTTGGCGTTATTAGCACCACGCTCTAACCAGCTGAGCTAACCGGCCATGTTGCGCATGTCGGCTGCCCCGGCCGACACCAGTGGGGATCTCACATGTGTCCCAGTCCTTAGAATAGGTACTGATAGCAGTGTGGAGAAAGGGAAGGGTGTCTCTTTCTCTGTCCTTGTCAGAGGCGACATCACGAGTGCTAGGGCTGACTGTGAACTGGGAACTGTATTCGAAACTTTATTCCACAAGAGAAGGAATCAGAAAGTATAGGAAATAACACGGCACCTGGAAGAGTTTGCAATCTAAAAGCCATAGGCCTTAGGCATGGGCTACACGGGGCCTTGTTGTAGCGCCAGTGATTGAGGGAAAGCTGCAGTCCGCATTTCAGCTGCAACTAACTCATGACTTTGGGCACACAGGTCCCAGGTGACGAAATCAGTCGCTGACCGTCTACTTTACAAGTTATTGACTCTGGTATATGCTGTGCTGCAAACTAATGTCAGGAATCCATTGGATAAGGCTCTGGCCGTGGGCATCTCCCGTACGGACGTTTGTTTCCCCTGGCCAATCTCAGCGGGCTCCTTTCGGCATGTGGTTTCGGCCTATTCGCTCCATGGATTGGGGATATCTACAGAGTTTTTCAGCTTAAACCTTAAGGAAACTGAGGTAGGATAAGTGTGGGTTCTCTCGGTGCAACAACCTAATGGCTTCTTTTTTTGTAGATCTCTTTTTAAATTTCCATCTTTATTTCCATGGAGTCTCTGGAGACTTAAGACTTTGGTTTCTTTCTACCTTTAAGGTTCCTTACGCTCCCTCTAGGATTTTACCTCCTTTTTCCTTAGTTTTCTAACTCATGACTTTGGGAAAACGGGTCCCAGGTGACAAAATCAGTCGCTGAACGTCTACGTTATGCTCTGCTGCAAACTAATGTCAGGAATCCATTAAATTAGGCTCTGTCCGTGGGCATCTCCCGTACGGACGTTTGTTTCCCCTGGCCAATCTCAGCGGGCTCCTTTCGGCATGTGGTTTCGGCCTATTCGCTCCATGGATTGGGGATATCTACAGAGTTTTTCAGCTTAAACCTTCACTAAACTGAGGTAGGATAAGTGTGGGTTCTCTCTGTGCAACGACTTAATGGCTTCTTTTTTTGTAGATCTCTTTTTAAAATTCCATCTTTATTTCCATGGAGACTCTGGAGACTCTGGAGACTTAAGACTTTGGATTCCTTTTTCCTGAGTTTTCTTTGGTGCACAAAGAAAACAATTGCCTCCCCGTCGGGGAATCGAACCCCGGTCTCCTGCGTGACAGGCGGGGATACTCACCACTATACTAACGAGGAATGGGTATGGTGCTTGCCATCACGGTAACCTGCTTAAATGAAGACAGCAGCAATTTCCACCCACCAGATCTAGGCAGTAGGGAGAAAAAGGAGTTTGAGACTGGTACGGTCAAAAAAGAGGAGACGGACTGGCCCGTACGGGGATCGAACCCGCGACCTTGGCGTTATTAGCACCACGCTCTAACCAGCTGAGCTAACCGGCCATGTTGCGCATGTTGGCTGCCCCGGCCGACACCAGTGGGGATCTCACATGTGTCCCAGTCCTTAGAATAGGTACTGATAGCAGTGTGGAGAAAGGGAAGGGTGTCTCTTTCTCTGTCCTTGTCAGAGGCGACATCACGAGTGCTAGGGCTGACTGTGAACTGGGAACTGTATTCGAAACTTTATTCCACAAGAGAAGGAATCAGAAAGTATAGGAAATAACACGGCACCTGGAAGAGTTTGCAATCTAAAAGCCATAGGCCTTAGGCATGGGCTACACGGGGCTTTGTTGTAGCGCCAGTGATTGAGGGAAAGCTGCAGTCCGCATTTCAGCTGCAACTAACTCATGACTTTGGGCACACAGGTCCCAGGTGACGAAATCAGTCGCTGACCGTCTACTTTACAAGTTATTGACTCTGGTATATGCTGTGCTGCAAACTAATGTCAGGAATCCATTGGATAAGGCTCTGGCCGTGGGCATCTCCCGTACGGACGTTTGTTTCCCCTGGCCAATCTCAGCGGGCTCCTTTCGGCATGTGGTTTCGGCCTATTCGCTCCATGGATTGGGGATATCTACAGAGTTTTTCAGCTTAAACCTTAAGGAAACTGAGGTAGGATAAGTGTGGGTTCTCTCGGTGCAACAACCTAATGGCTTCTTTTTTTGTAGATCTCTTTTTAAATTTCCATCTTTATTTCCATGGAGTCTCTGGAGACTTAAGACTTTGGTTTCTTTCTACCTTTAAGGTTCCTTACGCTCCCTCTAGGATTTTACCTCCTTTTTCCTTAGTTTTCTAACTCATGACTTTGGGAAAAAGGGTCCCAGGTGACAAAATCAGTCGCTGAACGTCTACGTTATGCTCTGCTGCAAACTAATGTCAGGAATCCATTAAATAAGGCTCTGTCCGTGGGCATCTCCCGTACGGACGTTTGTTTCCCCTGGCCAATCTCAGCGGGCTCCTTTCGGCATGTGGTTTCGGCCTATTCGCTCCATGGATTGGGGATATCTACAGAGTTTTTCAGCTTAAACCTTCAGGAAACTGAGGTAGGATAATTGTGGGTTCTCTCTGTGCAACAACTTAATGGCTTCTTTTTTTGTAGATCTCTTTTTAAAATTCCATCTTTATTTCCATGGAGACTCTGGAGACTTAAGACTTTGGTTTCTTTCTACCTTTAAGGTTCCTTACGCTCCCTCTAGGATTTTACCTCCTTTTTCCTTAGTTTTCTAACTCATGACTTTGGGAAAAAGGGTCCCAGGTGACAAAATCAGTCGCTGAACGTCTACGTTATGCTCTGCTGCAAACTAATGTCAGGAATCCATTAAATAAGGCTCTGTCAGTGGGCATCACCCGTACGGACGTTTGTTTCCCCTGGCCAATCTCAGCGGGCTCCTTTCGGCATGTGGTTTCGGCCTATTCGCTCCATGGATTGGGGATATCTACAGAGTTTTTCAGCTTAAACCTTCAGGAAACTGAGGTAGGATAAGTGTGGGTTCTCTCTGTGCAACGACTTAATGGCTTCTTTTTTTGTAGATCTCTTTTTAAAATTCCATCTTTATTTCCATGGAGACTCTGGAGACTCTGGAGACTTAAGACTTTGGATTCCTTTTTCCTGAGTTTTCTTTGGTGCACAAAGAAAACAATTGCGTCCCCGTCGGGGAATCGAACCCCGGTCTCCCGCGTGACAGGCGGGGATACTCTCCACTATACTAACGAGGAATGGGTATGGTGCTTGCCATCACGGTAACCTGCTTAAATGAAGACAGCAGCAATTTCCACCCACCAGATCTAGGCAGTAGGGAGAAAAAGGAGTTTGAGACTGGTACGGTCAAAAAAGAGGAGACGGACTGGCCCGTACGGGGATCGAACCCGCGACCTTGGCGTTATTAGCACCACGCTCTAACCAGCTGAGCTAACCGGCCATGTTGCGCATGTCGGCTGCCCCGGCGGACACCAGTGGGGATCTCACATGTGTCCCAGTCCTTAGAATAGGTACTGATAGCAGTGTGGAGAAAGGGAAGGGTGTCTCTTTCTCTGTCCTTGTCAGAGGCGACATCACGAGTGCTAGGGCTGACTGTGAACTGGGAACTGTATTCGAAACTTTATTCCACAAGAGAAGGAATCAGAAAGTATAGGAAATAACACGGCACCTGGAAGAGTTTGCAATCTAAAAGCCATAGGCCTTAGGCATGGGCTACACGGGGCCTTGTTGTAGCGCCAGTGATTGAGGGAAAGCTGCAGTCCGCATTTCAGCTGCAACTAACTCATGACTTTGGGCACACAGGTCCCAGGTGACGAAATCAGTCGCTGACCGTCTACTTTACAAGTTATTGACTCTGGTATATGCTGTGCTGCAAACTAATGTCAGGAATCCATTGGATAAGGCTCTGGCCGTGGGCATCTCCCGTACGGACGTTTGTTTCCCCTGGCCAATCTCAGCGGGCTCCTTTCGGCATGTGGTTTCGGCCTATTCGCTCCATGGATTGGGGATATCTACAGAGTTTTTCAGCTTAAACCTTAAGGAAACTGAGGTAGGATAAGTGTGGGTTCTCTCGGTGCAACAACCTAATGGCTTCTTTTTTTGTAGATCTCTTTTTAAATTTCCATCTTTATTTCCATGGAGTCTCTGGAGACTTAAGACTTTGGTTTCTTTCTACCTTTAAGGTTCCTTACGCTCCCTCTAGGATTTTACCTCCTTTTTCCTTAGTTTTCTAACTCATGACTTTGGGAAAACGGGTCCCAGGTGACAAAATCAGTCGCTGAACGTCTACGTTATGCTCTGCTGCAAACTAATGTCAGGAATCCATTAAATTAGGCTCTGTCCGTGGGCATCTCCCGTACGGACGTTTGTTTCCCCTGGCCAATCTCAGCGGGCTCCTTTCGGCATGTGGTTTCGGCCTATTCGCTCCATGGATTGGGGATATCTACAGAGTTTTTCAGCTTAAACCTTCACTAAACTGAGGTAGGATAAGTGTGGGTTCTCTCTGTGCAACGACTTAATGGCTTCTTTTTTTGTAGATCTCTTTTTTAAATTCCATCTTTATTTCCATGGAGACTCTGGAGACTCTGGAGACTTAAGACTTTGGATTCCTTTTTCCTGAGTTTTCTTTGGTGCACAAAGAAAACAATTGCCTGCCCGTCGGGGAATCGAACCCCGGTCTCCTGCGTGACAGGCGGGGATACTCACCACTATACTAACGAGGAATGGGTATGGTGCTTGCCATCACGGTAACCTGCTTAAATGAAGACAGCAGCAATTTCCACCCACCAGATCTAGGCAGTAGGGAGAAAAAGGAGTTTGAGACTGGTACGGTCAAAAAAGAGGAGACGGACTGGCCCGTACGGGGATCGAACCCGCGACCTTGGCGTTATTAGCACCACGCTCTAACCAGCTGAGCTAACCGGCCATGTTGCGCATGTTGGCTGTCCCGGCCGACACCAGTGGGGATCTCACATGTGTCCCAGTCCTTAGAATAGGTACTGATAGCAGTGTGGAGAAAGGGAAGGGTGTCTCTTTCTCTGTCCTTGTCAGAGGCGACATCACGAGTGCTAGGGCTGACTGTGAACTGGGAACTGTATTCGAAACTTTATTCCACAAGAGAAGGAATCAGAAAGTATAGGAAATAACACGGCACCTGGAAGAGTTTGCAATCTAAAAGCCATAGGCCTTAGGCATGGGCTACACGGGGCCTTGTTGTAGCGCCAGTGATTGAGGGAAAGCTGCAGTCCGCATTTCAGCTGCAACTAACTCATGACTTTGGGCACACAGGTCCCAGGTGACTAAATCAGTCGCTGACCGTCTACTTTACAAGTTATTGACTCTGGTATATGCTGTGCTGCAAACTAATGTCAGGAATCCATTGGATAAGGCTCTGGCCGTGGGCATCTCCCGTACGGACGTTTGTTTCCCCTGGCCAATCTCAGCGGGCTCCTTTCGGCATGTGGTTTCGGCCTATTCGCTCCATAGATTGGGGATATCTACAGAGTTTTTCAGCGTGACAGGCGGGGATACTCACCACTATACTAACGAGGAATGGGTATGGTGCTTGCCATCACGGTAACCTGCTTAAATGAAGACAGCAGCAATTTCCACCCACCAGATCTAGGCAGTAGGGAGAAAAAGGAGTTTGAGACTGGTACGGTCAAAAAAGAGGAGACGGACTGGCCCGTACGGGGATCGAACCCGCGACCTTGGCGTTATTAGCACCACGCTCTAACCAGCTGAGCTAACCGGCCATGTTGCGCATGTTGGCTGCCCCGGCCGACACCAGTGGGGATCTCACATGTGTCCCAGTCCTTAGAATAGGTACTGATAGCAGTGTGGAGAAAGGGAAGGGTGTCTCTTTCTCTGTCCTTGTCAGAGGCGACATCACGAGTGCTAGGGCTGACTGTGAACTGGGAACTGTATTCGAAACTTTATTCCACAAGAGAAGGAATCAGAAAGTATAGGAAATAACACGGCACCTGGAAGAGTTTGCAATCTAAAAGCCATAGGCCTTAGGCATGGGCTACACGGGGCTTTGTTGTAGCGCCAGTGATTGAGGGAAAGCTGCAGTCCGCATTTCAGCTGCAACTAACTCATGACTTTGGGCACACAGGTCCCAGGTGACGAAATCAGTCGCTGACCGTCTACTTTACAAGTTATTGACTCTGGTATATGCTGTGCTGCAAACTAATGTCAGGAATCCATTGGATAAGGCTCTGGCCGTGGGCATCTCCCGTACGGACGTTTGTTTCCCCTGGCCAATCTCAGCGGGCTCCTTTCGGCATGTGGTTTCGGCCTATTCGCTCCATGGATTGGGGATATCTACAGAGTTTTTCAGCTTAAACCTTAAGGAAACTGAGGTAGGATAAGTGTGGGTTCTCTCGGTGCAACAACCTAATGGCTTCTTTTTTTGTAGATCTCTTTTTAAATTTCCATCTTTATTTCCATGGAGTCTCTGGAGACTTAAGACTTTGGTTTCTTTCTACCTTTAAGGTTCCTTACGCTCCCTCTAGGATTTTACCTCCTTTTTCCTTAGTTTTCTAACTCATGACTTTGGGAAAACGGGTCCCAGGTGACAAAATCAGTCGCTGAACGTCTACGTTATGCTCTGCTGCAAACTAATGTCAGGAATCCATTAAATTAGGCTCTGTCCGTGGGCATCTCCCGTACGGACGTTTGTTTCCCCTGGCCAATCTCAGCGGGCTCCTTTCGGCATGTGGTTTCGGCCTATTCGCTCCATGGATTGGGGATATCTACAGAGTTTTTCAGCTTAAACCTTCACTAAACTGAGGTAGGATAAGTGTGGGTTCTCTCTGTGCAACGACTTAATGGCTTCTTTTTTTGTAGATCTCTTTTTAAAATTCCATCTTTATTTCCATGGAGACTCTGGAGACTCTGGAGACTTAAGACTTTGGATTCCTTTTTCCTGAGTTTTCTTTGGTGCACAAAGAAAACAATTGCCTCCCCGTCGGGGAATCGAACCCCGGTCTCCTGCGTGACAGGCGGGGATACTCACCACTATACTAACGAGGAATGGGTATGGTGCTTGCCATCACGGTAACCTGCTTAAATGAAGACAGCAGCAATTTCCACCCACCAGATTTAGGCAGTAGGGAGAAAAAGGAGTTTGAGACTGGTACGGTCAAAAAAGAGGAGACGGACTGGCCCGTACGGGGATCGAACCCGCGACCTTGGCGTTATTAGCACCACGCTCTAACCAGCTGAGCTAACCGGCCATGTTGCGCATGTTGGCTGTCCCGGCCGACACCAGTGGGGATCTCACATGTGTCCCAGTCCTTAGAATAGGTACTGATAGCAGTGTGGAGAAAGGGAAGGGTGTCTCTTTCTCTGTCCTTGTCAGAGGCGACATCACGAGTGCTAGGGCTGACTGTGAACTGGGAACTGTATTCGAAACTTTATTCCACAAGAGAAGGAATCAGAAAGTATAGGAAATAACACGGCACCTGGAAGAGTTTGCAATCTAAAAGCCATAGGCCTTAGGCATGGGCTACACGGGGCCTTGTTGTAGCGCCAGTGATTGAGGGAAAGCTGCAGTCCGCATTTCAGCTGCAACTAACTCATGACTTTGGGCACACAGGTCCCAGGTGACGAAATCAGTCGCTGACCGTCTACTTTACAAGTTATTGACTCTGGTATATGCTGTGCTGCAAACTAATGTCAGGAATCCATTGGATAAGGCTCTGGCCGTGGGCATCTCCCGTACGGACGTTTGTTTCCCCTGGCCAATCTCAGCGGGCTCCTTTCGGCATGTGGTTTCGGCCTATTCGCTCCATGGATTGGGGATATCTACAGAGTTTTTCAGCGTGACAGGCGGGGATACTCACCACTATACTAACGAGGAATGGGTATGGTGCTTGCCATCACGGTAACCTGCTTAAATGAAGACAGCAGCAATTTCCACCCACCAGATCTAGGCAGTAGGGAGAAAAAGGAGTTTGAGACTGGTACGGTCAAAAAAGAGGAGACGGACTGGCCCGTACGGGGATCGAACCCGCGACCTTGGCGTTATTAGCACCACGCTCTAACCAGCTGAGCTAACCGGCCATGTTGCGCATGTTGGCTGCCCCGGCCGACACCAGTGGGGATCTCACATGTGTCCCAGTCCTTAGAATAGGTACTGATAGCAGTGTGGAGAAAGGGAAGGGTGTCTCTTTCTCTGTCCTTGTCAGAGGCGACATCACGAGTGCTAGGGCTGACTGTGAACTGGGAACTGTATTCGAAACTTTATTCCACAAGAGAAGGAATCAGAAAGTATAGGAAATAACACGGCACCTGGAAGAGTTTGCAATCTAAAAGCCATAGGCCTTAGGCATGGGCTACACGGGGCTTTGTTGTAGCGCCAGTGATTGAGGGAAAGCTGCAGTCCGCATTTCAGCTGCAACTAACTCATGACTTTGGGCACACAGGTCCCAGGTGACGAAATCAGTCGCTGACCGTCTACTTTACAAGTTATTGACTCTGGTATATGCTGTGCTGCAAACTAATGTCAGGAATCCATTGGATAAGGCTCTGGCCGTGGGCATCTCCCGTACGGACGTTTGTTTCCCCTGGCCAATCTCAGCGGGCTCCTTTCGGCATGTGGTTTCGGCCTATTCGCTCCATGGATTGGGGATATCTACAGAGTTTTTCAGCTTAAACCTTAAGGAAACTGAGGTAGGATAAGTGTGGGTTCTCTCGGTGCAACAACCTAATGGCTTCTTTTTTTGTAGATCTCTTTTTAAATTTCCATCTTTATTTCCATGGAGTCTCTGGAGACTTAAGACTTTGGTTTCTTTCTACCTTTAAGGTTCCTTACGCTCCCTCTAGGATTTTACCTCCTTTTTCCTTAGTTTTCTAACTCATGACTTTGGGAAAAAGGGTCCCAGGTGACAAAATCAGTCGCTGAACGTCTACGTTATGCTATGCTGCAAACTAATGTCAGGAATCCATTAAATAAGGCTCTGTCCGTGGGCATCTCCCGTACGGACATTTGTTTCCCCTGGCCAATCTACAGAGTTTTTCAGCTTAAACCTTCAGGAAACTGAGGTAGGATAAGTGTGGGTTCTCTCTGTGCAACGACTTAATGGCTTCTTTTTTTGTAGATCTCTTTTTAAAAATTCCATCTTTATTTCCATGGAGACTCTGGAGACTCTGGAGACTTAAGACTTTGGATTCCTTTTTCCTGAGTTTTCTTTGGTGCACAAAGAAAACAATTGCCTCCCCGTCGGGGAATCGAACCCCGGTCTCCCGCGTGACAGGCGGGGATACTCACCACTATACTAACGAGGAATGGGTATGGTGCTTGCCATCACGGTAACCTGCTTAAATGAAGACAGCAGCAATTTCCACCCACCAGATCTAGGCAGTAGGGAGAAAAAGGATTTTGAGACTGGTACGGTCAAAAAAGAGGAGACGGACTGGCCCGTACGGGGATCGAACCCGCGACCTTGGCGTTATTAGCACCTCGCTCTAACCAGCTGAGCTAACCGGCCATGTTGCGCATGTTGGCTGCCCCGGCCGACACCAGTGGGGATCTCACATGTGTCCCAGTCCTTAGAATAGGTACTGATAGCAGTGTGGAGAAAGGGAAGGGTGTCTCTTTCTCTGTCCTTGTCAGAGGCGACATCACGAGTGCTAGGGCTGACTGTGAACTGGGAACTGTATTCGAAACTTTATTCCACAAGAGAAGGAATCAGAAAGTATAGGAAATAACACGGCACCTGGAAGAGTTTGCAATCTAAAAGCCATAGGCCTTAGGCATGGGCTACACGGGGCTTTGTTGTAGCGCCAGTGATTGAGGGAAAGCTGCAGTCCGCATTTCAGCTGCAACTAACTCATGACTTTGGGCACACAGGTCCCAGGTGACGAAATCAGTCGCTGACCGTCTACTTTACAAGTTATTGACTCTGGTATATGCTGTGCTGCAAACTAATGTCAGGAATCCATTGGATAAGGCTCTGGCCGTGGGCATCTCCCGTACGGACGTTTGTTTCCCCTGGCCAATCTCAGCGGGCTCCTTTCGGCATGTGGTTTCGGCCTATTCGCTCCATGGATTGGGGATATCTACAGAGTTTTTCAGCTTAAACCTTAAGGAAACTGAGGTAGGATAAGTGTGGGTTCTCTCGGTGCAACAACCTAATGGCTTCTTTTTTTGTAGATCTCTTTTTAAATTTCCATCTTTATTTCCATGGAGTCTCTGGAGACTTAAGACTTTGGTTTCTTTCTACCTTTAAGGTTCCTTACGCTCCCTCTAGGATTTTACCTCCTTTTTCCTTAGTTTTCTAACTCATGACTTTGGGAAAAAGGGTCCCAGGTGACAAAATCAGTCGCTGAACGTCTACGTTATGCTATGCTGCAAACTAATGTCAGGAATCCATTAAATAAGGCTCTGTCCGTGGGCATCTCCCGTACGGACATTTGTTTCCCCTGGCCAATCTACAGAGTTTTTCAGCTTAAACCTTCAGGAAACTGAGGTAGGATAAGTGTGGGTTCTCTCTGTGCAACGACTTAATGGCTTCTTTTTTTGTAGATCTCTTTTTAAAATTCCATCTTTATTTCCATGGAGACTCTGGAGACTCTGGAGACTTAAGACTTTGGATTCCTTTTTCCTGAGTTTTCTTTGGTGCACAAAGAAAACAATTGCCTCCCCGTCGGGGAATCGAACCCCGGTCTCCCGCGTGACAGGCGGGGATACTCACCACTATACTAACAAGGAATGGGTATGGTGCTAGCCATCACCGTAACCTGCTTAAATGAAGACAGCAGCAATTTCCACCCACCAGATCTAGGCAGTAGGGAGAAAAAGGAGTTTGAGACTGGTACGGTCAAAAAAGAGGAGACGGACTGGCCCATACGGGGATCGAACCCGCGACCTTGGCGTTATTAGCACCACGCTCTAACCAGCTGAGCTAACCGGCCATGTTGCGCATGTCGGCTGCCCCGGCCGACACCAGTGGGGATCTCACATGTGTCCCAGTCCTTAGAATAGGTACTGATAGCAGTACCTATAGGTACTTAAACCTTAAGGAAACTGAGGTAGGATAAGTGTGGGTTCTCTCGGTGCAACGACTTAATGGCTTCTTTTTTTGTAGATCTCTTTTTAAATTTCCATCTTTATTTCCATGGAGTCTCTGGAGACTTAAGACTTTGGTTTCTTTCTACCTTTAAGGTTCCTGACGCTCTCTCTAGGATTTTACCTCCTTTTTCCTTAGTTTTCTAACTCATGACTTTGGGAAAACGGGTCCAGGTGACAAAATCAGTCGCTGAACGTCTACGTTATGCTCTGCTGCAAACTAATGTCAGGAATCCATTAAATAAGGCTCTGTCCGTGGGCATCTCCCGTACGGACGTTTGTTTCCCCTGGCCAATCTCAGCGGGCTCCTTTCGGCATGTGGTTTCGGCCTATTCGCTCCATGGATTGGGGATATCTACAGAGTTTTTCAGCTTAAACCTTCAGGAAACTGAGGTAGGATAAGTGTGGGTTCTCTCTGTGCAACGACTTAATGGCTTCTTTTTTTGTAGATCTCTTTTTAAAATTCCATCTTTATTTCCATGGAGACTCTGGAGACTCTGGAGACTTAAGACTTTGGATTCCTTTTTCCTGAGTTTTCTTTGGTGCACAAAGAAAACAATTGCCTCCCCGTCGGGGAATCGAACCCCGGTCTCCCGCGTGACAGGCGGGGATACTCATCACTATACTAACAAGGAATGGGTATGGTGCTAGCCATCACCGTAACCTGCTTAAATGAAGAGAGCAGCAATTTCCACCCACCAGATCTAGGCAGTAGGGAGAAAAAGGAGTTTGAGACTGGTACGGTCAAAAAAGAGGAGACGGACTGGCCCGTACGGGGATCGAATTCGCGACCTTGGCGTTATTAGCACCACGCTCTAACCAGCTGAGCTAACCGGCCATGTTGCGCATGTCGGCTGCCCCGGCCGACACCAGTGGGGATCTCACATGTGTCCCAGTCCTTAGAATAGGTACTGATAGCAGTGTGGAGAAAGGGAAGGGTGTCTCTTTCTCTGTCCTTGTCAGAGGCGACATCACGAGTGCTAGGGCTGACTGTGAACTGGGAACTGTATTCGAAACTTTATTCCACAAGAGAAGGAATCAGAAAGTATAGGAAATAACACGGCACCTGGAAGAGTTTGCAATCTAAAAGCCATAGGCCTTAGGCATGGGCTACACGGGGCCTTGTTGTAGCGCCAGTGATTGAAGAAAAGCTGCAGTCCGCATTTCAGCTGCAACTAACTCATGACTTTGGGCAAACGGGTCCCAGGTAACGAAATCAGTCGCTGACCGTCTACTTTACAAGTTATTGACTCTGGTATATGCTGTGCTGCAAACTAATGTCAGGAATCCATTGGATAAGGCTCTGGCCGTGGGCATCTCCCGTACGGACGTTTGTTTCCCCTGGCCAATCTCAGCGGGCTCCTTTCGGCATGTGGTTTCGGCCTATTCGCTCCATGGATTGGGGATATCTACAGAGTTTTTCAGCTTAAACCTTAAGGAAACTGAGGTAGGATAAGTGTGGGTTCTCTCTGTGCAACGACTTAATGGCTTCTTTTTTTGTAGATCTCTTTTTAAATTTCCATCTTTATTTCCATGGAGTCTCTGGAGACTTAAGACTTTGGTTTCTTTCTACCTTTAAGGTTCCTTACGCTCCCTCTAGGATTTTACCTCCTTTTTCCTTAGTTTTCTAACTCATGACTTTGGGAAAAAGGGTCCCAGGTGACAAAATCAGTCGCTGAACGTCTACGTTATGCTCTGCTGCAAACTAATGTCAGGAATCCATTAAATAAGGCTCTGTCCGTGGGCATCTCCGGTACGGACGTTTGTTTCCCCTGGCCAATCTCAGCGGGCTCCTTTCGGCATGTGGTTTCGGCCTATTCGCTCCATGGATTGGGGATATCTACAGAGTTTTTCAGCTTAAACCTTCAGGAAACTGAGGTAGGATAAGTGTGGGTTTCTCTCTGTGCAACGACTTAATGGCTTCTTTTTTTGTAGATCTCTTCTTAAAATTCCATCTTTATTTCCATGGAGTCTCTGTAGACTCTGGAGACTTAAGACTTTGGATTCCTTTTTCCTGAGTTTTCTTTGGTGCACAAAGAAAACAATTGCATCCCCGTCGGGGAAGCGAACCCCGGTCTCCCGCGTGACAGGCGGGGATACTCACCACTATACTAACGAGGAATGGGTATGGTGCTTGCCATCACGGTAACCTGCTTAAATGAAGACAGCAGCAATTTCCACCCACCAGATCTAGGCAGTAGGGAGAAAAAGGATTTTGAGACTGGTACGGTCAAAAAAGAGGAGACGGACTGGCCCGTACGGGGATCGAACCCGCGACCTTGGCGTTATTAGCACCACGCTCTAACCAGCTGAGCTAACCGGCCATGTTGCGCATGTCGGCTGCCCCGGTCTCCCGTGTGACAGGCGGGGATACTCACCACTATACTAACGAGGAATGGGTATGGTGCTTGCCATCACGGTAACCTGCTTAAATGAAGACAGCAGCAATTTCCACCCACCAGATCTAGGCAGTAGGGAAAAATAGGAGTTTGAGACTGGTACGGTCAAAAAAGAGGAGACGGACTGGCCCGTACGGGGATCGAACCCGCGACCTTGGTGTTATTAGCACCACGCTCTAACCAGCTGAGCTAACCGGCCATGTTGCGCATGTTGGCTGCCCCGGCCGACACCAGTGGGGATCTCACATGTGTCCCAGTCCTTAGAATAGGTACTGATAGCAGTACCTATAGGTACTTAAATCTTAAGGAAACTGAGGTAGGATAAGTGTGGGTTCTCTCGGTGCAACGACTTAATGGCTTCCTTTTTTGTCGATCTTTTTTTAAATTTCCATCTTTATTTCCATGGAGTCTCTGGAGACTTAAGACTTTGGTTTCTTTCTACCTTTAAGGTTCCTTACGCTCCCTCTAGGATTTTACCTCCTTTTTCCTTAGTTTTCTAACTCATGACTTTGGGAAAACGGGTCCCAGGTGACAAAATCAGTCGCTGAACGTCTACGTTATGCTCTGCTGCAAACTAATGTCAGGAATCCATTGGATAAGGCTCTGGCCGTGGGCATCTCCCGTACGGACGTTTGTTTCCCCTGGCCAATCTCAGCGGGCTCCTTTCAGCATGTGGTTTCGGCCTATTCGCTCCATGGATTGGGGATATCTACAGAGTTTTTCAGCTTAAACCTTCAGGAAACTGAGGTAGGATAAGTGTGGGTTCTCTCGGTGCAACAACTTAATGGCTTCTTTTTTTGTAGATCTCTTTTTAAATTTCCATCTTTATTTCCATGGAGTCTCTGGAGACTTAAGACTTTGGTTTCTTTCTACCTTTAAGGTTCCTTACGCTCCCTCTAGGATTTTACCTCCTTTTTCCTTAGTTTTCTAACTCATGACTTTGGGAAAAAGGGTCCCAGGTGACAAAATCAGTCGCTGAACGTCTACGTTATGCTCTGCTGCAAACTAATGTCAGGAATCCATTAAATAAGGCTCTGTCAGTGGGCATCTCCCGTACGGACGTTTGTTTCCCCTGGCCAATCTCAGCGGGCTCCTTTCGGCATGTGGTTTCGGCCTATTCGCTCCATGGATTGGGGATATCTACAGAGTTTTTCAGCTTAAACCTTCAGGAAACTGAGGTAGGATAAGTGTGGGTTCTCTCTGTGCAACGACTTAATGGCTTCTTTTTTTGTAGATCTCTTCTTAAAATTCCATCTTTATTTCCATGGAGTCTCTGGAGACTCTGGAGACTTAAGACTTTGGATTCCTTTTTCCTGAGTTTTCTTTGGTGCACAAAGAAAACAATTGCCTCCCCGTCGGGGAAGCGAACCCCGGTCTCCCGCGTGACAGGCGGGGATACTCACCACTATACTAACGAGGAATGGGTATGGTGCTTGCCATCACGGTAACCTGCTTAAATGAAGACAGCAGCAATTTCCACCCACCAGATCTAGGCAGTAGGGAGAAAAAGGAGTTTGAGACTGGTACGGTCAAAAAAGAGGAGACGGACTGGCCCATACGGGGATCGAACCCGCGACCTTGGCGTTATTAGCACCACGCTCTAACCAGCTGAGCTAACGGCCATGTTGCGCATGTCGGCTGCCCCGGTCTCCCGCGTGACAGGCGGGGATACTCACCACTATACTAACGAGGAATGGGTATGGTGCTTGCCATCACGGTAACCTGCTTAAATGAAGACAGCAGCAATTTCCACCCACCAGATCTAGGCAGTAGGGAGAAAAAGTAGTTTTGAGTTAGAAAACGGGTCCCAGGTGACAAAATCAGTCGCTGAACGTCTACGTTATGCTCTGCTGCAAACTAATGTCAGGAATCCATTAAATAAGGCTCTGTCCGTGGGCATCTCCCGTACGGACGTTTGTTTCCCCTGGCCAATCTCAGCGGGCTCCTTTCGGCATGTGGTTTCGGCCTATTCGCTCCATGGATTGGGGATATCTACAGAGTTTTTCAGCTTAAACCTTCAGGAAACTGAGGTAGGATAAGTGTGGGTTCTCTCTGTGCAACGACTTAATGGCTTCTTTTTTTGTAGATCTCTTTTTAAAATTCCATCTTTATTTCCATGGAGACTCTGGAGACTCTGGAGACTTAAGACTTTGGATTCCTTTTTCCTGAGTTTTCTTTGGTGCACAAAGAAAACATTTGCCTCCCCGTCGGGGAATCGAACCCCGGTTTCCCGCGTGACAGGCGGGGATACTCACCACAATACTAACGAGGAATGGGTATGGTGCTTGCCATCACGGTAACCTGCTTAAATGAAGACAGCAGCAATTTCCACCCACCAGATCTAGGCAGTAGGGAGAAAAAGGAGTTTGAGACTGGTACGGTCAAAAAAGAGGAGACGGACTGGCCCGTACGGGGATCGAACCCGCGACCTTGGCGTTATTAGCACCACGCTCTAACCAGCTGAGCTAACCGGCCATGTTGCGCATGTCGGCTGCCCCGGCCGACACCAGTGGGGATCTCACATGTGTCCCAGTCCTTAGAATAGGTACTGATAGCAGTGTGGAGAAAGGGAAGGGTGTCTCTTTCTCTGTCCTTGTCAGAGGCGACATCACGAGTGCTAGGGCTGACTGTGAACTGGGAACTGTATTCGAAACTTTATTCCACAAGAGAAGGAATCAGAAAGTATAGGAAATAACACGGCACCTGGAAGAGTTTGCAATCTAAAAGCCATAGGCCTTAGGCATGGGCTACACGGGGCCTTGTTGTAGCGCCAGTGATTGAGGGAAAGCTGCAGTCCGCATTTCAGCTGCAACTAACTCATGACTTTGGGCAAACGGGTCCCAGGTGACGAAATCAGTCGCTGACCGTCTAATTTACAAGTTATTGACTCTGGTATATGCTGTGCTGCAAACTAATGTCAGGAATCCATTGGATAAGGCTCTGGCCGTGGGCATCTCCCGTACGGACGTTTGTTTCCCCTGGCCAATCTCAGCGGGCTCCTTTCGGCATGTGGTTTCGGCCTATTCGCTCCATGGATTGGGGATATCTACAGAGTTTTTCAGCTTAAACCTTAAGGAAACTGAGGTAGGATAAGTGTGGGTTCTCTCGGTGCAACAACTTAATGGCTTCTTTTTTTGTAGATCTCTTTTTAAAATTCCATCTTTATTTCCATGGAGACTCTGGAGACTCTGGAGACTTAAGACTTTGGATTCCTTTTTCCTGAGTTTTCTTTGGTGCACAAAGAAAACAATTGCATCCCCGTCGGGGAAGCGAACCCCGGTCTCCCGCGTGACAGGCGGGGATACTCACCACTATACTAACGAGGAATGGGTATGGTGCTTGCCATCACGGTAACCTGCTTAAATGAAGACAGCAGCAATTTCCACCCACCAGATCTAGGCAGTAGGGAGAAAAAGGATTTTGAGACTGGTACGGTCAAAAAAGAGGAGACGGACTGGCCCGTACGGGGATCGAACCCGCGACCTTGGCGTTATTAGCACCACGCTCTAACCAGCTGAGCTAACCGGCCATGTTGCGCATGTCGGCTGCCCCGGTCTCCCGCGTGTCAGGCGGGGATACTCACCACTATACTAACGAGGAATGGGTATGGTGCTTGCCATCACGGTAACCTGCTTAAATGAAGACAGCAGCAATTTCCACCCACCAGATCTAGGCAGAAGGGAGAAAAAGTAGTTTGAGACTGGTACGGTCAAAAAAGAGGAGACGGACTGGCCCGTACGGGGATCGAACCCGCGACCTTGGTGTTATTAGCACCACGCTCTAACCAGCTGAGCTAACCGGCCATGTTGCGCATGTCGGCTGCCCCGGCCGACACCAGTGGGGATCTCACATGTGTCCCAGTCCTTAGAATAGGTACTGATAGCAGTACCTATAGGTACTTAAATCTTAAGGAAACTGAGGTAGGATAAGTGTGGGTTCTCTCGGTGCAACGACTTAATGGCTTCCTTTTTTGTCGATCTCTTTTTAAATTTCCATCTTTATTTCCATGGAGTCTCTGGAGACTTAAGACTTTGGTTTCTTTCTACCTTTAAGGTTCCTTACGCTCCCTCTAGGATTTTACCTCCTTTTTCCTTAGTTTTCTAACTCATGACTTTGGGAAAACGGGTCCCAGGTGACAAAATCAGTCGCTGAACGTCTACGTTATGCTCTGCTGCAAACTAATGTCAGGAATCCATTGGATAAGGCTCTGGCCGTGGGCATCTCCCGTACGGACGTTTGTTTCCCCTGGCCAATCTCAGCGGGCTCCTTTCAGCATGTGGTTTCGGCCTATTCGCTCCATGGATTGGGGATATCTACAGAGTTTTTCAGCTTAAACCTTCAGGAAACTGAGGTAGGATAAGTGTGGGTTCTCTCGGTGCAACAACTTAATGGCTTCTTTTTTTGTAGATCTCTTTTTAAATTTCCATCTTTATTTCCATGGAGTCTCTGGAGACTTAAGACTTTGGTTTCTTTCTACCTTTAAGGTTCCTTACGCTCCCTCTAGGATTTTACCTCCTTTTTCCTTAGTTTTCTAACTCATGACTTTGGGAAAAAGGGTCCCAGGTGACAAAATCAGTCGCTGAACGTCTACGTTATGCTCTGCTGCAAACTAATGTCAGGAATCCATTAAATAAGGCTCTGTCAGTGGGCATCTCCAGTACGGACGTTTGTTTCCCCTGGCCAATCTCAGCGGGCTCCTTTCGGCATGTGGTTTCGGCCTATTCGCTCCATGGATTGGGGATATCTACAGAGTTTTTCAGCTTAAACCTTCAGGAAACTGAGGTAGGATAAGTGTGGGTTCTCTCTGTGCAACGACTTAATGGCTTCTTTTTTTGTAGATCTCTTCTTAAAATTCCACCTTTATTTCCATGGAGTCTCTGTAGACTCTGGAGACTTAAGACTTTGGATTCCTTTTTCCTGAGTTTTCTTTGGTGCACAAAGAAAACAATTGCCTCCCCGTCGGGGAAGCGAACCCCGGTCTCCCGCGTGACAGGCGGGGATACTCACCACTATACTAACGAGGAATGGGTATGGTGCTTGCCATCACGGTAACCTGCTTAAATGAAGACAGCAGCAATTTCCACCCACCAGATCTAGGCAGTAGGGAGAAAAAGGAGTTTGAGACTGGTACGGTCAAAAAAGAGGAGACGGACTGGCCCGTACGGGGATCAAACCCGCGACCTTGGCGTTATTAGCACCACGCTCTAACCAGCTGAGCTAACGGCCATGTTGCGCATGTCGGCTGCCCCGGTCTCCCGTGTGACAGGCGGGGATACTCACCACTATACTAACGAGGAATGGGTATGGTGCTTGCCATCACGGTAACCTGCTTAAATGAAGACAGCAGCAATTTCCACCCACCAGATCTAGGCAGTAGGGAGAAAAAGTAGTTTTGAGTTAGAAAACGGGTCCCAGGTGACAAAATCAGTCGCTGAACGTCTACGTTATGCTCTGCTGCAAACTAATGTCAGGAATCCATTAAATAAGGCTCTGTCCGTGGGCATCTCCTGTACGGACGTTTGTTTCCCCTGGCCAATCTCAGCGGGCTCCTTTCGGCATGTGGTTTCGGCCTATTCGCTCCATGGATTGGGGATATCTACAGAGTTTTTCAGCTTAAACCTTCAGGAAACTGAGGTAGGATAAGTGTGGGTTCTCTCTGTGCAACGACTTAATGGCTTCTTTTTTTGTAGATCTCTTTTTAAAATTCCATCTTTATTTCCATGGAGACTCTGGAGACTCTGGAGACTTAAGACTTTGGATTCCTTTTTCCTGAGTTTTCTTTGGTGCACAAATAAAACATTTGCCTCCCCGTCGGGGAATCGAACCCGGTTTCCCGCGTGACAGGCGGGGATACTCACCACAATACTAACGAGGAATGGGTATGGTGCTTGCCATCACGGTAACCTGCTTAAATGAAGACAGCAGCAATTTCCACCCACCAGATCTAGGCAGTAGGGAGAAAAAGGAGTTTGAGACTGGTACGGTCAAAAAAGAGGAGACAGACTGGCCCGTACGGGGATCGAACCCGCGACCTTGGCGTTATTAGCACCACGCTCTAACCAGCTGAGCTAACCGGCCATGTTGCGCATGTCGGCTGCCCCGGCCGACACCAGTGGGGATCTCACATGTGTCCCAGTCCTTAGAATAGGTACTGATAGCAGTGTGGAGAAAGGGAAGGGTGTCTCTTTCTCTGTCCTTGTCAGAGGCGATATCACGAGTGCTAGGGCTGACTGTGAACTGGGAACTGTATTCGAAACTTTATTCCACAAGAGAAGGAATCAGAAAGTATAGGAAATAACACGGCACCTGGAAGAGTTTGCAATCTAAAAGCCATAGGCCTTAGGCATGGGCTACACGGGGCCTTGTTGTAGCGCCAGTGATTGAGGGAAAGCTGCAGTCCGCATTTCAGCTGCAACTAACTCATGACTTTGGGCACACGGGTCCCAGGTGACGAAATCAGTCGCTGACCGTCTACTTTATAAGTTATTGACTCTGGTATATGCTGTGCTGCAAACTAATGTCAGGAATCCATTGGATAAGGCTCTGGCCGTGGGCATCTCCCGTACGGACATTTGTTTCCCCTGGCCAATCTCAGCGGGCTCCTTTCGGCATGTGGTTTCGGCCTATTCGCTCCATGGATTGGGGATATCTACAGAGTTTTTCAGCTTAAACCTTAAGGAAACTGAGGTAGGATAAGTGTGGGTTCTCTCGGTGCAACAACCTAATGGCTTCTTTTTTTGTAGATCTCTTTTTAAATTTCCATCTTTATTTCCATGGAGTCTCTGGAGACTTAAGACTTTGGTTTCTTTCTACCTTTAAGGTTCCTTACGCTCCCTCTAGGATTTTACCTCCTTTTTCCTTAGTTTTCTAACTCATGACTTTGGGAAAAAGGGTCCCAGGTGACAAAATCAGTCGCTGAACGTCTACGTTATGCTCTGCTGCAAACTAATGTCAGGAATCCATTAAATAAGGCTCTGTCCGTGGGCATCTCCCGTACGGACGTTTGTTTCCCCTGGCCAATCTCAGCGGGCTCCTTTCGGCATGTGGTTTCGGCCTATTCGCTCCATGGATTGGGGATATCTACAGAGTTTTTCAGCTTAAACCTTCAGGAAACTGAGGTAGGATAAGTGTGGGTTCTCTCTGTGCAACGACTTAATGGCTTCTTTTTTTGTAGATCTCTTTTTAAAATTCCATCTTTATTTCCATGGAGACTCTGGAGACTCTGGAGACTTAAGACTTTGGATTCCTTTTTCCTGAGTTTTCTTTGGTGCACAAAGAAAACAATTGCCTCCCCGTCGGGGAATCGAACCCCGGTCTCCCGCGTGATGACAGGCGGGGGATACTCACCACTATACTAAAGAGGAATGGGTATGGTGCTTGCCATCACGGTAACCTGCTTAAATGAAGACAGCAGCAATTTCCACCCACCAGATCTAGGCAGTAGGGAGAAAAAGGAGTTTGAGACTGGTACGGTCAAAAAAGAGGAGACGGACTGGCCCGTACGGGGATCGAACCCGCGACCTTGGCGTTATTAGCACCACGCTCTAACCAGCTGAGCTAACCAGCCATGTTGCGCATGTCGGCTGCCCCGGCCGACACCAGTGGGGATCTCACATGTGTCCCAGTCCTTAGAATAGGTACTGATAGCAGTGTGGAGAAAGGGAAGGATGTCTCTTTCTCTGTCCTTGTCAGAGGCGACATCACGAGTGCTAGGGCTGACTGTGAACTGGGAACTGTATTCGAAACTTTATTCCACAAGAGAAGGAATCAGAAAGTATAGGAAATAACACGGCACCTGGAAGAGTTTGCAATCTAAAAGCCATAGGCCTTAGGCATGGGCTACACGGGGCCTTGTTGTAGCGCCAGTGATTGAGGGAAAGCTGCAGTCCGCATTTCAGCTGCAACTAACTCATGACTTTGGGCAAACGGGTCCCAGGTGACGAAATCAGTCGCTGACCGTCTACTTTACAAGTTATTGACTCTGGTATATGCTGTGCTGCAAACTAATGTCAGGAATCCATTGGATAAGGCTCTGGCCGTGGGCATCTCCCGTACGGACGTTTGTTTCCCCTGGCCAATCTCAGCGGGCTCCTTTCGGCATGTGGTTTCGGCCTATTCGCTCCATGGATTGGGGATATCTACAGAGTTTTTCAGCTTAAACCTTAAGGAAACTGAGGTAGGATAAGTGTGGGTTCTCTCGGTGCAACAACTTAATGGCTTCTTTTTTTGTAGATCTCTTTTTAAATTTCCATCTTTATTTCCATGGAGTCTCTGGAGACTTAAGACTTTGGTTTCTTTCTACCTTTAAGGTTCCTTACGCTCCCTCTAGGATTTTACCTCCTTTTTCCTTAGTTTTCTAACTCATGACTTTGGGAAAAAGGGTCCCAGGTGACAAAATCAGTCGCTGAACGTCTACGTTATGCTCTGCTGCAAACTAATGTCAGGAATCCATTAAATAAGGCTCTGTCCGTGGGCATCTCCCGTACGGACGTTTGTTTCCCCTGGCCAATCTCAGCGGGCTCCTTTCGGCATGTGGTTTCGGCCTATTCGCTCCATGGATTGGGGATATCTACAGAGTTTTTCAGCTTAAACCTTCAGGAAACTGAGGTAGGATAAGTGTGGGTTCTCTCTGTGCAACGACTTAATGGCTTCTTTTTTTTGTAGATCTCTTCTTAAAATTCCATCTTTATTTCCATGGAGTCTCTGGAGACTCTGGAAACTTAAGAATTTGGATTCCTTTTTCCTGAGTTTTCTTTGGTGCAAAAAGAAAACAATTGCCTCCCCGTCGGGGAATCGAACCCCGGTCTCCCGCGTGACAGGCGGGGATACTCACCACTATACTAACGAGGAATGGGTATGGTGCTTGCCATCACGGTAACCTGCTTAAATGAAGACAGCAGCAATTTCCACCCACCAGATCTAGGCAGTAGGGAGAAAAAGGAGTTTGAGACTGGTACGGTCAAAAAAGAGGAGACGGACTGGCCCGTACGGGGATCGAACCCGCGACCTTGGCGTTATTAGCACCACGCTCTAACCAGCTGAGCTAACCGGCCATGTTGCGCATGTCGGCTGCCCCGGCCGACACCAGTGGGGATCTCACATGTGTCCCAGTCCTTAGAATAGGTACTGATAGCAGTACCTATAGGTACTTAAACCTTAAGGAAACTGAGGTAGGATAAGTGTGGTTTCTCTCGGTGCAACGACTTAATGGCTTCATTTTTTGTAGATCTCTTTTTAAAATTCCATCTTTATTTCCATGGAGACTCTGGAGACTCTGGAGACTTAAGACTTTGGATTCCTTTTTCCTGAGTTTTCTTTGGTGCACAAAGAAAACAATTGCCTCCCCGTCGGGGAATCGAACCCCGGTCTCCCGCGTGACAGGCGGGGATACTCACCACTATACTAACGAGGAATGGGTATGGTGCATGCCATCACGGTAACCTGCTTAAATGAAGACAGCAGCAATTTCCACCCACCAGATCTAGGCAGTAGGGAGAAAAAGGAGTTTGAGACTGGTACGGTCAAAAAAGAGGAGACGGACTGGCCCGTACGGGGATCGAACCCGCGACCTTGGCGTTATTAGCACCACGCTCTAACCAGCTGAGCTAACCGGCCATGTTGCGCATGTCGGCTGCCCCGGCCGACACCAGTGGGGATCTCACATGTGTCCCAGTCCTTAGAATAGGTACTGATAGCAGTGTGGAGAAAGGGAAGGGTGTCTCTTTCTCTGTCCTTGTCAGAGGCGACATCACGAGTGCAAGGGCTGACTGTGAACTGGGAACTGTATTCGAAACTTTATTCCACAAGAGAAGGAATCAGAAAGTATAGGAAATAACACTGCACCTGGAAGAGTTTGCAATCTAAAAGCCATAGGCCTTAGGCATGGGCTACACGGGGCCTTGTTGTAGCGCCAGTGATTGAGGGAAAGCTGCAGTCCGCATTTCAGCTGCAACTAACTCATGACTTTGGGCAAACGGGTACCAGGTGACGAAATCAGTCGCTGACCGTCTACTTTACAAGTTATTGACTCTGGTATATGCTGTGCTGCAAACTAATGTCAGGAATCCATTGGATAAGGCTCTGGCCGTGGGCATCTCCCGTACGGACGTTTGTTTCCCCTGGCCAATCTCAGCGGGCTCCTTTCGGCATGTGGTTTCGGCCTATTTGCTCCATGGATTGGGGATATCTACAGAGTTTTTCAGCTTAAACCTTAAGGAAACTGAGGTAGGATAAGTGTGGGTTCTCTCGGTGCAACAACTTAATGGCTTCTTTTTTTGTAGATCTCTTTTTAAATTTCCATCTTTATTTCCATGGAGTCTCTGGAGACTTAAGACTTTGGTTTCTTTCTACCTTTAAGGTTCCTTACGCTCCCTCTAGGATTTTACCTCCTTTTTCCTTAGTTTTCTAACTCATGACTTTGGGAAAAAGGGTCCCAGGTGACAAAATCAGTCGCTGAACGTCTACGTTATGCTCTGCTGCAAACTAATGTCAGGAATCCATTAAATAAGGCTCTGTCCGTGGGCATCTCCCGTACGGACGTTTGTTTCCCCTGGCCAATCTCAGCGGGCTCCTTTCGGCATGTGGTTTCGGCCTATTCGCTCCATGGATTGGGGATATCTACAGAGTTTTTCAGCTTAAACCTTCAGGAAACTGAGGTAGGATAAGTGTGGGTTCTCTCTGTGCAACGACTTAATGGCTTCTTTTTTTGTAGATCTCTTCTTAAAATTCCATCTTTATTTCCATGGAGTCTCTGGAGACTCTGGAGACTTAAGACTTTGGATTCCTTTTTCCTGAGTTTTCTTTGGTGCACAAAGAAAACAATTGCCTCCCCGTCGGGGAATCGAACCCCGGTCTCCCGCGTGACAGGCGGGGATACTCACCACTATACTAACGAGGAATGGGTATGGTGCTTGCCATCACGGTAACCTGCTTAAATGAAGACAGCAGCAATTTCCACCCACCAGATCTAGGCAGTAGGGAGAAAAAGTAGTTTGAGACTGGTACGGTCAAAAAAGAGGAGACGGACTGGCCCGTACGGGGATCGAACCCGCGACCTTGGCGTTATTAGCACCACGCTCTAACCAGCTGAGCTAACCGGCCATGTTGCGCATGTCGGCTGCCCCGGCCGACACCAGTGGGGATCTCACATGTGTCCCAGTCCTTAGAATAGGTACTGATAGCAGTGTGGAGAAAGGGAAGGGTGTCTCTTTCTCTGTCCTTGTCAGAGGCGACATCACGAGTGCTAGGGCTGACTGTGAACTGGGAACTGTATTCGAAACTTTATTCCACAAGAGAAGGAATCAGAAAGTATAGGAAATAACACTGCACCTGGAAGAGTTTGCAATCTAAAAGCCATAGGCCTTAGGCATGGGCTACACGGGGCCTTGTTGTAGCGCCAGTGATTGAGGGAAAGCTGCAGTCCGCATTTCAGCTGCAACTAACTCATGACTTTGGGCAAACGGGTCCCAGGTGACGAAATCAGTCGCTGACCGTCTACTTTACAAGTTATTGACTCTGGTATATGCTGTGCTGCAAACTAATGTCAGGAATCCATTGGATAAGGCTCTGGCCGTGGGCATCTCCCGTACGGACGTTTGTTTCCCCTGGCCAATCTCAGCGGGCTCCTTTCGGCATGTGGTTTCGGCCTATTCGCTCCATGGATTGGGGATATCTACAGAGTTTTTCAGCTTAAACCTTAAGGAAACTGAGGTAGGATAAGTGTGGGTTCTCTCGGTGCAACAACTTAATGGCTTCTTTTTTTGTAGATCTCTTTTTAAATTTCCATCTTTATTTCCATGGAGTCTCTGGAGACTTAAGACTTTGGTTTCTTTCTACCTTTAAGGTTCCTTACGCTCCCTCTAGGATTTTACCTCCTTTTTCCTTAGTTTTCTAACTCATGACTTTGGGAAAAAGGGTCCCAGGTGACAAAATCAGTCGCTGAACGTCTACGTTATGCTCTGCTGCAAACTAATGTCAGGAATCCATTAAATAAGGCTCTGTCCGTGGGCATCTCCCGTACGGACGTTTGTTTCCCCTGGCCAATCTCAGCGGGCTCCTTTCGGCATGTGGTTTCGGCCTATTCGCTCCATGGATTGGGGATATCTACAGAGTTTTTCAGCTTAAACCTTCAGGAAACTGAGGTAGGATAAGTGTGGGTTCTCTCTGTGCAACGACTTAATGGCTACTTTTTTTGTAGATCTCTTCTTAAAATTCCATCTTTATTTCCATGGAGTCTCTGGAGACTCTGGAGACTTAAGACTTTGGATTCCTTTTTCCTGAGTTTTCTTTGGTGCACAAAGAAAACAATTGCCTCCCCGTCGGGGAAGCGAACCCCGGTCTCCCGCGTGACAGGCGGGGATACTCACCACTATACTAACGAGGAATGGGTATGGTGCTTGCCATCACGGTAAACTGCTTAAATGAAGACAGCAGCAATTTCCACCCACCAGATCTAGGCAGTAGGGAGAAAAAGTAGTTTGAGACTGGTACGGTCAAAAAAGAGGAGACGGACTGGCCCGTACGGGGATCGATCCCGCGACCTTGACGTTATTAGCACCACGCTCTAACCAGCTGAGCTAACCGGCCATGTTGCGCATGTCGGCTGCCCCGGTCTCCCGTGTGACAGGCGGGGATACTCACCACTATACTAACGAGGAATGGGTATGGTGCTTGCCATCACGGTAACCTGCTTAAATGAAGACAGCAGCAATTTCCACCCACCAGATCTAGGCAGTAGGGAGAAAAAGTAGTTTGAGACTGGTACGGTCAAAAAAGAGGAGACGGACTGGCCCTGTACGGGGATCGAACCCGCGACCTTGGTGTTATTAGCACCACGCTCTAACCAGCTGAGCTAACCGGCCATGTTGCGCATGTCGGCTGCCCCGGCCGACACCAGTGGGGATCTCACATGTGTCCCAGTCCTTAGAATAGGTACTGATAGCAGTACCTATAGGTACTTAAACCTTAAGGAAACTGAGGTAGGATAAGTGTGGGTTCTCTCGGTGCAACGACTTAATGGCTTCTTTTTTAGTAGATCTCTTTTTAAATTTCCATCTTTATTTCCATGGAGTCTCTGGAGACTTAAGACTTTGGTTTCTTTCTACCTTTAAGGTTCCTTATGCTCCCTCTAGGATTTTACCTCCTTTTTCCTTAGTTTTCTAACTCATGACTTTGGGCAAACGGGTCCCAGGTGACGAAATCAGTCGCTGACCGTCTACTTTACAAGTTATTGACTCTGGTATATGCTGTGCTGCAAACTAATGTCAGGAATCCATTGGATAAGGCTCTGGCCGTGGGCATCTCCCGTACGGACGTTTGTTTCCTTTGGCCAATCTCAGCGGGCTCCTTTCGGCATGTGGTTTCGGCCTATTCGCTCCATGGATTGGGGATATCTACAGAGTTTTTCAGCTTAAACCTTAAGGAAACTGAGGTAGGATAAGTGTGGGTTCTCTCGGTGCAACGACTTAATGGCTTCTTTTTTTGTAGATCTCTTTTTAAATTTCCATCTTTATTTCCATGGAGTCTCTGGAGACTTAAGACTTTGGTTTCTTTCTACCTTTAAGGTTCCTGACGCTCTCTCTAGGATTTTACCTCCTTTTTCCTTAGTTTTCTAACTCATGACTTTGGGAAAACGGGTCCCAGGTGACAAAATCAGTCGCTGAACGTCTACGTTATGCTCTGCTGCAAACTAATGTCAGGAATCCATTAAATAAGGCTCTGTCCGTGGGCATCTCCCGTACGGACGTTTGTTTCCCCTGGCCAATCTCAGCGGGCTCCTTTCGGCATGTGGTTTCGGCCTATTCGCTCCATGGATTGGGGATATCTACAGAGTTTTTCAGCTTAAACCTTCAGGAAACTGAGGTAGGATAAGTGTGGGTTCTCTCTGTGCAACGACTTAATGGCTTCTTTTTTTGTAGATCTCTTTTTAAAATTCCATCTTTATTTCCATGGAGACTCTGGAGACTCTGGAGACTTAAGACTTTGGATTCCTTTTTCCTGAGTTTTCTTTGGTGCACAAAGAAAACAATTGCCTCCCCGTCGGGGAATCGAACGCCGGTCTCCCGCGTGACAGGCGGGGATACTCACCACTATACTAACGAGGAATGGGTATGGTGCTTGCCATCACGGTAACCTGCTTAAATGAAGACAGCAGCAATTTCCACCCACCAGATCTAGGCAGTAGGGAGAAAAAGGAGTTTGAGACTGGTACGGTCAAAAAAGAGGAGACGGACTGGCCCGTACGGGGATCGAACCCGCGACCTTGGCGTTATTAGCACCACGCTCTAACCAGCTGAGCTAACCGGCCATGTTGCGCATGTCGGCTGCCCCGGCCGACACCAGTGGGGAGATCACATGTGTCCCAGTCCTTAGAATAGGTACTGATAGCAGTGTGGAGAAAGGGAAGGGTGTCTCTTTCTCTGTCCTTGTCAGAGGCGACATCACGAGTGCTAGGGCTGACTGTGAACTGGGAACTGTATTCGAAACTTTATTCCACAAGAGAAGGAATCAGAAAGTATAGGAAATAACACGGCACCTGGAAGAGTTTGCAATCTAAAAGCCATAGGCCTTAGGCATGGGCTACACGGGGCCTTGTTGTAGCGCCAGTGATTGAGGGAAAGCTGCAGTCCGCATTTCAGCTGCAACTAACTCATGACTTTGGGCAAACGGGTCCCAGGTGACGAAATCAGTCGCTGACCGTCTACTTTACAAATGATTGACTCTGGTATATGCTGTGCTGCAAACTAATGTCAGGAATCCATTGGATAAGGCTCTGGCCGTGGGCATCTCCCGTACGGACGTTTGTTTCCCCTGGCCAATCTCAGCGGGCTCCTTTCGGCATGTGGTTTCGGCCTATTCGCTCCATGGATTGGGGATATCTACAGAGTTTTTCAGCTTAAACCTTAAGGAAACTGAGGTAGGATAAGTGTGGGTTCTCTCGGTGCAACAACTTAATGGCTTCTTTTTTTGTAGATCTCTTTTTAAATTTCCATCTTTATTTCCATGGAGTCTCTGGAGACTTAAGACTTTGGTTTCTTTCTACCTTTAAGGTTCCTTACGCTCCCTCTAGGATTTTACCTCCTTTTTCCTTAGTTTTCTAACTCAGGACTTTGGGAAAAAGGGTCCCAGGTGACAAAATCAGTCGCTTCGGCCTATTCGCTCCATGGATTGGGGATATCTACAGAGTTTTTCAGCTTAAACCTTCAGGAAACTGAGGTAGGATAAGTGTGGGTTCTCTCTGTGCAACGACTTAATGGCTTCTTTTTTTGTAGATCTCTTTTAAAAATTCCATCTTTATTTCCATGGAGACTCTGGAGACTCTGGAGACTTAAGACTTTGGATTCCTTTGTTTTCTTTGGTGCACAAAGAAAACAATTGCCTCCCGGTCGGGGAATCGAACCCCGGTCTCCCGCGTGACAGGCGGGGATACCCACCACTATACTAACGAGGAATGGGTATGGTGCTTGCCATCACGGTAACCTGCTTAAATGAAGACAGCAGCAATTTCCACCCACCAGATCTAGGCAGTAGGGAGAAAGAGGAGTTTGAGACTGGTACGGTCAAAAAAGAGGAGACGGGCTGGCCCGTACGGGGATCGAACCCGCGACCTTGGCGTTATTAGCACCACGCTCTAACCAGCTGAGCTAACCGGCCATGTTGCGCATGTCGGCTGCCCCGGCCGACACCAGTGGGAATCTCACATGTGTCCCAGTCCTTAGAATAGGTACTGATAGCAGTGTGGAGAAAGGGAAGGGTGTCTCTTTCTCTGTCCTTGTCAGAGGCGACATCACGAGTGCTAGGGCTGACTGTGAACTGGGAACTGTATTCGAAACTTTATTCCACAAGAGAAGGAATCAGAAAGTATAGGAAATAACACGGCACCTGGAAGAGTTTGCAATCTAAAAGCCATAGGCCTCAGGCATGGGCTACACGGGGCCTTGTTGTAGCGCCAGTGATTGAGGGAAAGCTGCAGTCCGCATTTCAGCTGCAACTAACTCATGACTTTGGGCACACAGGTCCCAGGTGACGAAATCAGTCGCTGACCGTCTACTTTACAAGTTATTGACTCTGGTATATGCTGTGCTGCAAACTAATGTCAGGAATCCATTGGATAAGGCTCTGGCCGTGGGCATCTCCCGTACGGACGTTTGTTTCCCCTGGCCAATCTCAGCGGGCTCCTTTCGGCATGTGGTTTCGGCCTATTCGCTCCATGGATTGGGGATATCTACAGAGTTTTTCAGCTTAAACCTTAAGGAAACTGAGGTAGGATAAGTGTGGGTTCTCTCGGTGCAACAACCTAATGGCTTCTTTTTTTGTAGATCTCTTTTTAAATTTCCATCTTTATTTCCATGGAGTCTCTGGAGACTTAAGACTTTGGTTTCTTTCTACCTTTAAGGTTCCTTACGCTCCCTCTAGGATTTTACCTCCTTTTTCCTTAGTTTTCTAACTCATGACTTTGGGAAAAAGGGTCCCAGGTGACAAAATCAGTCGCTGAACGTCTACGTTATGCTCTGCTGCAAACTAATGTCAGGAATCCATTAAATAAGGCTCTGTCCGTGGGCATCTCCCGTACGGACGTTTGTTTCCCCTGGCCAATCTCAGCGGGCTCCTTTCGGCATGTGGTTTCGGCCTATTCGCTCCATGGATTGGGGATATCTACAGAGTTTTTCAGCTTAAACCTTCAGGAAACAGAGGTAGGATAAGTGTGGGTTCTCTCTGTGCAACGACTTAATGGCTTCTTTTTTTGTAGATCTCTTTTTAAAATTCCATCTTTATTTCCATGGAGACTCTGGAGACTCTGGAGACTTAAGACTTTGGATTCCTTTTTCCTGAGTTTTCTTTGGTGCACAAAGAAAACAATTGCCTCCCCGTCGGGGAATCGAACCCCGGTCTCCCGCGTGACAGGCGGGGATACTCACCACTATACTAACGAGGAATGGGTATGGTGCTTGCCATCACGGTAACCTGCTTAAATGAAGACAGCAGCAATTTCCACCCACCAGATCTAGGCAGTAGGGAGAAAAAGGAGTTTGAGACTGGTACGGTCAAAAAAGAGGAGACGGACTGGCCCGTACGGGGATCGAACCCGCGACCTTGGCGTTATTAGCACCACGCTCTAACCAGCTGAGCTAACCAGCCATGTTGCGCATGTCGGCTGCCCCGGCCGACACCAGTGGGGATCTCACATGTGTCCCAGTCCTTAGAATAGGTACTGATAGCAGTGTGGAGAAAGGGAAGGGTGTCTCTTTCTCTGTCCTTGTCAGAGGCGACATCACGAGTGCTAGGGCTGACTGTGAACTGGGAACTGTATTCGAAACTTTATTCCACAAGAGAAGGAATCAGAAAGTATAGGAAATAACACGGCACCTGGAAGTGTTTGCAATCTAAAAGCCATAGGCCTTAGGCATGGGCTACACGGGGCCTTGTTGTAGCGCCAGTGATTGAGGGAAAGCTGCAGTCCGCATTTCAGCTGCAACTAACTCATGACTTTGGGCAAACGGGTCCCAGGTGACGAAATCAGTCGCTGACCGTCTACTTTACAAGTTATTGACTCTGGTATATGCTGTGCTGCAAACTAATGTCAGGAATCCATTGGATAAGGCTCTGGCCGTGGGCATCTCCCGTACGGACGTTTGTTTCCCCTGGCCAATCTCAGCGGGCTCCTTTCGGCATGTGGTTTCGGCCTATTCGCTCCATGGATTGGGATATCTACAGAGTTTTTCAGCTTAAACCTTAAGGAAACTGAGGTAGGATAAGTGTGGGTTCTCTTGGTGCAACGACTTAATGGCTTCTTTTTTTGTAGATCTCTTTTTAAATTTCCATCTTTATTTCCATGGAGTCTCTGGAGACTTAAGACTTTGGTTTCTTTCTACCTTTAAGGTTCCTTACGCTCCCTCTAGGATTTTACCTCCTTTTTCCTTAGTTTTCTAACTCATGACTTTGGGAAAAAGGGTCCCAGGTGACAAAATCAGTCGCTGAACGTCTACGTTATGCTCTGCTGCAAACTAATGTCAGGAATCCATTAAATAAGGCTCTGTCCGTGGGCATCTCCCGTACGGACGTTTGTTTCCCCTGGCCAATCTCAGCGGGCTCCTTTCGGCATGTGGTTTCGGCCTATTCGCTCCATGGATTGGGGATATCTACAGAGTTTTTCAGCTTAAACCTTCAGGAAACTGAGGTAGGATAAGTGTGGGTTCTCTCTGTGCAACGACTTAATGGCTTCTTTTTTTGTAGATCTCTTTTTAAAATTCCATCTTTATTTCCATGGAGACTCTGGAGACTCTGGAGACTTAAGACTTTGGATTCCTTTTTCCTTAGTTTTCTTTGGTGCACAAAGAAAACAATTGCCTCCCCGTCGGGGAATCGAACCCCGGTCTCCCGCGTGACAGGCGGGGGATACTCACCACTATACTAAAGAGGAATGGGTATGGTGCTTGCCATCACGGTAACCTGCTTAAATGAAGACAGCAGCAATTTCCACCCACCAGATCTAGGCAGTAGGGAGAAAAAGGAGTTTGAGACTGGTACGGTCAAAAAAGAGGAGACGGACTGGCCCGTACGGGGATCGAACCCGCGACCTTGGCGTTATTAGCACCACGCTCTAACCAGCTGAGCTAACCAGCCATGTTGCGCATGTCGGCTGCCCCGGCCGACACCAGTGGGGATCTCACATGTGTCCCAGTCCTTAGAATAGGTACTGATAGCAGTGTGGAGAAAGGGAAGGGTGTCTCTTTCTCTGTCCTTGTCAGAGGCGACATCACGAGTGCTAGGGCTGACTGTGAACTGGGAACTGTATTCGAAACTTTATTCCACAAGAGAAGGAATCAGAAAGTATAGGAAATAACACGGCACCTGGAAGAGTTTGCAATCTAAAAGCCATAGGCCTTAGGCATGGGCTACACGGGGCCTTGTTGTAGCGCCAGTGATTGAGGGAAAGCTGCAGTCCGCATTTCAGCTGCAACTAACTCATGACTTTGGGCAAACGGGTCCCAGGTGACGAAATCAGTCGCTGACCGTCTACTTTACAAGTTATTGACTCTGGTATATGCTGTGCTGCAAACTAATGTCAGGAATCCATTGGATAAGGCTCTGGCCGTGGGCATCTCCCGTACGGACGTTTGTTTCCCCTGGCCAATCTCAGCGGGCTCCTTTCGGCATGTGGTTTCGGCCTATTCGCTCCATGGATTGGGATATCTACAGAGTTTTTCAGCTTAAACCTTAAGGAAACTGAGGTAGGATAAGTGTGGGTTCTCTTGGTGCAACGACTTAATGGCTTCTTTTTTTGTAGATCTCTTTTTAAATTTCCATCTTTATTTCCATGGAGTCTCTGGAGACTTAAGACTTTGGTTTCTTTCTACCTTTAAGGTTCCTTACGCTCCCTCTAGGATTTTACCTCCTTTTTCCTTAGTTTTCTAACTCATGACTTTGGGAAAAAGGGTCCCAGGTGACAAAATCAGTCGCTGAACGTCTACGTTATGCTCTGCTGCAAACTAATGTCAGGAATCCATTAAATAAGGCTCTGTCCGTGGGCATCTCCCGTACGGACGTTTGTTTCCCCTGGCCAATCTCAGCGGGCTCCTTTCGGCATGTGGTTTCGGCCTATTCGCTCCATGGATTGGGGATATCTACAGAGTTTTTCAGCTTAAACCTTCAGGAAACTGAGGTAGGATAAGTGTGGGTTCTCTCTGTGCAACGACTTAATGGCTTCTTTTTTTGTAGATCTCTTTTTAAAATTCCATCTTTATTTCCATGGAGACTCTGGAGACTCTGGAGACTTAAGACTTTGGATTCCTTTTTCCTTAGTTTTCTTTGGTGCACAAAGAAAACAATTGCCTCCCCGTCGGGGAATCGAACCCCGGTCTCCCGCGTGACAGGCGGGGGATACTCACCACTATACTAAAGAGGAATGGGTATGGTGCTTGCCATCACGGTAACCTGCTTAAATGAAGACAGCAGCAATTTCCACCCACCAGATCTAGGCAGTAGGGAGAAAAAGGAGTTTGAGACTGGTACGGTCAAAAAAGAGGAGACGGACTGGCCCGTACGGGGATCGAACCCGCGACCTTGGCGTTATTAGCACCACGCTCTAACCAGCTGAGCTAACCGGCCATGTTGCGCATGTCGGCTGCCCCGGCCGACACCAGTGGGGATCTCACATGTGTCCCAGTCCTTAGAATAGGTACTGATAGCAGTACCTATACGTACTTAAACCTTAAGGAAACTGAGGTAGGATAAGTGTGGGTTCTCTCGGTGCAACGACTTAATGGCTTCTTTTTTTGTAGATCTCTTTTTAAATTTCCATCTTTATTTCCATGGAGTCTCTGGAGACTTAAGACTTTGGTTTCTTTCTACCTTTAAGGTTCCTGACGCTCTCTCTAGGATTTTACCTCCTTTTTCCTTAGTTTTCTAACTCATGACTTTGGGAAAACGGCTCCCAGGTGACAAAATCAGTCGCTGAACGTCTACGTTATGCTCTGCTGCAAACTAATGTCAGGAATCCATTAAATAAGGCTCTGTCCGTGGGCATCTCCCGTACGAACGTTTGTTTCCCCTGGCCAATCTCAGCGGGCTCCTTTCGGCATGTGGTTTCGGCCTATTCGCTCCATGGATTGGGGATATCTACAGAGTTTTTCAGCTTAAACCTTCAGGAAACTGAGGTAGGATAAGTGTGGGTTCTCTCTGTGCAACGACTTAATGGCTTCTTTTTTTGTAGATCTCTTTTTAAAATTCCATCTTTATTTCCATGGAGACTCTGGAGACTCTGGAGACTTAAGACTTTGGATTCCTTTTTCCTGAGTTTTCTTTGGTGCACAAAGAAAACATTTGCCTCCCCGTCGGGGAATTGAACCCCGGTTTCCCGCGTGACAGGCGGGGATACTCACCACAATACTAACGAGGAATGGGTATGGTGCTTGCCATCACGGTAACCTGCTTAAATGAAGACAGCAGCAATTTCCACCCACCAGATCTAGGCAGTAGGGAGAAAAAGGAGTTTGAGACTGGTACGGTCAAAAAAGAGGAGACGGACTGGCCCGTACGGGGATCGAACCCGCAACCTTGGCGTTATTAGCACCACGCTCTAACCAGCTGAGCTAACCGGCCATGTTGCGCATGTCAGCTGCCCCGGCCGACACCAGTGGGGATCTCACATGTGTCCCAGTCCTTAGAATAGGTACTGATAGCAGTGTGGAGAAAGGGAAGGGTGTCTCTTTCTCTGTCCTTGTCAGAGGCGACATCACGAGTGCTAGGGCTGACTGTGAACTGGGAACTGTATTCGAAACTTTATTCCACAAGAGAAGGAATCAGAAAGTATAGGAAATAACACTGCACCTGGAAGAGTTTGCAATCTAAAAGCCATAGGCCTTAGGCATGGGCTACACGGGGCCTTGTTGTAGCGCCAGTGATTGAGGGAAAGCTGCAGTCCGCATTTCAGCTGCAACTAACTCATGACTTTGGGCAAACGGGTCCCAGGTGACGAAATCAGTCGCTGACCGTCTACTTTACAAGTTATTGACTCTGGTATATGCTGTGCTGCAAACTAATGTCAGGAATCCATTGGATAAGGCTCTGGCCGTGGGCATCTCCCGTACGGACGTTTGTTTCCCCTGGCCAATCTCAGCGGGCTCCTTTCGGCATGTGGTTTCGGCCTATTCGCTCCATGGATTGGGGATATCTACAGAGTTTTTCAGCTTAAACCTTAAGGAAACTGAGGTAGGATAAGTGTGGGTTCTCTCGGTGCAACAACTTAATGGCTTCTTTTTTTGTAGATCTCTTTTTAAATTTCCATCTTTATTTCCATGGAGTCTCTGGAGACTTAAGACTTTGGTTTCTTTCTACCTTTAAGGTTCCTTACGCTCCCTCTAGGATTTTACCTCCTTTTTCCTTAGTTTTCTAACTCATGACTTTGGGAAAAAGGGTCCCAGGTGACAAAATCAGTCGCTGAACGTCTACGTTATGCTCTGCTGCAAACTAATGTCAGGAATCCATTAAATAAGGCTCTGTCCGTGGGCATCTCCCGTACGGACGTTTGTTTCCCCTGGCCAATCTCAGCGGGCTCCTTTCGGCATGTGGTTTCGGCCTATTCGCTCCATGGATTGGGGATATCTACAGAGTTTTTCAGCTTAAACCTTCAGGAAACTGAGGTAGGATAAGTGTGGGTTCTCTCTGTGCAACGACTTAATGGCTTCTTTTTTTGTAGATCTCTTCTTAAAATTCCATCTTTATTTCCATGGAGTCTCTGGAGACTCTGGAAACTTAAGACTTTGGATTCCTTTTTCCTGAGTTTTCTTTGGTGCACAAAGAAAACAATTGCCTCCCCGTCGGGGAATCGAACCCCGGTCTCCCGCGTGACAGGCGGGGATACTCACCACTATACTAACAAGGAATGGGTATGGTGCTTGCCATCACGGTAACCTGCTTAAATGAAGACAGCAGCAATTTCCACCCACCAGATCTAGGCAGTAGGGAGAAAAAGGAGTTTGAGACTGGTACGGTCAAAAAAGAGGAGACGGACTGGCCCGTACGGGGATCGAACCCGCGACCTTGGCGTTATTAGCACCACGCTCTAACCAGCTGAGCTAACCGGCCATGTTGCGCATGTCGGCTGCCCCGGCCGACACCAGTGGGGATCTCACATGTGTCCCAGTCCTTAGAATAGGTACTGATAGCAGTACCTATAGGTACTTAAACCTTAAGGAAACTGAGGTAGGATAAGTGTGGTTTCTCTCGGTGCAACGACTTAATGGCTTCATTTTTTGTAGATCTCTTTTTAAAATTCCATCTTTATTTCCATGGAGACTCTGGAGACTCTGGAGACTTAAGACTTTGGATTCCTTTTTCCTGAGTTTTCTTTGGTGCACAAAGAAAACAATTGCCTCCCCGTCGGGGAATCGAACCCCGGTCTCCCGCATGACAGGCGGGGATACTCACCACTATACTAACGAGGAATGGGTATGGTGCTTGCCATCACGGTAACCTGCTTAAATGAAGACAGCAGCAATTTCCACCCACCAGATCTAGGCAGTATGGAGAAAAAGGAGTTTGAGACTGGTACGGTCAAAAAAGAGGAGACGGACTGGCCCGTACGGGGATCGAACCCGCGACCTTGGCGTTATTAGCACCACGCTCTAACCAGCTGAGCTAACCGGCCATGTTGCGCATGTCGGCTGCCCCGGCCGACACCAGTGGGGATCTCACATGTGTCCCAGTCCTTAGAATAGGTACTGATAGCAGTGTGGAGAAAGGGAAGGGTGTCTCTTTCTCTGTCCTTGTCAGAGGCGACATCACGAGTGCAAGGGCTGACTGTGAACTGGGAACTGTATTCGAAACTTTATTCCACAAGAGAAGGAATCAGAAAGTATAGGAAATAACACTGCACCTGGAAGAGTTTGCAATCTAAAAGCCATAGGCCTTAGGCATGGGCTACACGGGGCCTTGTTGTAGCGCCAGTGATTGAGGGAAAGCTGCAGTCCGCATTTCAGCTGCAACTAACTCATGACTTTGGGCAAACGGGTCCCAGGTGACGAAATCAGTCGCTGACCGTCTACTTTACAAGTTATTGACTCTGGTATATGCTGTGCTGCAAACTAATGTCAGGAATCCATTGGATAAGGCTCTGGCCGTGGGCATCTCCCGTACGGACGTTTGTTTCCCCTGGCCAATCTCAGCGGGCTCCTTTCGGCATGTGGTTTCGGCCTATTCGCTCCATGGATTGGGGATATCTACAGAGTTTTTCAGCTTAAACCTTAAGGAAACTGAGGTAGGATAAGTGTGGGTTCTCTCGGTGCAACAACTTAATGGCTTCTTTTTTTGTAGATCTCTTTTTAAATTTCCATCTTTATTTCCATGGAGTCTCTGGAGACTTAAGACTTTGGTTTCTTTCTACCTTTAAGGTTCCTTACGCTCCCTCTAGGATTTTACCTCCTTTTTCCTTAGTTTTCTAACTCATGACTTTGGGAAAAAGGGTCCCAGGTGACAAAATCAGTCGCTGAACGTCTACGTTATGCTCTGCTGCAAACTAATGTCAGGAATCCATTAAATAAGGCTCTGTCCGTGGGCATCTCCCGTACGGACGTTTGTTTCCCCTGGCCAATCTCAGCGGGCTCCTTTCGGCATGTGGTTTCGGCCTATTCGCTCCATGGATTGGGGATATCTACAGAGTTTTTCAGCTTAAACCTTCAGGAAACTGAGGTAGGATAAGTGTGGGTTCTCTCTGTGCAACGACTTAATGGCTTCTTTTTTTGTAGATCTCTTCTTAAAATTCCATCTTTATTTCCATGGAGTCTCTGGAGACTCTGGAGACTTAAGACTTTGGATTCCTTTTTCCTGAGTTTTCTTTGGTGCACAAAGAAAACAATTGCCTCCCCGTCGGGGAATCGAACCCCGGTCTCCCGCGTGACAGGCGGGGATACTCACCACTATACTAACGAGGAATGGGTATGGTGCTTGCCATCACGGTAACCTGCTTAAATGAAGACAGCAGCAATTTCCACCCACCAGATCTAGGCAGTAGGGAGAAAAAGTAGTTTGAGACTGGTACGGTCAAAAAAGAGGAGACGGACTGGCCCGTACGGGGATCGAACCCGCGACCTTGGCGTTATTAGCACCACGCTCTAACCAGCTGAGCTAACCGGCCATGTTGCGCATGTCGGCTGCCCCGGCCGACACCAGTGGGGATCTCACATGTGTCCCAGTCCTTAGAATAGGTACTGATAGCAGTGTGGAGAAAGGGAAGGGTGTCTCTTTCTCTGTCCTTGTCAGAGGCGACATCACGAGTGCAAGGGCTGACTGTGAACTGGGAACTGTATTCGAAACTTTATTCCACAAGAGAAGGAATCAGAAAGTATAGGAAATAACACTGCACCTGGAAGAGTTTGCAATCTAAAAGCCATAGGCCTTAGGCATGGGCTACACGGGGCCTTGTTGTAGCGCCAGTGATTGAGGGAAAGCTGCAGTCCGCATTTCAGCTGCAACTAACTCATGACTTTGGGCAAACGGGTCCCAGGTGACGAAATCAGTCGCTGACCGTCTACTTTACAAGTTATTGACTCTGGTATATGCTGTGCTGCAAACTAATGTCAGGAATCCATTGGATAAGGCTCTGGCCGTGGGCATCTCCCGTACGGACGTTTGTTTCCCCTGGCCAATCTCAGCGGGCTCCTTTCGGCATGTGGTTTCGGCCTATTCGCTCCATGGATTGGGGATATCTACAGAGTTTTTCAGCTTAAACCTTAAGGAAACTGAGGTAGGATAAGTGTGGGTTCTCTCGGTGCAACAACTTAATGGCTTCTTTTTTTGTAGATCTCTTTTTAAATTTCCATCTTTATTTCCATGGAGTCTCTGGAGACTTAAGACTTTGGTTTCTTTCTACCTTTAAGGTTCCTTACGCTCCCTCTAGGATTTTACCTCCTTTTTCCTTAGTTTTCTAACTCATGACTTTGGGAAAACGGGTCCCAGGTGACAAAATCAGTCGCTGAACGTCTACGTTATGCTCTGCTGCAAACTAATGTCAGGAATCCATTAAATAAGGCTCTGTCCGTGGGCATCTCCCGTACGGACGTTTGTTTCCCCTGGCCAATCTCAGCGGGCTCCTTTCGGCATGTGGTTTCGGCCTATTCGCTCCATGGATTGGGGATATCTACAGAGTTTTTCAGCTTAAACCTTCAGGAAACTGAGGTAGGATAAGTGTGGGTTCTCTCTGTGCAACGACTTAATGGCTTCTTTTTTTGTAGATCTCTTTTTAAAATTCCATCTTTATTTCCATGGAGACTCTGGAGACTCTGGAGACTTAAGACTTTGGATTCCTTTTTCCTGAGTTTTCTTTGGTGCACAAAGAAAACAATTGCCTCCCCGTCGGGGAATCAAACCCCGGTCTCCCGCGTGACAGGCGGGGATACTCACCACTATACTAACGAGGAATGGGTATGGCGCTTGCAATCACGGTAACCTGCTTAAATGAAGACAGCAGCAATTTCCACCCACCAGATCTAGGCAGTAGGGAGAAAAAGGAGTTTGAGACTGGTACGGTCAAAAAAGAGGAGACGGACTGGCCCGTACGATATCGAACCCGCGACCTTGGCGTTATTAGCACCACGCTCTAACCAGCTGAGCTAACCGGCCATGTTGCGCATGTCGGCTGCCCCGGCCGACACCAGTGGGGATCTCACATGTGTCCCAGTCCTTAGAATAGGTACTGATAGCAGTGTGGAGAAAGGGAAGGGTGTCTCTTTCTCTGTCCTTGTCAGAGGCGACATCACGAGTGCTAGGGCTGACTGTGAACTGGGAACTGTATTCGAAACTTTATTCCACAAGAGAAGGAATCAGAAAGTATAGGAAATAACACGGCACCTGGAAGAGTTTGCAATCTAAAAGCCATAGGCCTTAGGCATGGGCTACACGGGGCCTTGTTGTAGCGCCAGTGATTGAGGGAAAGCTGCAGTCCGCATTTCAGCTGCAACTAACTCATGACTTTGGGCAAACGGGTCCCAGGTGACGAAATCAGTCGTTGACCGTCTACTTTACAAGTTATTGACTCTGGTATATGCTGTGCTGCAAACTAATGTCAGGAATCCATTGGATAAGGCTCTGGCCGTGGGCATCTCCCGTACAGACGTTTGTTTCCCCTGGCCAATCTCAGCGGGCTCCTTTCGGCATGTGGTTTCGGCCTATTCGCTCCATGGGTTGGGGATATCTACAGAGTTTTTCAGCTTAAACCTTAAGGAAACTGAGGTAGGATAAGTGTGGGTTCTCTCGGTGCAACAACTTAATGGCTTCTTTTTTTGTAGATCTCTTTTTAAATTTCCATCTTTATTTCCATGGAGTCTCTGGAGACTTAAGACTTTGGTTTCTTTCTACCTTTAAGGTTCCTTACGCTCCCTCTAGGATTTTACCTCCTTTTTCCTTAGTTTTCTAACTCATGACTTTGGGAAAAAGGGTCCCAGGTGACAAAATCAGTCGCTTCGGCCTATTCGCTCCATGGATTGGGGATATCTACAGAGTTTTTCAGCTTAAACCTTCAGGAAACTGAGGTAGGATAAGTGTGGGTTCTCTCTGTGCAACGACTTAATGGCTTCTTTTTTTGTAGATCTCTTTTTAAAATTCCATCTTTATTTCCATGGAGACTCTGGAGACTCTGGAGACTTAAGACTTTGGATTCCTTTGTTTTCTTTGGTGCACAAAGAAAACAATTGCCTCCCCGTCGGGGAATCGAACCCCGGTCTCCCGCGTGACAGGCGGGGATACTCACCACTATACTAACGAGGAATGGGTATGGCGCTTGCAATCACGGTAACCTGCTTAAATGAAGACAGCAGCAATTTCCACCCACCAGATCTAGGCAGTAGGGAGAAAAAGAAGTTTGAGACTGGTACGGTCAAAAAAGAGGAGACGGACTGGCCCGTACGGGGATCGAACCCGCGACCTTGGCGTTATTAGCACCACGCTCTAACCAGCTGAGCTAACCGGCCATGTTGCGCATGTCGGCTGCCCTGGCCGACACCAGTGGGGATCTCACATGTGTCCCAGTCCTTAGAATAGGTACTGATAGCAGTGTGGAGAAAGGGAAGGGTGTCTCTTTCTCTGTCCTTGTCAGAGGCGACATCACGAGTGCTAGGGCTGACTGTGAACTGGGAACTGTATTCGAAACTTTATTCCACAAGAGAAGGAATCAGAAAGTATAGGAAATAACACGGCACCTGGAAGAGTTTGCAATCTAAAAGCCATAGGCCTTAGGCATGGGCTACACGGGGCCTTGTTGTAGCGCCAGTGATTGAGGGAAAGCTGCAGTCCGCATTTCAGCTGCAACTAACTCATGACTTTGGGCACACAGGTCCCAGGTGACGAAATCAATCGCTGACCGTCTACTTTACAAGTTATTGACTCTGGTATATGCTGTGCTGCAAACTAATGTCAGGAATCCATTGGATAAGGCTCTGGCCGTGGGCATCTCCCGTACGGACGTTTGTTTCCCCTGGCCAATCTCAGCGGGCTCCTTTCGGCATGTGGTTTCGGCCTATTCGCTCCATGGATTGGGGATATCTACAGAGTTTTTCAGCTTAAACCTTAAGGAAACTGAGGTAGGATAAGTGTGGGTTCTCTCGGTGCAACAACCTAATGGCTTCTTTTTTTGTAGATCTCTTTTTAAATTTCCATCTTTATTTCCATGGAGTCTCTGGAGACTTAAGACTTTGGTTTCTTTCTACCTTTAAGGTTCCTTACGCTCCCTCTAGGATTTTACCTCCTTTTTCCTTAGTTTTCTAACTCATGACTTTGGGAAAAAGGGTCCCAGGTGACAAAATCAGTCGCTGAACGTCTACGTTATGCTCTGCTGCAAACTAATGTCAGGAATCCATTAAATAAGGCTCTGTCCGTGGGCATCTCCCGTACGGACGTTTGTTTCCCCTGGCCAATCTCAGCGGGCTCCTTTCGGCATGTGGTTTCGGCCTATTCGCTCCATGGATTGGGGATATCTACAGAGTTTTTCAGCTTAAACCTTCAGGAAACTGAGGTAGGATAAGTGTGGGTTCTCTCTGTGCAACGACTTAATGGCTTCTTTTTTTGTAGATCTCTTTTTAAAATTCCATCTTTATTTCCATGGAGACTCTGGAGACTCTGGAGACTTAAGACTTTGGATTCCTTTTTCCTGAGTTTTCTTTGGTGCACAAAGAAAACAATTGCCTCCCCGTCGGGGAATCGAACCCCGGTCTCCCGCGTGACAGGCGGGGATACTCACCACTATACTAACGAGGAATGGGTATGGTGCTTGCCATCACGGTAACCTGCTTAAATGAAGACAGCAGCAATTTCCACCCACCAGATCTAGGCAGTAGGGAGAAAAAGGAGTTTGAGACTGATACGGTCAAAAAAGAGGAGACGGACTGGCCCGTACGGGGATCGAACCCGCGACCTTGGCGTTATTAGCACCACGCTCTAACCAGCTGAGCTAACCGGCCATGTTGCGCATATCGGCTGCCCCGGCCGACACCAGTGGGGATCTCACATGTGTCCCAGTCCTTAGAATAGGTACTGATAGCAGTACCTATAGGTACTTAAACCTTAAGGAAACTGAGGTAGGATAAGTGTGGGTTCTCTCGGTGCAACGACTTAATGGCTTCTTTTTTTGTAGATCTCTTTTTAAATTTCCATCTTTATTTCCATGGAGTCTCTGGAGACTTAAGACTTTGGTTTCTTTCTACCTTTAAGGTTCCTGACGCTCTCTCTAGGATTTTACCTCCTTTTTCCTTAGTTTTCTAACTCATGACTTTGGGAAAACGGGTCCCAGGTGACAAAATCAGTCGCTGAACGTCTACGTTATGCTCTGCTGCAAACTAATGTCAGGAATCCATTAAATAAGGCTCTGTCCGTGGGCATCTCCCGTACGGACGTTTGTTTCCCCTGGCCAATCTCAGCGGGCTCCTTTCGGCATGTGGTTTCGGCCTATTCGCTCCTTGGATTGGGGATATCTACAGAGTTTTTCAGCTTAAACCTTCAGGAAACTGAGGTAGGATAAGTGTGGGTTCTCTCTGTGCAACGACTTAATGGCTTCTTTTTTTGTAGATCTCTTTTTAAAATTCCATCTTTATTTCCATGGAGACTCTGGAGACTCTGGAGACTTAAGACTTTGGATTCCTTTTTCCTGAGTTTTCTTTGGTGCACAAAGAAAACAATTGCCTCCCCGTCGGGGAATCGAACCCCGGTCTCCCGCGTGACAGGCGGGGATACTCACCACTATACTAACGAGGAATGGGTATGGTGCTTGCCATCACGGTAACCTGCTTAAATGAAGACAGCAGCAATTTCCACCCACCAGATCTAGGCAGTAGGGAGAAAAAGGAGTTTGAGACTGGTACGGTCAAAAAAGAGGAGACGGACTGGCCCGTACGGGGATCGAACCCGCGACCTTGGCGTTATTAGCACCACGCTCTAACCAGCTGAGCTAACCAGCCATGTTGCGCATGTCGGCTGCCCCGGCCGACACCAGTGGGGATCTCACATGTGTCCCAGTCCTTAGAATAGGTACTGATAGCAGTGTGGAGAAAGGGAAGGGTGTCTCTTTCTCTGTCCTTGTCAGAGGCGACATCACGAGTGCTAGGGCTGACTGTGAACTGGGAACTGTATTCGAAACTTTATTCCACAAGAGAAGGAATCAGAAAGTATAGGAAATAACACGGCACCTGGAAGAGTTTGCAATCTAAAAGCCATAGGCCTTAGGCATGGGCTACACGGGGCCTTGTTGTAGCGCCAGTGATTGAGGGAAAGCTGCAGTCCGCATTTCAGCTGCAACTAACTCATGACTTTGGGCAAACGGGTCCCAGGTGACGAAATCAGTCGCTGACCGTCTACTTTACAAGTTATTGACTCTGGTATATGCTGTGCTGCAAACTAATGTCAGGAATCCATTGGATAAGGCTCTGGCCGTGGGCATCTCCCGTACGGACGTTTGTTTCCCCTGGCCAATCTCAGCGGGCTCCTTTCGGCATGTGGTTTCGGCCTATTCGCTCCATGGATTGGGATATCTACAGAGTTTTTCAGCTTAAACCTTAAGGAAACTGAGGTAGGATAAGTGTGGGTTCTCTCGGTGCAACGACTTAATGGCTTCTTTTTTTGTAGATCTCTTTTTAAATTTCCATCTCTATTTCCATGGAGTCTCTGGAGACATAAGACTTTGGTTTCTTTCTACCTTTAAGGTTCCTTACGCTCCCTCTAGGATTTTACCTCCTTTTTCCTTAGTTTTCTAACTCATGACTTTGGGAAAAAGGGTCCCAGGTGACAAAATCAGTAGCTGAACGTCTACGTCATGCTCTGCTGCAAACTAATGTCAGGAATCCATTAAATAAGGCTCTGTCCGTGGGCATCTCCCGTACGGATGTTTGTTTCCCCTGGCCAATCTCAGCGGGCTCCTTTCGGCATGTGGTTTCGGCCTATTCGCTCCATGGATTGGGGATATCTACAGAGTTTTTAAGCTTAAACCTTCAGGAAACTGAGGTAGGATAAGTGTGGGTTCTCTCTGTGCAACGACTTAATGGCTTCTTTTTTTGTAGATCTCTTTTTAAAATTCCATCTTTATTTCCATGGAGACTCTGGAGACTCTGGAGACTTAAGACTTTGGATTCCTTTTTCCTGAGTTTTCTTTGGTGCACAAAGAAAACAATTGCCTCCCCGTCGGGGAATCAAACCCCGGTCTCCCGCGTGACAGGCGGGGATACTCACCACTATACTAACGAGGAATGGGTATGGCGCTTGCCATCACGGTAACCTGCTTAAATGAAGACAGCAGCAATTTCCACCCACCAGATCTAGGCAGTAGGGAGAAAAAGGAGTTTGAGACTGGTACGGTCAAAAAAGAGGAGACGGACTGGCCCGTACGATATCGAACCCGCGACCTTGGCGTTATTAGCACCACGCTCTAACCAGCTGAGCTAACCGGCCATGTTGCGCATGTCGGCTGCCCCGGCCGACACCAGTGGGGATCTCACATGTGTCCCAGTCCTTAGAATAGGTACTGATAGCAGTGTGGAGAAAGGGAAGGGTGTCTCTTTCTCTGTCCTTGTCAGAGGCGACATCACGAGTGCTAGGGCTGACTGTGAACTGGGAACTGTATTCGAAACTTTATTCCACAAGAGAAGGAATCAGAAAGTATAGGAAATAACACGGCACCTGGAAGAGTTTGCAATCTAAAAGCCATAGGCCTTAGGCATGGGCTACACGGGGCCTTGTTGTAGCGCCAGTGATTGAGGGAAAGCTGCAGTCCGCATTTCAGCTGCAACTAACTCATGACTTTGGGCAAACGGGTCCCAGGTGACGAAATCAGTCGCTGACCGTCTACTTTACAAGTTATTGACTCTGGTATATGCTGTGCTGCAAACTAATGTCAGGAATCCATTGGATAAGGCTCTGGCCGTGGGCATCTCCCGTACAGACGTTTGTTTCCCCTGGCCAATCTCAGCGGGCTCCTTTCGGCATGTGGTTTCGGCCTATTCGCTCCATGGGTTGGGGATATCTACAGAGTTTTTCAGCTTAAACCTTAAGGAAACTGAGGTAGGATAAGTGTGGGTTCTCTCGGTGCAACAACTTAATGGCTTCTTTTTTTGTAGATCTCTTTTTAAATTTCCATCTTTATTTCCATGGAGTCTCTGGAGACTTAAGACTTTGGTTTCTTTCTACCTTTAAGGTTCCTTACGCTCCCTCTAGGATTTTACCTCCTTTTTCCTTAGTTTTCTAACTCATGACTTTGGGAAAAAGGGTCCCAGGTGACAAAATCAGTCGCTTCGGCCTATTCGCTCCATGGATTGGGGATATCTACAGAGTTTTTCAGCTTAAACCTTCAGGAAACTGAGGTAGGATAAGTGTGGGTTCTCTCTGTGCAACGACTTAATGGCTTCTTTTTTTGTAGATCTCTTTTTAAAATTCCATCTTTATTTCCATGGAGACTCTGGAGACTCTGGAGACTTAAGACTTTGGATTCCTTTGTTTTCTTTGGTGCACAAAGAAAACAATTGCCTCCCCGTCGGGGAATCGAACCCCAGTCTCCCGCGTGACAGGCGGGGATACTCACCACTATACTAACGAGGAATGGGTATGGTGCTTGCCATCACGGTAACCTGCTTAAATGAAGACAGCAGCAATTTCCACCCACCAGATCTAGGCAGTAGGGAGGAAAAGGAGTTTGAGACTGGTACGGTCAAAAAAGAGGAGACGGACTGGCCCGTACGGGGATCGAACCCGCGACCTTGGCGTTATTAGCACCACGCTCTAACCAGCTGAGCTAACCGGCCATGTTGCGCATGTCGGCTGCCCCGGCCGACACCAGTGGGGATCTCACATGTGTCCCAGTCCTTAGAATAGGTACTGATAGCAGTACCTATAGGTACTTAAACCTTAAGGAAACTGAGGTAGGATAAGTGTGGGTTCTCTCGGTGCAACGACTTAATGGCTTCTTTTTTTGTGGATCTCTTTTTAAATTTCCATCTTTATTTCCATGGAGTCTCTGGAGACTTAAGACTTTGGTTTCTTTCTACCTTTAAGGTTCCTGACGCTCTCTCTAGGATTTTACCTCCTTTTTCCTTAGTTTTCTAACTCATGACTTTGGGAAAACGGGTCCCAGGTGACAAAATCAGTCGCTGAACGTCTACGTTATGCTCTGCTGCAAACTAATGTCAGGAATCCATTAAATAAGGCTCTGTCCGTGGGCATCTCCCGTACGGACGTTTGTTTCCCCTGGCCAATCTCAGCGGGCTCCTTTCGGCATGTGGTTTCGGCCTATTCGCTCCTTGGATTGGGGATATCTACAGAGTTTTTCAGCTTAAACCTTCAGGAAACTGAGGTAGGATAAGTGTGGGTTCTCTCTGTGCAACGACTTAATGGCTTCTTTTTTTGTAGATCTCTTTTTAAAATTCCATCTTTATTTCCATGGAGACTCTGGAGACTCTGGAGACTTAAGACTTTGGATTCCTTTTTCCTGAGTTTTCTTTGGTGCACAAAGAAAACAATTGCCTCCCCGTCGGGGAATCGAACCCCGGTCTCCCGCGTGACAGGCGGGGATACTCACCACTATACTAACGAGGAATGGGTATAGTGCTTGCCATCACGGTAACCTGCTTAAATGAAGACAGCAGCAATTTCCACCCACCAGATCTAGGCAGTAGGGAGAAAAAGGAGTTTGAGACTGGTACGGTCAAAAAAGAGGAGACGGACTGGCCCGTACGGGGATCGAACCCGCGACCTTGGCGTTATTAGCACCACGCTCTAACCAGCTGAGCTAACCAGCCATGTTGCGCATGTCGGCTGCCCCGGCCGACACCAGTGGGGATCTCACATGTGTCCCAGTCCTTAGAATAGGTACTGATAGCAGTGTGGAGAAAGGGAAGGGTGTCTCTTTCTCTGTCCTTGTCAGAGGCGACATCACGAGTGCTAGGGCTGACTGTGAACTGGGAACTGTATTCGAAACTTTATTCCACAAGAGAAGGAATCAGAAAGTATAGGAAATAACACGGCACCTGGAAGAGTTTGCAATCTAAAAGCCATAGGCCTTAGGCATGGGCTACACGGGGCCTTGTTGTAGCGCCAGTGATTGAGGGAAAGCTGCAGTCCGCATTTCAGCTGCAACTAACTCATGACTTTGGGCAAACGGGTCCCAGGTGACGAAATCAGTCGCTGACCGTCTACTTTACAAGTTATTGACTCTGGTATATGCTGTGCTGCAAACTAATGTCAGGAATCCATTGGATAAGGCTCTGGCTGTGGGCATCTCCCGTACGGACGTTTGTTTCCCCTGGCCAATCTCAGCGGGCTCCTTTCGGCATGTGGTTTCGGCCTATTCGCTCCATGGATTGGGATATCTACAGAGTTTTTCAGCTTAAACCTTAAGGAAACTGAGGTAGGATAAGTGTGGGTTCTCTCGGTGCAACGACTTAATGGCTTCTTTTTTTGTAGATCTCTTTTTAAATTTCCATCTCTATTTCCATGGAGTCTCTGGAGACATAAGACTTTGGTTTCTTTCTACCTTTAAGGTTCCTTACGCTCCCTCTAGGATTTTACCTCCTTTTTCCTTAGTTTTCTAACTCATGACTTTGGGAAAAAGGGTCCCAGGTGACAAAATCAGTCGCTGAACGTCTACGTTATGCTCTGCTGCAAACTAATGTCAGGAATCCATTAAATAAGGCTCTGTCCGTGGGCATCTCCCGTACGGACGTTTGTTTCCCCTGGCCAATCTCAGCGGGCTCCTTTCGGCATGTGGTTTCGGCCTATTCGCTCCATGGATTGGGGATATCTACAGAGTTTTTCAGCTTAAACCTTCAGGAAACTGAGGTAGGATAAGTGTGGGTTCTCTCTGTGCAACGACTTAATGGCTTCTTTTTTTGTAGATCTCTTTTTAAAATTCCATCTTTATTTCCATGGAGACTCTGGAGACTCTGGAGACTTAAGACTTTGGATTCCTTTTTCCTGAGTTTTCTTTGGTGCACAAAGAAAACAATTGACTCCCCGTCGGGGAATCGAACCCCAGTCTCCCGCGTGACAGGCGGGGATACTCACCACTATACTAACGAGGAATGGGTATGGTGCTTGCCATCACGGTAACCTGCTTAAATGAAGACAGCAGCAATTTCCACCCACCAGATCTAGGCAGTAGGGAGAAAAAGGAGTTTGAGACTGGTACGGTCAAAAAAGAGGAGACGGACTGGCCCGTACGGGGATCGAACCCGCGACCTTGGCGTTATTAGCACCACGCTCTAACCAGCTGAGCTAACCGGCCATGTTGCGCATGTCGGCTGCCCCGGCCGACACCAGTGGGGATCTCACATGTGTCCCAGTCCTTAGAATAGGTACTGATAGCATTACCTATAGGTACTTAAACCTTAAGGAAACTGAGGTAGGATAAGTGTGGGTTCTCTCGGTGCAACGACTTAATGGCTTCTTTTTTTGTAGATCTCTTTTTAAATTTCCATCTTTATTTCCATGGAGTCTCTGGAGACTTAAGACTTTGGTTTCTTTCTACCTTTAAGGTTCCTGACGCTCTCTCTAGGATTTTACCTCCTTTTTCCTTAGTTTTCTAACTCATGACTTTGGGAAAACGGGTCCCAGGTGACAAAATCAGTCGCTGAACGTCTACGTTATGCTCTGCTGCAAACTAATGTCAGGAATCCATTAAATAAGGCTCTGTCCGTGGGCATCTCCCGTACGGACGTTTGTTTCCCCTGGCCAATCTCAGCGGGCTCCTTTCGGCATGTGGTTTCGGCCTATTCGCTCCATGGATTGGGGATATCTACAGAGTTTTTCAGCTTAAACCTTCAGGAAACTGAGGTAGGATAAGTGTGGGTTCTCTCTGTGCAACGACTTAATGGCTTCTTTTTTTGTAGATCTCTTTTTAAAATTCCATCTTTATTTCCATGGAGACTCTGGAGACTCTGGAGACTTAAGACTTTGGATTCCTTTTTCCTGAGTTTTCTTTGGTGCACAAAGAAAACAATTGCCTCCCCGTCGGGGAATCGAACCCCGGTCTCCCGCGTGACAGGCGGGGATACTCACCACTATACTAACGAGGAATGGGTATGGTGCTTGCCATCACGGTAACCTGCTTAAATGAAGACAGCAGCAATTTCCACCCACCAGATCTAGGCAGTAGGGAGAAAAAGGAGTTTGAGACTGGTACGGTCAAAATAGAGGAGACGGACTGGCCCGTACGGGGATCGAACCCGCGACCTTGGCGTTATTAGCACCACGCTCTAACCAGCTGAGCTAACCGGCCATGTTGCGCATGTCGGCTGCCCCGGCCGACACCAGTGGGGATCTCACATGTGTCCCAGTCCTTAGAATAGGTACTGATAGCAGTGTGGAGAAAGGGAAGGGTGTCTCTTTCTCTGTCCTTGTCAGAGGCGACACCACGAGTGCTAGGGCTGACTGTGAACTGGGAACTGTATTCGAAACTTTATTCCACAAGAGAAGGAATCAGAAAGTATAGGAAATAACACGGCACCTGGAAGAGTTTGCAATCTAAAAGCCATAGGCCTTAGGCATGGGCTACACGGGGCCTTGTTGTAGCGCCAGTGATTGAGGGAAAGCTGCAGTCCGCATTTCAGCTGCAACTAACTCATGACTTTGGGCAAACGGGTCCCAGGTGACGAAATCAGTCGCTGACCGTCTACTTTACAAGTTATTGACTCTGGTATATGCTGTGCTGCAAACTAATGTCAGGAATCCATTGGATAAGGCTCTGGCCGTGGGCATCTCCCGTACGGACGTTTGTTTCCCCTGGCCAATCTCAGCGGGCTCCTTTCGGCATGTGGTTTCGGCCTATTCGCTCCATGGATTGGGGATATCTACAGAGTTTTTCAGCTTAAACCTTAAGGAAACTGAGGTAGGATAAGTGTGGGTTCTCTCGGTGCAACAACTTAATGGCTTCTTTTTTTGTAGATCTCTTTTTAAATTTCCATCTTTATTTCCATGGAGTCTCTGGAGACTTAAGACTTTGGTTTCTTTCTACCTTTAAGGTTCCTTACGCTCCCTCTAGGATTTTACCTCCTTTTTCCTTAGTTTTCTAACTCATGACTTTGGGAAAAAGGGTCCCAGGTGACAAAATCAGTCGCTGAACGTCTACGTTATGCTCTGCTGCAAACTAATGTCAGGAATCCATTAAATAAGGCTCTGTCCGTGGGCATCTCCCGTACGGACGTTTGTTTCCCCTGGCCAATCTCAGCGGGCTCCTTTCGGCATGTGGTTTCGGCCTATTCGCTCCATGGATTGGGGATATCTACAGAGTTTTTCAGCTTAAACCTTCAGGAAACTGAGGTAGGATAAGTGTGGGTTCTCTCTGTGCAACGACTTAATGGCTTCTTTTTTTGTAGATCTCTTTTTAAAATTCCATCTTTATTTCCATGGAGACTCTGGAGACTCTGGAGACTTAAGACTTTGGATTCCTTTTTCCTGAGTTTTCTTTGGTGCACAAAGAAAACAATTGCCTCCCCGTCGGGGAATCGAACCCCCGTCTCCCGCGTGACAGGCGGTGATACTCACCACTATACTAACGAGGAATGGGTATGGTGCTTGCCATCACGGTAACCTGCTTAAATGAAGACAGCAGCAATTTCCACCCACCAGATCTAGGCAGTAGGGAGAAAAAGTAGTTTGAGACTGGTACGGTCAAAAAAGAGGAGACGGACTGGCCCGTACGGGGATCGAACCCACGACCTTGGCGTTATTAGCACCACGCTCTAACCAGCTGAGCTAACCGGCCATGTTGCGCATGTTGGCTGCCCCGGCCGACACCAGTGGGGATCTCACATGTGTCCCAGTCCTTAGAATAGGTACTGATAGCAGTACCTATAGGTACTTAAACCTTAAGGAAACTGAGGTAGGATAAGTGTGGGTTCTCTCGGTGCAACGACTTAATGGCTTCTTTTTTTGTAGATCTCTTTTTAAATTTCCATCTTTATTTCCATGGAGTCTCTGGAGACTTAAGACTTTGGTTTCTTTCTACCTTTAAGGTTCCTTACGCTCCCTCTAGGATTTTACCTCCTTTTTCCTTAGTTTTCTAACTCATGACTTTGGTAAAACGGGTCCCAGGTGACAAAATCAGTCGCTGAACGTCTACGTTATGCTCTGCTGCAAACTAATGTCAGGAATCCATTAAATAAGGCTCTGTCCGTGGGCATCTCCCGTACGGACGTTTGTTTCCCCTGGCCAATCTCAGCGGGCTCCTTTCGGCATGTGGTTTCGGCCTATTCGCTCCATGGATTGGGGATATCTACAGAGTTTTTCAGCTTAAACCTTCAGGAAACTGAGGTAGGATAAGTGTGGGTTCTCTCTGTGCAACGACTTAATGGCTTCTTTTTTTGTAGATCTCTTTTTAAAATTCCATCTTTATTTCCATGGAGTCTCTGGAGACTCTGGAGACTTAAGACTTTGGATTCCTTTTTCCTGAGTTTTCTTTGGTGCACAAAGAAAACAATTGCCTCCCCGTCGGGGAATCGAACCCCGGTCTCCCGCGTGACAGGCGGGGATACTCACCACTATACTAACGAGGAATGGGTATGGTGCTTGCCATCACGGTAACCTGCTTAAATGAAGACAGCAGCAATTTCCACCCACCAGATCTAGGCAGTAGGGAGAAAAAGGAGTTTGAGACTGGTACGGTCAAAAAAGAGGAGACGGACTGGCCCGTACGGGGATCGAACCCGCGACCTTGGCATTATTAGCACCACGCTCTAACCAGCTGAGCTAACCGGCCATGTTGCGCATGTCGGCTGCCCCGGCCGACACCAGTGGGGATCTCACATGTGTCCCAGTCCTTAGAATAGGTACTGATAGCAGTGTGGAGAAAGGGAAGGGTGTCTCTTTCTCTGTCCTTGTCAGAGGCGACATCACGAGTGCTAGGGCTGACTGTGAACTGGGAACTGTATTCGAAACTTTATTCCACAAGAGAAGGAATCAGAAAGTATAGGAAATAACACGGCACCTGGAAGAGTTTGCAATCTAAAAGCCATAGGCCTTAGGCATGGGCTACACGTGGCCTTGTTGTAGCGCCAGTGATTGAGGGAAAGCTGCAGTCCGCATTTCAGCTGCAACTAACTCATGACTTTGGGCACACAGGTCCCAGGTGACGAAATCAGTCGCTGACCGTCTACTTTACAAGTTATTGACTCTGGTATATGCTGTGCTGCAAACTAATGTCAGGAATCCATTGGATAAGGCTCTGGCCGTGGGCATCTCCCGTACGGACGTTTGTTTCCCCTGGCCAATCTCAGCGGGCTCCTTTCGGCATGTGGTTTTGGCCTATTCGCTCCATGGATTGGGGATATCTACAGAGTTTTTCAGCTTAAACCTTAAGGAAACTGAGGTAGGATAAGTGTGGGTTCTCTCGGTGCAACAACCTAATGGCTTCTTTTTTTGTAGATCTCTTTTTAAATTTCCATCTTTATTTCCATGGAGTCTCTGGAGACTTAAGACTTTAGTTTCTTTCTACCTTTAAGGTTCCTTACGCTCCCTCTAGGATTTTACCTCCTTTTTCCTTAGTTTTCTAACTCATGACTTTGGGAAAAAGGGTCCCAGGTGACAAAATCAGTCGCTGAACGTCTACGTTATGCTCTGCTGCAAACTAATGTCAGGAATCCATTAAATAAGGCTCTGTCCGTGGGCATCTCCCGTACGGACGTTTGTTTCCCCTGGCCAATCTCAGCGGGCTCCTTTCTGCATGTGGTTTTGGCCTATTCGCTCCATGGATTGGGGATATCTACAGAGTTTTTCAGCTTAAACCTTCAGGAAACTGAGGTAGGATAAGTGTGGGTTCTCTCTGTGCAACGACTTAATGGCTTCTTTTTTTGTAGATCTCTTTTTAAAATTCCATCTTTATTTCCATGGAGACTCTGGAGACTCTGGAGACTTAAGACTTTGGATTCCTTTTTCCTGAGTTTTCTTTGGTGCACAAAGAAAACAATTGCCTCCCCGTCGGGGAATCGAACCCCGGTCTCCCGCATGACAGGCGGGGATACTCACCACTATACTAACGAGGAATGGGTATGGTGCTTGCCAGCACGGTAACCTGCTTAAATGAAGACAGCAGCAATTTCCACCCACCAGATCTAGGCAGTAGGGAGAAAAAGGAGTTTGAGACTGGTACGGTCAAAAAAGAGGAGACGGACTGGCCCGTGCGGGGATCGAACCCGCGACCTTGGCGTTATTAGCACCACGCTCTAACCAGCTGAGCTAACCGGCCATGTTGCGCATCTCGGCTGCCCCGGCCGACACCAGTGGGGATCTCACATGTGTCCCAGTCCTTAGAATAGGTACTGATAGCAGTACCTATAGGTACTTAAACCTTAAGGAAACTGAGGTAGGATAAGTGTGGGTTCTCTCGGTGCAACGACTTAATGGCTTCTTTTTTTGTAGATCTCTTTTTAAATTTCCATCTTTATTTCCATGGAGTCTCTGGAGACTTAAGACTTTGGTTTCTTTCTACCTTTAAGGTTCCTGACGCTCTCTCTAGGATTTTACCTCCTTTTTCCTTAGTTTTCTAACTCATGACTTTGGGAAAACGGGTCCCAGGTGACAAAATCAGTCGCTGAACGTCTACGTTATGCTCTGCTGCAAACTAATGTCAGGAATCCATTAAATAAGGCTCTGTCCGTGGGCATCTCCCGTACGGACGTTTGTTTCCCCTGGCCAATCTCAGCGGGCTCCTTTCGGCATGTGGTTTCGGCCTATTCGCTCCATGGATTGGGGATATCTACAGAGTTTTTCAGCTTAAACCTTCAGGAAACTGAGGTAGGATAAGTGTGGGTTCTCTCTGTGCAACGACTTAATGGCTTCTTTTTTTGTAGATCTCTTTTTAAAATTCCATCTTTATTTCCATGGAGACTCTGGAGACTCTGGAGACTTAAGACTTTGGATTCCTTTTTCCTGAGTTTTCTTTGGTGCACAAAGAAAACAATTGCCTCCCCGTCGGGGAATCGAACCCCGGTCTCCCGCGTGACAGGCGGGGATACTCACCACTATACGCCAAGGCCCGTACGGGGATCGAACCCGCGACCTTGGCGTTATTAGCACCACGCTCTAACCAGCTGAGCTAACCGGCCATGTTGCGCGTGTCGGCTGCCCCGGCCGACACCAGTGGGGATCTCACATGTGTCCCAGTCCTTAGAATAGGTACTGATAGCAGTGTGGAGAAAGGGAAGGGTGTCTCTTTCTCTGTCCTTGTCAGAGGCGACATCACGAGTGCTAGGGCTGACTGTGAACTGGGAACTGTATTCGAAACTTTATTCCACAAGAGAAGGAATCAGAAAGTATAGGAAATAACACGGCACCTGGAAGAGTTTGCAATCTAAAAGCCATAGGCCTTAGGCATGGGCTACACGGGGCCTTGTTGTAGCGCCAGTGATTGAGGGAAAGCTGCAGTCCGCATTTCAGCTGCAACTAACTCATGACTTTGGGCAAACGGGTCCCAGGTGACGAAATCAGTCGCTGACCGTCTACTTTACAAGTTATTGACTCTGGTATATGCTGTGCTGCAAACTAATGTCAGGAATCCATTGGATAAGGCTCTGGCCGTGGGCATCTCCCGTACGGACGTTTGTTTCCCCTGGCCAATCTCAGCGGGCTCCTTTCGGCATGTGGTTTTGGCCTATTCGCTCCATGGATTGGGGATATCTACAGAGTTTTTCAGCTTAAACCTTAAGGAAACTGAGGTAGGATAAGTGTGGGTTCTCTCGGTGCAACAACTTAATGGCTTCTTTTTTTGTAGATCTCTTTTTAAATTTCCATCTTTATTTCCATGGAGTCTCTGGAGACTTAAGACTTTGGTTTCTTTCTACCTTTAAGGTTCCTTACGCTCCCTCTAGGATTTTACCTCCTTTTTCCTTAGTTTTCTAACTCATGACTTTGGGAAAAAGGGTCCCAGGTGACAAAATCAGTCGCTGAACGTCTACGTTATGCTCTGCTGCAAACTAATGTCAGGAATCCATTAAATAAGGCTCTGTCCGTGGGCATCTCCCGTACGGACGTTTGTTTCCCCTGGCCAATCTCAGCGGGCTCCTTTCGGCATGTGGTTTCGGCCTATTTGCTCCATGGATTGGGGATATCTACAGAGTTTTTCAGCTTAAACCTTCAGGAAACTGAGGTAGGATAAGTGTGGGTTCTCTCTGTGCAACGACTTAATGGCTTCTTTTTTTGTAGATCTCTTTTTAAAATTCCATCTTTATTTCCATGGAGTCTCTGGAGACTCTGGAGACTTAAGACTTTGGATTCCTTTTTCCTGAGTTTTCTTTGGTGCACAAAGAAAACAATTGCCTCCCCGTCAGGGAATCGAACCCCGGTCTCCCGCGTGACAGGCGGGGATACTCACCACTATACTAACGAGGAATGGGTATGGTGCTTGTCAGCACGGTAACCTGCTTAAATGAAGACAGCAGCAATTTACACCCACCAGATCTAGGCAGTAGGGAGAAAAAGGAGTTTGAGACTGGTACGGTCAAAAAAGAGGAGACGGACTGGCCCGTGCGGGGATCGAACCCGCGACCTTGGCGTTATTAGCACCACGCTCTAACCAGCTGAGCTAACCGGCCATGTTGCGCATCTCGGCTGCCCCGGCCGACACCAGTGGGGATCTCACATGTGTCCCAGTCCTTAGAATAGGTACTGATAGCAGTACCTATAGGTACTTAAACCTTAAGGAAACTGAGGTAGGATAAGTGTGGGTTCTCTCGGTGCAACGACTTAATGGCTTCTTTTTTTGTAGATCTCTTTTTAAATTTCCATCTTTATTTCCATGGAGTCTCTGGAGACTTAAGACTTTGGTTTCTTTCTACCTTTAAGGTTCCTTACGCTCCCTCTAGGATTTTACCTCCTTTTTCCTTAGTTTTCTAACTCATGACTTTGGTAAAACGGGTCCCAGGTGACAAAATCAGTCGCTGAACGTCTACGTTATGCTCTGCTGCAAACTAATGTCAGGAATCCATTAAATAAGGCTCTGTCCGTGGGCATCTCCCGTACGGACGTTTGTTTCCCCTGGCCAATCTCAGCGGGCTCCTTTCGGCATGTGGTTTCGGCCTATTCGCTCCATGGATTGGGGATATCTACAGAGTTAAGTCTCCAGAGACTCCATGGAAATAAAGATGGAAATTTTACCTCCTTTTTCCTTAGTTTTCTAACTCATGACTTTGGGAAAACGGGTCCCAGGTGACAAAATCAGTCGCTGAACGTCTACGTTATGCTCTGCTGCAAACTAATGTCAGGAATCCATTAAATAAGGCTCTGTCCGTGGGCATCTCCCGTACGGACGTTTGTTTCCCCTGGCCAATCTCAGCGGGCTCCTTTCGGCATGTGGTTTCGGCCTATTCGCTCCATGGATTGGGGATATCTACAGAGTTTTTCAGCTTAAACCTTCAGGAAACTGAGGTAGGATAAGTGTGGGTTCTCTCTGTGCAACGACTTAATGGCTTCTTTTTTTGTAGATCTCTTTTTAAAATTCCATCTTTATTTCCATGGAGACTCTGGAGACTCTGGAGACTTAAGACTTTGGATTCCTTTTTCCTGAGTTTTCTTTGGTGCACAAAGAAAACAATTGCCTCCCCGTCAGGGAATCGAACCCCGGTCTCCCGCGTGACAGGCAGGGATACTCACCACTATACTAACGAGGAATGGGTATGGTGCTTGCCATCACGGTAACCTGCTTAAATGAAGACAGCAGCAATTTCCACCCACCAGATCTAGGCAGTAGGGAGAAAAAGGAGTTTGAGACTGGTACGGTCAAAAAAGAGGAGACGGACTGGCCCGTACGGGGATCGAACCCGCGACCTTGGCGTTATTAGCACCACGCTCTAACCAGCTGAGCTAACCGGCCATGTTGCGCGTGTCGGCTGCCCCGGCCGACACCAGTGGGGATCTCACATGTGTCCCAGTCCTTAGAATAGGTACTGATAGCAGTGTGGAGAAAGGGAAGGGTGTCTCTTTCTCTGTCCTTGTCAGAGGCGACATCACGAGTGCTAGGGCTGACTGTGAACTGGGAACTGTATTCGAAACTTTATTCCACAAGAGAAGGAATCAGAAAGTATAGGAAATAACACGGCACCTGGAAGAGTTTGCAATCTAAAAGCCATAGGCCTTAGGCATGGGCTACACGGGGCCTTGTTGTAGCGCCAGTGATTGAGGGAAAGCTGCAGTCCGCATTTCAGCTGCAACTAACTCATGACTTTGGGCAAACGGGTCCCAGGTGACGAAATCAGTCGCTGACCGTCTACTTTACAAGTTATTGACTCTGGTATATGCTGTGCTGCAAACTAATGTCAGGAATCCATTGGATAAGGCTCTGGCCGTGGGCATCTCCCGTACGGACGTTTGTTTCCCCTGGCCAATCTCAGCGGGCTCCTTTCGGCATGTGGTTTCGGCCTATTCGCTCCATGGATTGGGGATATCTACAGAGTTTTTCAGCTTAAACCTTAAGGAAACTGAGGTAGGATAAGTGTGGGTTCTCTCGGTGCAACAACTTAATGGCTTCTTTTTTTGTAGATCTCTTTTTAAATTTCCATCTTTATTTCCATGGAGTCTCTGGAGACTTAAGACTTTGGTTTCTTTCTACCTTTAAGGTTCCTTACGCTCCCTCTAGGATTTTACCTCCTTTTTCCTTAGTTTTCTAACTCATGACTTTGGGAAAAAGGGTCCCAGGTGACAAAATCAGTCGCTGAACGTCTACGTTATGCTCTGCTGCAAACTAATGTCAGGAATCCATTAAATAAGGCTCTGTCCGTGGGCATCTCCCGTACGGACGTTTGTTTCCCCTGGCCAATCTCAGCGGGCTCCTTTCGGCATGTGGTTTCGGCCTATTTGCTCCATGGATTGGGGATATCTACAGAGTTTTTCAGCTTAAACCTTCAGGAAACTGAGGTAGGATAAGTGTGGGTTCTCTCTGTGCAACGACTTAATGGCTTCTTTTTTTGTAGATCTCTTTTTAAAATTCCATCTTTATTTCCATGGAGTCTCTGGAGACTCTGGAGACTTAAGACTTTGGATTCCTTTTTCCTGAGTTTTCTTTGGTGCACAAAGAAAACAATTGCCTCCCCGTCAGGGAATCGAACCCCGGTCTCCCGCCTGACAGGCGGGGATACTCACCACTATACTAACGAGGAATGGGTATGGTGCTTGCCAGCACGGTAACCTGCTTAAATGAAGACAGCAGCAATTTACACCCACCAGATCTAGGCAGTAGGGAGAAAAAGGAGTTTGAGACTGGTACGGTCAAAAAAGAGGAGACGGACTGGCCCGTGCGGGGATCGAACCCGCGACCTTGGCGTTATTAGCACCACGCTCTAACCAGCTGAGCTAACCGGCCATGTTGCGCATCTCGGCTGCCCCGGCCGACACCAGTGGGGATCTCACATGTGTCCCAGTCCTTAGAATAGGTACTGATAGCAGTACCTATAGGTACTTAAACCTTAAGGAAACTGAGGTAGGATAAGTGTGGGTTCTCTCGGTGCAACGACTTAATGGCTTCTTTTTTTGTAGATCTCTTTTTAAATTTCCATCTTTATTTCCATGGAGTCTCTGGAGACTTAAGACTTTGGTTTCTTTCTACCTTTAAGGTTCCTGACGCTCTCTCTAGGATTTTACCTCCTTTTTCCTTAGTTTTCTAACTCATGACTTTGGGAAAACGGGTCCCAGGTGACAAAATCAGTCGCTGAACGTCTACGTTATGCTCTGCTGCAAACTAATGTCAGGAATCCATTAAATAAGGCTCTGTCCGTGGGCATCTCCCGTACGGACGTTTGTTTCCCCTGGCCAATCTCAGCGGGCTCCTTTCGGCATGTGGTTTCGGCCTATTCGCTCCATGGATTGGGGATATCTACAGAGTTTTTCAGCTTAAACCTTCAGGAAACTGAGGTAGGATAAGTGTGGGTTCTCTCTGTGCAACGACTTAATGGCTTCTTTTTTTGTAGATCTCTTTTTAAAATTCCATCTTTATTTCCATGGAGACTCTGGAGACTCTGGAGACTTAAGACTTTGGATTCCTTTTTCCTGAGTTTTCTTTGGTGCACAAAGAAAACAATTGCCTCCCCGTCGGGGAATCGAACCCCGGTCTCCCACGTGACAGGCGGGGATACTCACCACTATACTAACGAGGAATGGGTATGGTGCTTGCCATCACGGTAACCTGCTTAAATGAAGACAGCAGCAATTTCCACCCACCAGATCTAGGCAGTAGGGAGAAAAAGGAGTTTGAGACTGGTACGGTCAAAAAAGAGGAGACGGACTGGCCCGTACGGGGATCGAACCCGCGACCTTGGCGTTATTAGCACCACGCTCTAACCAGCTGAGCTAACCGGCCATGTTGCGCGTGTCGGCTGCCCCGGCCGACACCAGTGGGGATCTCACATGTGTCCCAGTCCTTAGAATAGGTACTGATAGCAGTGTGGAGAAAGGGAAGGGTGTCTCTTTCTCTGTCCTTGTCAGAGGCGACATCACGAGTGCTAGGGCTGACTGTGAACTGGGAACTGTATTCGAAACTTTATTCCACAAGAGAAGGAATCAGAAAGTATAGGAAATAACACGGCACCTGGAAGAGTTTGCAATCTAAAAGCCATAGGCCTTAGGCATGGGCTACACGGGGCCTTGTTGTAGCGCCAGTGATTGAGGGAAAGCTGCAGTCCGCATTTCAGCTGCAACTAACTCATGACTTTGGGCAAACGGGTCCCAGGTGACGAAATCAGTCGCTGACCGTCTACTTTACAAGTTATTGACTCTGGTATATGCTGTGCTGCAAACTAATGTCAGGAATCCATTGGATAAGGCTCTGGCCGTGGGCATCTCCCGTACGGACGTTTGTTTCCCCTGGCCAATCTCAGCGGGCTCCTTTCGGCATGTGGTTTCGGCCTATTCGCTCCATGGATTGGGGATATCTACAGAGTTTTTCAGCTTAAACCTTAAGGAAACTGAGGTAGGATAAGTGTGGGTTCTCTCGGTGCAACAACTTAATGGCTTCTTTTTTTGTAGATCTCTTTTTAAATTTCCATCTTTATTTCCATGGAGTCTCTGGAGACTTAAGACTTTGGTTTCTTTCTACCTTTAAGGTTCCTTACGCTCCCTCTAGGATTTTACCTCCTTTTTCCTTAGTTTTCTAACTCATGACTTTGGGAAAAAGGGTCCCAGGTGACAAAATCAGTCGCTGAACGTCTACGTTATGCTCTGCTGCAAACTAATGTCAGGAATCCATTAAATAAGGCTCTGTCCGTGGGCATCTCCCGTACGGACGTTTGTTTCCCCTGGCCAATCTCAGCGGGCTCATTCGGCATGTGGTTTCGGCCTATTCGCTCCATGGATTGGGGATATCTACAGAGTTTTTCAGCTTAAACCTTCAGGAAACTGAGGTAGGATAAGTGTGGGTTCTCTCTGTGCAACGATTTAATGGCTTCTTTTTTTGTAGATCTCTTTTTAAAATTCCATCTTTATTTCCATGGAGTCTCTGGAGACTCTGGAGACTTAAGACTTTGGATTCCTTTTTCCTGAGTTTTCTTTGGTGCACAAAGAAAACATTTGCCTCCCCGTCAGGGAATCGAACCCCGGTCTCCCGCGTGACAGGCGGGGATACTCACCACTATACTAACGAGGAATGGGTATGGTGCTTGCCATCACGGTAACCTGCTTAAATGAAGACAGCAGCAATTTCCACCCACCAGATCTAGGCAGTAGGGAGAAAAAGGAGTTTGAGACTGGTACGGTCAAAAAAGAGGAGACGGACTGGCCCGTACGGGGATCGAACCCGCGACCTTGGCATTATTAGCACCACGCTCTAACCAGCTGAGCTAATTGGCCATGTTGCGCGTGTTGGCTGCCCCGGCCGACACCAGTGGGGATCTCACATGTGTCCCAGTCCTTAGAATAGGTACTGATAGCAGTGTGGAGAAAGGGAAGGGTGTCTCTTTCTCTGTCCTTGTCAGAGGCGACATCACGAGTGCTAGGGCTGACTGTGAACTGGGAACTGTATTCGAAACTTTATTCCACAAGAGAAGGAATCAGAAAGTATAGGAAATAACACGGCACCTGGAAGAGTTTGCAATCTAAAAGCCATAGGCCTTAGGCATGGGCTACACGGGGCCTTGTTGTAGCGCCAGTGATTGAGGGAAAGCTGCAGTCCGCATTTCAGCTGCAACTAACTCATGACTTTGGGCAAACGGGTCCCAGGTGACGAAATCAGTCGCTGACCGTCTACTTTACAAGTTATTGACTCTGGTATATGCTGTGCTGCAAACTAATGTCAGGAATCCATTGGATAAGGCTCTGGCCGTGGGCATCTCCCGTACGGACGTTTGTTTCCCCTGGCCAATCTCAGCGGGCTCCTTTCGGCATGTGGTTTCGGCCTATTCGCTCCATGGATTGGGGATATCTACAGAGTTTTTCAGCTTAAACCTTAAGGAAACTGAGGTAGGATAAGTGTGGGTTCTCTCGGTGCAACAACTTAATGGCTTCTTTTTTTGTAGATCTCTTTTTAAATTTCCATCTTTATTTCCATGGAGTCTCTGGAGACTTAAGACTTTGGTTTCTTTCTACCTTTAAGGTTCCTTACGCTCCCTCTAGGATTTTACCTCCTTTTTCCTTAGTTTTCTAACTCATGACTTTGGGAAAAAGGGTCCCAGGTGACAAAATCAGTCGCTGAACGTCTACGTTATGCTCTGCTGCAAACTAATGTCAGGAATCCATTAAATAAGGCTCTGTCCGTGGGCATCTCCCGTACGGACGTTTGTTTCCCCTGGCCAATCTCAGCGGGCTCCTTTCGGCATGTGGTTTCGGCCTATTCGCTCCATGGATTGGGGATATCTACAGAGTTTTTCAGCTTAAACCTTCAGGAAACTGAGGTAGGATAAGTGTGGGTTCTCTCTGTGCAACGACTTAATGGCTTCTTTTTTTGTAGATCTCTTTTTAAAATTCCATCTTTATTTCCATGGAGACTCTGGAGACTCTGGAGACTTAAGACTTTGGATTCCTTTTTCCTGAGTTTTCTTTGGTGCACAAAGAAAACAATTGCCTCCCCGTCGGGGAATCGAACCCCGGTCTCCCGCGTGACAGGCGGGGATACTCACCACTATACTAACGAGGAATGGGTATGGTGCTTGCCATCACGGTAACCTGCTTAAATGAAGACAGCAGCAATTTCCACCCACCAGATCTAGGCAGTAGGGAGAAAAAGGAGTTTGAGACTGGTACGGTCAAAAAAGAGGAGACGGACTGGCCCGTACGGGGATCGAACCCGCAACCTTGGCGTTATTAGCACCACGCTCTAACCAGCTGAGCTAACCGGCCATGTTGCGCATGTCGGCTGCCCCGGCCGACACCAGTGGGGATCTCACATGTGTCCCAGTCCTTAGAATAGGTACTGATAGCAGTGTGGAGAAAGGGAAGGGTGTCTCTTTCTCTGTCCTTGTCAGAGGCGACATCACGAGTGCTAGGGCTGACTGTGAACTGGGAACTGTATTCGAAACTTTATTCCACAAGAGAAGGAATCAGAAAGTATAGGAAATAACACGGCACCTGGAAGAGTTTGCAATCTAAAAGCCATAGGCCTTAGGCATGGGCTACACGGGGCCTTGTTGTAGCGCCAGTGATTGAGGGAAAGCTGCAGTCCGCATTTCAGCTGCAACTAACTCATGACTTTGGGCAAACGGGTCCCAGGTGACGAAATCAGTCGCTGACCGTCTACTTTACAAGTTATTGACTCTGGTATATGCTGTGCTGCAAACTAATGTCAGGAATCCATTGGATAAGGCTCTGGCCGTGGGCATCTCCCGTACGGACGTTTGTTTCCCCTGGCCAATCTCAGCGGGCTCCTTTCGGCATGTGTTTTCGGCCTATTCGCTCCATGGATTGGGGATATCTACAGAGTTTTTCAGCTTAAACCTTAAGGAAACTGAGGTAGGATAAGTGTGGGTTCTCTCGGTGCAACAACTTAATGGCTTCTTTTTTTGTAGATCTCTTTTTAAATTTCCATCTTTATTTCCATGGAGTCTCTGGAGACTTAAGACTTTGGTTTCTTTCTACCTTTAAGGTTCCTTACGCTCCCTCTAGGATTTTACCTCCTTTTTCCTTAGTTTTCTAACTCATGACTTTGGGAAAAAGGGTCCCAGGTGACAAAATCAGTCGCTGAACGTCTACGTTATGCTCTGCTGCAAACTAATGTCAGGAATCCATTAAATAAGGCTCTGTCCGTGGGCATCTCCCGTACGGACGTTTGTTTCCCCTGGCCAATCTCAGCGGGCTCCTTTCGGCATGTGGTTTCGGCCTATTCGCTCCATGGATTGGGGATATCTACAGAGTTTTTCAGCTTAAACCTTCAGGAAACTGAGGAAGGATAAGTGTGGGTTCTCTCTGTGCAACGACTTAATGGCTTCTTTTTTTGTAGATCTCTTTTTAAAATTCCATCTTTATTTCCATGGAGACTCTGGAGACTCTGGAGACTTAAGACTTTGGATTCCTTTTTCCTGAGTTTTCTTTGGTGCACAAAGAAAACAATTGCCTCCCCGTCGGGGAATCAAACCCTGGTCTGCCGCGTGACAGGCGGGGATACTCACCACTATACTAACGAGGAATGGGTATGGTGCTTGCCATCACGGTAACCTGCTTAAATGAAGACAGCAGCAATTTCCACCCACCAGATCTAGGCAGTAGGGAGAAAAAAGGAGTTTGAGATTGGTACGGTCAAAAAAGAGGAGACGGATTGGCCCGTACGGGGATCGGACCCGCGACCTTGGCGTTATTAGCACCACGCTCTAACCAGCTGAGCTAACCGGCCATGTTGCGCATGTCGGCTGCCCCGGCCGACACCAGTGGGGATCTCACATGTGTCCCAGTCCTTAGAATAGGTACTGATAGCAGTACCTATAGGTACTTAAACCTTAAGGAAACTGAGGTAGGATAAGTGTGGGTTCTCTCGGTGCAACGACTTAATGGCTTCTTTTTTTGTAGATCTCTTTTTAAATTTCCATCTTTATTTCCATGGAGTCTCTGGAGACTTAAGACTTTGGTTTCTTTCTACCTTTAAGGTTCCTGACGCTCTCTCTAGGATTTTACCTCCTTTTTCCTTAGTTTTCTAACTCATGACTTTGGGAAAACGGGTCCCAGGTGACAAAATCAGTCGCTGAACGTCTACGTTATGCTCTGCTGCAAACTAATGTCAGGAATCCATTAAATAAGGCTCTGTCCGTGGGCATCTCCCGTACGGACGTTTGTTTCCCCTGGCCAATCTCAGCGGGCTCCTTTCGGCATGTGGTTTCGGCCTATTCGCTCCATGGATTGGGGATATCTACAGAGTTTTTCAGCTTAAACCTTCAGGAAACTGAGGTAGGATAAGTGTGGGTTCTCTCTGTGCAACGACTTAATGGCTTCTTTTTTTGTAGATCTCTTTTTAAAATTCCATCTTTATTTCCATGGAGACTCTGGAGACTCTGGAGACTTAAGACTTTGGATTCCTTTTTCCTGAGTTTTCTTTGGTGCACAAAGAAAACAATTGCCTCCCCGTCGGGGAATCGAACCCCGGTCTCCCGCGTGACAGGCGGGGATACTCACCACTATACTAACGAGGAATGGGTATGGTGCTTGCCATCACGGTAACCTGCTTAAATGAAGACAGCAGCAATTTCCACCCACCAGATCTAGGCAGTAGGGAGAAAAAGGAGTTTGAGACTGGTACGGTCAAAATAGAGGAGACGGACTGGCCCGTACGGGGATCGAACCCGCGACCTTGGCGTTATTAGCACCACGCTCTAACCAGCTGAGCTAACCGGCCATGTTGCGCATGTCGGCTGCCCCGGCCGACACCAGTGGGGATCTCACATGTGTCCCAGTCCTTAGAATAGGTACTGATAGCAGTGTGGAGAAAGGGAAGGGTGTCTCTTTCTCTGTCCTTGTCAGAGGCGACATCACGAGTGCTAGGGCTGACTGTGAACTGGGAACTGTATTCGAAACTTTATTCCACAAGAGAAGGAATCAGAAAGTATAGGAAATAACACGGCACCTGGAAGAGTTTGCAATCTAAAAGCCATAGGCCTTAGGCATGGGCTACACGGGGCCTTGTTGTAGCGCCAGTGATTGAGGGAAAGCTGCAGTCCGCATTTCAGCTGCAACTAACTCATGACTTTGGGCAAACGGGTCCCAGGTGACGAAATCAGTCGCTGACCGTCTACTTTACAAGTTATTGACTCTGGTATATGCTGTGCTGCAAACTAATGTCAGGAATCCATTGGATAAGGCTCTGGCCGTGGGCATCTCCCGTACGGACGTTTGTTTCCCCTGGCCAATCTCAGCGGGCTCCTTTCGGCATGTGGTTTCGGCCTATTCGCTCAATGGATTGGGATATCTACAGAGTTTTTCAGCTTAAACCTTAAGGAAACTGAGGTAGGATAAGTGTGGGTTCTCTCGGTGCAACGACTTAATGGCTTCTTTTTTTGTAGATCTCTTTTTAAATTTCAATCTTTATTTCCATGGAGTCTCTGGAGACTTAAGACTTTGGTTTCTTTCTACCTTTAAGGTTCCTGACGCTCTCTCTAGGATTTTACCTCCTTTTTCCTTAGTTTTCTAACTCATGACTTTGGGAAAACGGGTCCCAGGTGACAAAATCAGTCGCTGAACGTCTACGTTATGCTCTGCTGCAAACTAATGTCAGGAATCCATTAAATAAGGCTCTGTCCGTGGGCATCTCCCGTACGGACGTTTGTTTCCCCTGGCCAATCTCAGCGGGCTCCTTTCGGCATGTGGTTTCGGCCTATTCGCTCCATGGATTGGGGATATCTACAGAGTTTTTCAGCTTAAACCTTCAGGAAACTGAGGTAGGATAAGTGTGGGTTCTCTCTGTGCAACGACTTAATGGCTTCTTTTTTTGTAGATCTCTTTTTAAAATTCCATCTTTATTTCCATGGAGACTCTGGAGACTCTGGAGACTTAAGACTTTGGATTCCTTTTTCCTGAGTTTTCTTTGGTGCACAAAGAAAACAATTGCCTCCCCGTCGGGGAATCGAACCCCGGTGACAGGCGGGGATACTCACCACTATACTAACGAGGAATGGGTATGATGCTTGCCATCACGGTAACCTGCTTAAATGAAGACAGCAGCAATTTCCACCCACCAGATCTAGGCAGTAGGGAGAAAAAGGAGTTTGAGACTGGTACGGTCAAAAAAGAGGAGACGGACTGGCCCGTACGGGGATCGAACCCGCGACCTTGGCGTTATTAGCACCACGCTCTAACCAGCTGAGCTAACCGGCCATGTTGCGCATGTCGGCTGCCCCGGCCGACACCAGTGGGGATCTCACATGTGTCCCAGTCCTTAGAATAGGTACTGATAGCAGTGTGGAGAAAGGGAAGGGTGTCTCTTTCTCTGTCCTTGTCAGAGGCGACATCAAAAGTGCTAGGGCTGACTGTGAACTGGGAACTGTATTCGAAACTTTATTCCACAAGAGAAGGAATCAGAAAGTATAGGAAATAACACGGCACCTGGAAGAGTTTGCAATCTAAAAGCCATAGGCCTTAGGCATGGACTACAGGGGGCCTTGTTGTAGCGCCAGTGATTGAGGGAAAGCTGCAGTCCGCATTTCAGCTGCAACTAACTCATGACTTTGGGCAAACGGGTCCCAGGTGACGAAATCAGTCGCTGACCGTCTACTTTACAAGTTATTGACTCTGGTATATGCTGTGCTGCAAACTAATATCAGGAATCCATTAAATAAGGCTCTGTCCGTGGGCATCTCCCGTACGGACGTTTGTTTCCCCTGGCCAATCTCAGCGGGCTCCTTTCGGCATGTGGTTTCGGCCTATTCGCTCCATGGATTGGGGATATCTACAGAGTTTTTCAGCTTAAACCTTCAGGAAACTGAGGTAGGATAAGTGTGGGTTCTCTCGGTGCATCGACTTAATGGCTTCTTTTTTTGTAGATCTCTTTTTAAAATTCCATCTTTATTTCCATGGAGACTCTGGAGACTCTGGAGACTTAAGACTTTGGATTCCTTTTTCCTGAGTTTTCTTTGGTGCACAAAGAAAACAATTGCCTCCCCGTCGGGGAATCGAACCCCGGTCTCCCGCGTGACAGGCGGGGATACTCACCACTATACTAACGAGGAATGGGTATGGTGCTTGCCATCACGGTAACCTGCTTAAATGAAGACAGCAGCAATTTCCACCCACCAGATCTAGGCAGTAGGGAGAAAAAGGAGTTTGAGACTGGTACGGTCAAAAAAGAGGAGACGGACTGGCCCGTACGGGGATCGAACCCGCAACCTTGGCGTTATTAGCACCACGCTCTAACCAGCTGAGCTAACCGGCCATGTTGCGCATGTCGGCTGCCCCGGCCGACACCAGTGGGGATCTCACATGTGTCCCAGTCCTTAGAATAGGTACTGATAGCAGTGTGGAGAAAGGGAAGGGTGTCTCTTTCTCTGTCCTTGTCAGAGGCGACATCACGAGTGCTAGGGCTGACTGTGAACTGGGAACTGTATTCGAAACTTTATTCCACAAGAGAAGGAATCAGAAAGTATAGGAAATAACACGGCACCTGGAAGAGTTTGCAATCTAAAAGCCATAGGCCTTAGGCATGGGCTACACGGGGCCTTGTTGTAGCGCCAGTGATTGAGGGAAAGCTGCAGTCCGCATTTCAGCTGCAACTAACTCATGACTTTGGGCAAACGGGTCCCAGGTGACGAAATCAGTCGCTGACCGTCTACTTTACAAGTTATTGACTCTGGTATATGCTGTGCTGCAAACTAATATCAGGAATCCATTAAATAAGGCTCTGTCCGTGGGCATCTCCCGTACGGACGTTTGTTTCCCCTGGCCAATCTCAGCGGGCTCCTTTCGGCATGTGGTTTCGGCCTATTCGCTCCATGGATTGGGGATATCTACAGAGTTTTTCAGCTTAAACCTTCAGGAAACTGAGGTAGGATAAGTGTGGGTTCTCTCGGTGCATCGACTTAATGGCTTCTTTTTTTGTAGATCTCTTTTTAAAATTCCATCTTTATTTCCATGGAGACTCTGGAGACTCTGGAGACTTAAGACTTTGGATTCCTTTTTCCTGAGTTTTCTTTGGTGCACAAAGAAAACAATTGCCTCCCCGTCGGGGAATCGAACCCCGGTCTCCCGCGTGACAGGCGGGGATACTCACCACTATACTAACGAGGAATGGGTATGGTGCTTGCCATCACGGTAACCTGCTTAAATGAAGACAGCAGCAATTTCCACCCACCAGATCTAGGCAGTAGGGAGAAAAAGGAGTTTGAGACTGGTACGGTCAAAAAAGAGGAGACGGACTGGCCCGTACGGGGATCGAACCCGCAACCTTGGCGTTATTAGCACCACGCTCTAACCAGCTGAGCTAACCGGCCATGTTGCGCATGTCGGCTGCCCCGGCCGACACCAGTGGGGATCTCACATGTGTCCCAGTCCTTAGAATAGGTACTGATAGCAGTGTGGAGAAAGGGAAGGGTGTCTCTTTCTCTGTCCTTGTCAGAGGCGACATCACGAGTGCTAGGGCTGACTGTGAACTGGGAACTGTATTCGAAACTTTATTCCACAAGAGAAGGAATCAGAAAGTATAGGAAATAACACGGCACCTGGAAGAGTTTGCAATCTAAAAGCCATAGGCCTTAGGCATGGGCTACACGGGGCCTTGTTGTAGCGCCAGTGATTGAGGGAAAGCTGCAGTCCGCATTTCAGCTGCAACTAACTCATGACTTTGGGCAAACGGGTCCCAGGTGACGAAATCAGTCGCTGACCGTCTACTTTACAAGTTATTGACTCTGGTATATGCTGTGCTGCAAACTAATGTCAGGAATCCATTGGATAAGGCTCTGGCCGTGGGCATCTCCCGTACGGACGTTTGTTTCCCCTGGCCAATCTCAGCGGGCTCCTTTCGGCATGTGGTTTCGGCCTATTCGCTCCATGGATTGGGGATATCTACAGAGTTTTTCAGCTTAAACCTTAAGGAAACTGAGGTAGGATAAGTGTGGGTTCTCTCGGTGCAACAACTTAATGGCTTCTTTTTTTGTAGATCTCTTTTTAAATTTCCATCTTTATTTCCATGGAGTCTCTGGAGACTTAAGACTTTGGTTTCTTTCTACCTTTAAGGTTCCTTACGCTCCCTCTAGGATTTTACCTCCTTTTTCCTTAGTTTTCTAACTCATGACTTTGGGAAAAAGGGTCCCAGGTGACAAAATCAGTCGCTGAACGTCTACGTTATGCTCTGCTGCAAACTAATGTCAGGAATCCATTAAATAAGGCTCTGTCCGTGGGCATCTCCCGTACGGACGTTTGTTTCCCCTGGCCAATCTCAGCGGGCTCCTTTCGGCATGTGGTTTCGGCCTATTCGCTCCATGGATTGGGGATATCTACAGAGTTTTTCAGCTTAAACCTTCAGGAAACTGAGGTAGGATAAGTGTGGGTTCTCTCTGTGCAACGACTTAATGGCTTCTTTTTTTGTAGATCTCTTTTTAAATTTCCATCTTTATTTCCATGGAGTCTCTGGAGACTTAAGACTTTGGTTTCTTTCTACCTTTAAGGTTCCTTACGCTCCCTCTAGGATTTTACCTCCTTTTTCCTTAGTTTTCTAACTCATGACTTTGGGAAAAAGGGTCCCAGGTGACAAAATCAGTCGCTTCGGCCTATTCGCTCCATGGATTGGGGATATCTACAGAGTTTTTCAGCTTAAACCTTCAGGAAACTGAGGTAGGATAAGTGTGGGTTCTCTCGGTGCATCGACTTAATGGCTTCTTTTTTTGTAGATCTCTTTTTAAAATTCCATCTTTATTTCCATGGAGACTCTGGAGACTCTGGAGACTTAAGACTTTGGATTCCTTTTTCCTGAGTTTTCTTTGGTGCACAAAGAAAACAATTGCCTCCCCGTCGGGGAATCGAACCCCGGTCTCCCGCGTGACAGGCGGGGATACTCACCACTATACTAACGAGGAATGGGTATGGTGCTTGCCATCACGGTAACCTGCTTAAATGAAGACAGCAGCAATTTCCACCCACCAGATCTAGGCAGTAGGGAGAAAAAGGAGTTTGAGACTGGTACGGTCAAAAAAGAGGAGACGGACTGGCCCGTACGGGGATCGAACCCGCAACCTTGGCGTTATTAGCACCACGCTCTAACCAGCTGAGCTAACCGGCCATGTTGCGCATGTCGGCTGCCCCGGCCGACACCAGTGGGGATCTCACATGTGTCCCAGTCCTTAGAATAGGTACTGATAGCAGTGTGGAGAAAGGGAAGGGTGTCTCTTTCTCTGTCCTTGTCAGAGGCGACATCACGAGTGCTAGGGCTGACTGTGAACTGGGAACTGTATTCGAAACTTTATTCCACAAGAGAAGGAATCAGAAAGTATAGGAAATAACACGGCACCTGGAAGAGTTTGCAATCTAAAAGCCATAGGCCTTAGGCATGGGCTACACGGGGCCTTGTTGTAGCGCCAGTGATTGAGGGAAAGCTGCAGTCCGCATTTCAGCTGCAACTAACTCATGACTTTGGGCAAACGGGTCCCAGGTGACGAAATCAGTCGCTGACCGTCTACTTTACAAGTTATTGACTCTGGTATATGCTGTGCTGCAAACTAATGTCAGGAATCCATTGGATAAGGCTCTGGCCGTGGGCATCTCCCGTACGGACGTTTGTTTCCCCTGGCCAATCTCAGCGGGCTCCTTTCGGCATGTGGTTTCGGCCTATTCGCTCCATGGATTGGGGATATCTACAGAGTTTTTCAGCTTAAACCTTAAGGAAACTGAGGTAGGATAAGTGTGGGTTCTCTCGGTGCAACAACTTAATGGCTTCTTTTTTTGTAGATCTCTTTTTAAATTTCCATCTTTATTTCCATGGAGTCTCTGGAGACTTAAGACTTTGGTTTCTTTCTACCTTTAAGGTTCCTTACGCTCCCTCTAGGATTTTACCTCCTTTTTCCTTAGTTTTCTAACTCATGACTTTGGGAAAAAGGGTCCCAGGTGACAAAATCAGTCGCTGAACGTCTACGTTATGCTCTGCTGCAAACTAATGTCAGGAATCCATTAAATAAGGCTCTGTCCGTGGGCATCTCCCGTACGGACGTTTGTTTCCCCTGGCCAATCTCAGCGGGCTCCTTTCGGCATGTGGTTTCGGCCTATTCGCTCCATGGATTGGGGATATCTACAGAGTTTTTCAGCTTAAACCTTCAGGAAACTGAGGTAGGATAAGTGTGGGTTCTCTCTGTGCAACGACTTAATGGCTTCTTTTTTTGTAGATCTCTTTTTAAATTTCCATCTTTATTTCCATGGAGTCTCTGGAGACTTAAGACTTTGGTTTCTTTCTACCTTTAAGGTTCCTTACGCTCCCTCTAGGATTTTACCTCCTTTTTCCTTAGTTTTCTAACTCATGACTTTGGGAAAAAGGGTCCCAGGTGACAAAATCAGTCGCTTCGGCCTATTCGCTCCATGGATTGGGGATATCTACAGAGTTTTTCAGCTTAAACCTTCAGGAAACTGAGGTAGGATATGTGTGGGTTCTCTCTGTGCAACGACTTAATGGCTTCTTTTTTTGTAGATCTCTTTTTAAAATTCCATCTTTATTTCCATGGAGACTCTGGAGACTCTGGAGACTTAAGACTTTGGATTCCTTTGTTTTCTTTGGTGCACAAAGAAAACAATTGCCTCCCCGTCGGGGAATCGAACCCCGGTCTCCCGCGTGACAGGCGGGGATACTCACCACTATACTAACGAGGAATGGGTATGGTGCTTGCCATCACGGTAACCTGCTTAAATGAAGACAGCAGCAATTTCCACCCACCAGATCTAGGCAGTAGGGAGAAAAATGAGTTTGAGACTGGTACGGTCAAAAAAGAGGAGACGGACTGGCCCGTACGGGGATCGAACCCGCGACCTTGGCGTTATTAGCACCACGCTCTAACCAGCTGAGCTAACCGGCCATGTTGCGCATGTCGGCTGCCCCGGCCGACACCAGTGGGGATCTCACATGTGTCCCAGTCCTTAGAATAGGTACTGATAGCAGTGTGGAGAAAGGGAAGGGTGTCTCTTTCTCTGTCCTTGTCAGAGGCGACATCACGAGTGCTAGGGCTGACTGTGAACTGGGAACTGTATTCGAAACTTTATTCCACAAGAGAAGGAATCAGAAAGTATAGGAAATAACACGGCACCTAGAAGAGTTTGCAATCTAAAAGCCATAGGCCTTAGGCATGGGCTACACGGGGCCTTGTTGTAGCGCCAGTGATTGAGGGAAAGCTGCAGTCCGCATTTCAGCTGCAACTAACTCATGACTTTGGGCAAACGGGTCCCAGGTGACGAAATCAGTCGCTGACCGTCTACTTTACAAGTTATTGACTCTGGTATATGCTGTGCTGCAAACTAATGTCAAGAATCCATTGGATAAGGCTCTGGCCGTGGGCATCTCCCGTACGGACGTTTGTTTCCCCTGGCCAATCTCAGTGGGCTCCTTTCGGCATGTGGTTTCGGCCTATTCGCTCCATGGATTGGGGATATCTACAGAGTTTTTCAGCTTAAACCTTAAGGAAACTGAGGTAGGATAAGTGTGGGTTCTCTCGGTGCAACAACTTAATGGCTTCTTTTTTTGTAGATCTCTTTTTAAATTTCCATCTTTATTTCCATGGAGTCTCTGGAGACTTAAGACTTTGGTTTCTTTCTACCTTTAAGGTTCCTTACGCTCCCTCTAGGATTTTACCTCCTTTTTCCTTAGTTTTCTAACTCATGACTTTGGGAAAAAGGGTCCCAGGTGACAAAATCAGTCGCTGAACGTCTACGTTATGCTCTGCTGCAAACTAATGTCAGGAATCCATTAAATAAGGCTCTGTCCGTGGGCATCTCCCGTACGGACGTTTGTTTCCCCTGGCCAATCTCAGCGGGCTCCTTTCGGCATGTGGTTTCGGCCTATTCGCTCCATGGATTGGGGATATCTACAGAGTTTTTCAGCTTAAACCTTCAGGAAACTGAGGTAGGATAAGTGTGGGTTCTCTCTGTGCAACAACTTAATGGCTTCTTTTTTTGTAGATCTCTTTTTAAAATTCCATCTTTATTTCCATGGAGACTCTGGAGACTTAAGACTTTGGTTTCTTTCTACCTTTAAGGTTCCTTACGCTCCCTCTAGGATTTTACCTCCTTTTTCCTTAGTTTTCTAACTCATGACTTTGGGAAAAAGGGTCCCAGGTGACAAAATCAGTCGCTGAACGTCTACGTTATGCTCTGCTGCAAACTAATGTCAGGAATCCATTAAATAAGGCTCTGTCCGTGGGCATCTCCCGTACGGACGTTTGTTTCCCCTGGCCAATCTCAGCGGGCTCCTTTCGGCATGTGGTTTCGGCCTATTCGCTCCATGGATTGGGGATATCTACAGAGTTTTTCAGCTTAAACCTTCAGGAAACTGAGGTAGGATAAGTGTGGGTTCTCTCTGTGCAACAACTTAATGGCTTCTTTTTTTGTAGATCTCTTTTTAAAATTCCATCTTTATTTCCATGGAGACTCTGGAGACTTAAGACTTTGGTTTCTTTCTACCTTTAAGGTTCCTTACGCTCCCTCTAGGATTTTACCTCCTTTTTCCTTAGTTTTCTAACTCATGACTTTGGGAAAAAGGGTCCCAGGTGACAAAATCAGTCGCTGAACGTCTACGTTATGCTCTGCTGCAAACTAATGTCAGGAATCCATTAAATAAGGCTCTGTCCGTGGGCATCTCCCGTACGGACGTTTGTTTCCCCTGGCCAATCTCAGCGGGCTCCTTTCGGCATGTGGTTTCGGCCTATTCGCTCCATGGATTGGGGATATCTACAGAGTTTTTCAGCTTAAACCTTCAGGAAACTGAGGTAGGATAAGTGTGGGTTCTCTCTGTGCAACGACTTAATGGCTTCTTTTTTTGTAGATCTCTTTTTAAAATTCCATCTTTATTTCCATGGAGACTCTGGAGACTCTGGAGACTTAAGACTTTGGATTCCTTTTTCCTGAGTTTTCTTTGGTGCACAAAGAAAACAATTGCCTCCCCGTCGGGGAATCGAACCCCGGTCTCCCGCGTGACAGGCGGGGATACTCACCACTATACTAACGAGGAATGGGTATGGTGCTTGCCATCACGGTAACCTGCTTAAATGAAGACAGCAGCAATTTCCACCCACCAGATCTAGGCAGTAGGGAGAAAAAGGAGTTTGAGACTGGTACGGTCAAAAAAGAGGAGACGGACTGGCCCGTACGGGGATCGAACCCGCGACCTTGGCGTTATTAGCACCACGCTCTAACCAGCTGAGCTAACCGGCCATGTTGCGCATGTCGGCTGCCCCGGCCGACACCAGTGGGGATCTCACATGTGTCCCAGTCCTTAGAATAGGTACTGATAGCAGTGTGGAGAAAGGGAAGGGTGTCTCTTTCTCTGTCCTTGTCAGAGGCGACATCACGAGTGCTAGGGCTGACTGTGAACTGGGAACTGTATTCGAAACTTTATTCCACAAGAGAAGGAATCAGAAAGTATAGGAAATAACACGGCACCTGGAAGAGTTTGCAATCTAAAAGCCATAGGCCTTAGGCATGGGCTACACGGGGCCTTGTTGTAGCGCCAGTGATTGAGGGAAAGCTGCAGTCCGCATTTCAGCTGCAACTAACTCATGACTTTGGGCAAACGGGTCCCAGGTGACGAAATCAGTCGCTGACCGTCTACTTTACAAGTTATTGACTCTGGTATATGCTGTGCTGCAAACTAATGTCAGGAATCCATTGGATAAGGCTCTGGCCGTGGGCATCTCCCGTACGGACGTTTGTTTCCCCTGGCCAATCTCAGCGGGCTCCTTTCGGCATGTGGTTTCGGCCTATTCGCTCCATGGATTGGGGATATCTACAGAGTTTTTCAGCTTAAACCTTAAGGAAACTGAGGTAGGATAAGTGTGGGTTCTCTCGGTGCAACAACTTAATGGCTTCTTTTTTTGTAGATCTCTTTTTAAATTTCCATCTTTATTTCCATGGAGTCTCTGGAGACTTAAGACTTTGGTTTCTTTCTACCTTTAAGGTTCCTTACGCTCCCTCTAGGATTTTACCTCCTTTTTCCTTAGTTTTCTAACTCATGACTTTGGGAAAAAGGGTCCCAGGTGACAAAATCAGTCGCTGAACGTCTACGTTATGCTCTGCTGCAAACTAATGTCAGGAATCCATTAAATAAGGCTCTGTCCGTGGGCATCTCCCGTACGGACGTTTGTTTCCCCTGGCCAATCTCAGCGGGCTCCTTTCGGCATGTGGTTTCGGCCTATTCGCTCCATGGATTGGGGATATCTACAGAGTTTTTCAGCTTAAACCTTCAGGAAACTGAGGTAAGATAAGTGTGGGTTCTCTCTGTGCAACGACTTAATGGCTTCTTTTTTTGTAGATCTCTTTTTAAAATTCCATCTTTATTTCCATGGAGACTCTGGAGACTCTGGAGACTTAAGACTTTGGATTCCTTTTTCCTGAGTTTTCTTTGGTGCACAAAGAAAAGAATTGCCTCCCCGTCGGGGAATCGAACCCCGGTCTCCCGCGTGACAGGCGGGGATACTCACCACTATACCAACGAGGAATGGGTATGGTGCTTGCCATCACGGTAACCTGCTTAAATGAAGACAGCAGCAATTTCCACCCACCAGATCTAGGCAGTAGGGAGAAAAAGGAGTTTGAGACTGGTACGGTCAAAAAAGAGGAGACGGACTGGCCCGTACGGGGATCGAACCCGCGACCTTGGCGTTATTAGCACCACGCTCTAACCAGCTGAGCTAAGCGGCCATGTTGCGCATGTCAGCTGCCCCGGCCGACACCAGTGGGGATCTCACATGTGTCCCAGTCCTTAGAATAGGTACTGATAGCAGTGTGGAGAAAGGGAAGGGTGTCTCTTTCTCTGTCCTTGTCAGAGGCGACATCACGAGTGCTAGGGCTGACTGTGAACTGGGAACTGTATTCGAAACTTTATTCCACAAGAGAAGGAATCAGAAAGTATAGGAAATAACACGGCACCTGGAAGAGTTTGCAATCTAAAAGCCATAGGCCTTAGGCATGGGCTACACGGGGCCTTGTTGTAGCGCCAGTGATTGAGGGAAAGCTGCAGTCCGCATTTCAGCTGCAACTAACTCATGACTTTGGGCAAACGGGTCCCAGGTGACGAAATCAGTCGCTGACCGTCTACTTTACAAGTTATTGACTCTGGTATATGCTGTGCTGCAAACTAATGTCAGGAATCCATTGGATAAGGCTCTGGCCGTGGGCATCTCCCGTACGGACGTTTGTTTCCCCTGGCCAATCTCAGTGGGCTCCTTTCGGCATGTGGTTTCGGCCTATTCGCTCCATGGATTGGGGATATCTACAGAGTTTTTCAGCTTAAACCTTAAGGAAACTGAGGTAGGATAAGTGTGGGTTCTCTCGGTGCAACAACTTAATGGCTTCTTTTTTTGTAGATCTCTTTTTAAATTTCCATCTTTATTTCCATGGAGTCTCTGGAGACTTAAGACTTTGGTTTCTTTCTACCTTTAAGGTTCCTTACGCTCCCTCTAGGATTTTACCTCCTTTTTCCTTAGTTTTCTAACTCATGACTTTGGGAAAAAGGGTCCCAGGTGACAAAATCAGTCGCTGAACGTCTACGTTATGCTCTGCTGCAAACTAATGTCAGGAATCCATTAAATAAGGCTCTGTCCGTGGGCATCTCCCGTACGGACGTTTGTTTCCCCTGGCCAATCTCAGCGGGCTCCTTTCGGCATGTGGTTTCGGCCTATTCGCTCCATGGATTGGGGATATCTACAGAGTTTTTCAGCTTAAACCTTCAGGAAACTGAGGTAGGATAAGTGTGGGTTCTCTCTGTGCAACAACTTAATGGCTTCTTTTTTTGTAGATCTCTTTTTAAAATTCCATCTTTATTTCCATGGAGACTCTGGAGACTTAAGACTTTGGTTTCTTTCTACCTTTAAGGTTCCTTACGCTCCCTCTAGGATTTTACCTCCTTTTTCCTTAGTTTTCTAACTCATGACTTTGGGAAAAAGGGTCCCAGGTGACAAAATCAGTCGCTGAACGTCTACGTTATGCTCTGCTGCAAACTAATGTCAGGAATCCATTAAATAAGGCTCTGTCCGTGGGCATCTCCCGTACGGACGTTTGTTTCCCTTGGCCAATCTCAGCGGGCTCCTTTCGGCATGTGGTTTCGGCCTATTCGCTCCATGGATTGGGGATATCTACAGAGTTTTTCAGCTTAAACCTTCAGGAAACTGAGGTAGGATAAGTGTGGGTTCTCTCTGTGCAACGACTTAATGGCTTCTTTTTTTGTAGATCTCTTTTTAAAATTCCATCTTTATTTCCATGGAGACTCTGGAGACTCTGGAGACTTAAGACTTTGGATTCCTTTTTCCTGAGTTTTCTTTGGTGCACAAAGAAAACAATTGCCTCCCCGTCGGGGAATCGAACCCCGGTCTCCCGCGTGACAGGCGGGGATACTCACCACTATACTAATGAGGAATGGGTATGGTGCTTGCCATCACGGTAACCTGCTTAAATGAAGACAGCAGCAATTTCCACCCACCAGATCTAAGCAGTAGGGAGAAAAAGGAGTTTGAGACTGGTACGGTCAAAAAAGAGGAGACGGACTGGCCCGTACGGGGATCGAACCCGCGACCTTGGCGTTATTAGCACCACGCTCTAACCAGCTGAGCTAATCGGCCATGTTGCGCATGTCGGCTGCCCCGGCCGACACCAGTGGGGATCTCACATGTGTCCCAGTCCTTAGAATAGGTACTGATAGCAGTGTGGAGAAAGGGAAGGGTGTCTCTTTCTCTGTCCTTGTCAGAGGCGACATCACGAGTGCTAGGGCTGACTGTGAACTGGGAACTGTATTCGAAACTTTATTCCACAAGAGAAGGAATCAGAAAGTATAGGAAATAACACGGCACCTGGAAGAGTTTGCAATCTAAAAGCCATAGGCCTTAGGCATGGGCTACACGGGGCCTTGTTGTAGCGCCAGTGATTGAGGGAAAGCTGCAGTCCGCATTTCAGCTGCAACTAACTCATGACTTTGGGCAAACGGGTCCCAGGTGACGAAATCAGTCGCTGACCGTCTACTTTACAAGTTATTGACTCTGGTATATGCTGTGCTGCAAACTAATGTCAGGAATCCATTGGATAAGGCTCTGGCCGTGGGCATCTCCCGTACGGACGTTTGTTTCCCCTGGCCAATCTCAGCGGGCTCCTTTCGGCATGTGGTTTCGGCCTATTCGCTCCATGGATTGGGGATATCTACAGAGTTTTTCAGCTTAAACCTTAAGGAAACTGAGGTAGGATAAGTGTGGGTTCTCTCGGTGCAACAACTTAATGGCTTCTTTTTTTGTAGATCTCTTTTTAAATTTCCATCTTTATTTCCATGGAGTCTCTGGAGACTTAAGACTTTGGTTTCTTTCTACCTTTAAGGTTCCTTACGCTCCCTCTAGGATTTTACCTCCTTTTTCCTTAGTTTTCTAACTCATGACTTTGGGAAAAAGGGTCCCAGGTGACAAAATCAGTCGCTGAACGTCTACGTTATGCTCTGCTGCAAACTAATGTCAGGAATCCATTAAATAAGGCTCTGTCCGTGGGCATCTCCCGTACGGACGTTTGTTTCCCCTGGCCAATCTCAGCGGGCTCCTTTCGGCATGTGGTTTCGGCCTATTCGCTCCATGGATTGGGGATATCTACAGAGTTTTTCAGCTTAAACCTTCAGGAAACTGAGGTAGGATAAGTGTGGGTTCTCTCTGTGCAACAACTTAATGGCTTCTTTTTTTGTAGATCTCTTTTTAAAATTCCATCTTTATTTCCATGGAGACTCTGGAGACTTAAGACTTTGGTTTCTTTCTACCTTTAAGGTTCCTTACGCTCCCTCTAGGATTTTACCTCCTTTTTCCTTAGTTTTCTAACTCATGACTTTGGGAAAAAGGGTCCCAGGTGACAAAATCAGTCGCTGAACGTCTACGTTATGCTCTGCTGCAAACTAATGTCAGGAATCCATTAAATAAGGCTCTGTCCGTGGGCATCTCCCGTACGGACGTTTGTTTCCCCTGGCCAATCTCAGCGGGCTCAGCCTGGCCAATTTCCATGGAGACTCTGGAGACTCTGGAGACTTAAGACTTTGGATTCCTTTTTCCTGAGTTTTCTTTGGTGCACAAAGAAAACAATTGCCTCCCCGTCGGGGAATCGAACCCCGGTCTCCCGCGTGACAGGCGGGGATACTCACCACTATACTAATGAGGAATGGGTATGGTGCTTGCCATCACGGTAACCTGCTTAAATGAAGACAGCAGCAATTTCCACCCACCAGATCTAAGCAGTAGGGAGAAAAAGGAGTTTGAGACTGGTACGGTCAAAAAAGAGGAGACGGACTGGCCCGTACGGGGATCGAACCCGCGACCTTGGCGTTATTAGCACCACGCTCTAACCAGCTGAGCTAATCGGCCATGTTGCGCATGTCGGCTGCCCCGGCCGACACCAGTGGGGATCTCACATGTGTCCCAGTCCTTAGAATAGGTACTGATAGCAGTGTGGAGAAAGGGAAGGGTGTCTCTTTCTCTGTCCTTGTCAGAGGCGACATCACGAGTGCTAGGGCTGACTGTGAACTGGGAACTGTATTCGAAACTTTATTCCACAAGAGAAGGAATCAGAAAGTATAGGAAATAACACGGCACCTGGAAGAGTTTGCAATCTAAAAGCCATAGGCCTTAGGCATGGGCTACACGGGGCCTTGTTGTAGCGCCAGTGATTGAGGGAAAGCTGCAGTCCGCATTTCAGCTGCAACTAACTCATGACTTTGGGCAAACGGGTCCCAGGTGACGAAATCAGTCGCTGACCGTCTACTTTACAAGTTATTGACTCTGGTATATGCTGTGCTGCAAACTAATGTCAGGAATCCATTGGATAAGGCTCTGGCCGTGGGCATCTCCCGTACGGACGTTTGTTTCCCCTGGCCAATCTCAGCGGGCTCCTTTCGGCATGTGGTTTCGGCCTATTCGCTCCATGGATTGGGGATATCTACAGAGTTTTTCAGCTTAAACCTTAAGGAAACTGAGGTAGGATAAGTGTGGGTTCTCTCGGTGCAACAACTTAATGGCTTCTTTTTTTGTAGATCTCTTTTTAAATTTCCATCTTTATTTCCATGGAGTCTCTGGAGACTTAAGACTTTGGTTTCTTTCTACCTTTAAGGTTCCTTACGCTCCCTCTAGGATTTTACCTCCTTTTTCCTTAGTTTTCTAACTCATGACTTTGGGAAAAAGGGTCCCAGGTGACGAAATCAGTCGCTGAACGTCTACGTTATGCTCTGCTGCAAACTAATGTCAGGAATCCATTAAATAAGGCTCTGTCCGTGGGCATCTCCCGTACGGACGTTTGTTTCCCCTGGCCAATCTCAGCGGGCTCCTTTCGGCATGTGGTTTCGGCCTATTCGCTCCATGGATTGGGGATATCTACAGAGTTTTTCAGCTTAAACCTTCAGGAAACTGAGGTAGGATAAGTGTGGGTTCTCTCTGTGCAACAACTTAATGGCTTCTTTTTTTGTAGATCTCTTTTTAAAATTCCATCTTTATTTCCATGGAGACTCTGGAGACTTAAGACTTTGGTTTCTTTCTACCTTTAAGGTTCCTTACGCTCCCTCTAGGATTTTACCTCCTTTTTCCTTAGTTTTCTAACTCATGACTTTGGGAAAAAGGGTCCCAGGTGACAAAATCAGTCGCTGAACGTCTACGTTATGCTCTGCTGCAAACTAATGTCAGGAATCCATTAAATAAGGCTCTGTCCGTGGGCATCTCCCGTACGGACGTTTGTTTCCCCTGGCCAATCTCAGCGGGCTCCTTTCGGCATGTGGTTTCGGCCTATTCGCTCCATGGATTGGGGATATCTACAGAGTTTTTCAGCTTAAACCTTCAGGAAACTGAGGTAGGATAAGTGTGGGTTCTCTCTGTGCAACGACTTAATGGCTTCTTTTTTTGTAGATCTCTTTTTAAAATTCCATCTTTATTTCCATGGAGACTCTGGAGACTCTGGAGACTTAAGACTTTGGATTCCTTTTTCCTGAGTTTTCTTTGGTGCACAAAGAAAACAATTGCCTCCCCACCGGGGAATCGAACCCCGGTCTCCCGCGTGACAGGCGGGGATACTCACCACTATACTAACGAGGAATGGGTATGGTGCTTGCCATCACGGTAACCTGCTTAAATGAAGACAGCAGCAATTTCCACCCACCAGATCTAGGCAGTAGGGAGAAAAAGGAGTTTGAGACTGGTACGGTCAAAAAAGAGGAGACGGACTGGCCCGTACGGGGATCGAACCCGCGACCTTGGCGTTATTAGCACCACGCTCTAACCAGCTGAGCTAACCGGCCATGTTGCGCATGTCGGCTGCCCCGGCCGACACCAGTGGGGATCTCACATGTGTCCCAGTCCTTAGAATAGGTACTGATAGCAGTGTGGAGAATGGGAAGGGTGTCTCTTTCTCTGTCCTTGTCAGAGGCGACATCACGAGTGCTAGGGCTGACTGTGAACTGGGAACTGTATTCAAAACTTTATTCCACAAGAGAAGGAATCAGAAAGTATAGGAAATAACACGGCACCTGGAAGAGTTTGCAATCTAAAAGCCATAGGCCTTAGGCATGGGCTACACGGGGCCTTGTTGTAGCGCCAGTGATTGAGGGAAAGCTGCAGTCCGCATTTCAGCTGCAACTAACTCATGACTTTGGGCAAACGGGTCCCAGGTGACGAAATCAGTCGCTGACCGTCTACTTTACAAGTTATTGACTCTGGTATATGCTGTTCTGCAAACTAATGTCAGGAATCCATTGGATAAGGCTCTGGCCGTGGGCATCTCCCGTACGGACGTTTGTTTCCCCTGGCCAATCTCAGCGGGCTCCTTTCGGCATGTGGTTTCGGCCTATTCGCTCCATGGATTGGGAATATCTACAGAGTTTTTCAGCTTAAACCTTAAGGAAACTGAGGTAGGATAAGTGTGGGTTCTCTCGGTGCAACAACTTAATGGCTTCTTTTTTTGTAGATCTCTTTTTAAATTTCCATCTTTATTTCCATGGAGTCTCTGGAGACTTAAGACTTTGGTTTCTTTCTACCTTTAAGGTTCCTTACGCTCCCTCTAGGATTTTACCTCCTTTTTCCTTAGTTTTCTAACTCATGACTTTGGGAAAAAGGGTCCCAGGTGACAAAATCAGTCGCTGAACGTCTACGTTATGCTCTGCTGCAAACTAATGTCAGGAATCCATTAAATAAGGCTCTGTCCGTGGGCATCTCCCGTACGGACGTTTGTTTCCCCTGGCCAATCTCAGCGGGCTCCTTTCGGCATGTGGTTTCGGCCTATTCGCTCCATGGATTGGGGATATCTACAGAGTTTTTCAGCTTAAACCTTCAGGAAACTGAGGTAGGATAAGTGTGGGTTCTCTCTGTGCAACGACTTAATGGCTTCTTTTTTTGTAGATCTCTTTTTAAAATTCCATCTTTATTTCCATGGAGACTCTGGAGACTCTGGAGACTTAAGACTTTGGATTCCTTTTTCCTGAGTTTTCTTTGGTGCACAAAGAAAACAATTGCCTCCCCGTCGGGGAATCGAACCCCGGTCTCCTGCGTGACAGGCGGGGATACTCACCACTATACTAACGAGGAATGGGTATGGTGCTTGTCATCACGGTAACCTGCTTAAATGAAGACAGCAGCAATTTCCACCCACCAGATCTAGGCAGTAGGGAGAAAAAGGAGTTTGAGACTGGTACGGTCAAAAAAGAGGAGACGGACTGGCCCGTACGGGGATCGAACCCGCGACCTTGGCGTTATTAGCACCACGCTCTAACCAGCTGAGCTAACCGGCCATGTTGCGCATGTTGGCTGCCCCGGCCGACACCAGTGGGGATCTCACATGTGTCCCAGTCCTTAGAATAGGTACTGATAGCAGTGTGGAGAAAGGGAAGGGTGTCTCTTTCTCTGTCCTTGTCAGAGGCGACATCACGAGTGCTAGGGCTGACTGTGAACTGGGAACTGTATTCGAAACTTTATTCCACAAGAGAAGGAATCAGAAAGTATAGGAAATAACACGGCACCTGGAAGAGTTTGCAATCTAAAAGCCATAGGCCTTAGGCATGGGCTACACGGGGCCTTGTTGTAGCGCCAGTGATTGAGGGAAAGCTGCAGTCCGCATTTCAGCTGCAACTAACTCATGACTTTGGGCACACAGGTCCCAGGTGACGAAATCAGTCGCTGACCGTCTACTTTACAAGTTATTTACTCTGGTATATGCTGTGCTGCAAACTAATGTCAGGAATCCATTGGATAAGGCTCTGGCCGTGGGCATCTCCCGTACGGACGTTTGTTTCCCCTGGCCAATCTCAGCGGGCTCCTTTCGGCATGTGGTTTCGGCCTATTCGCTCCATGGATTGGGGATATCTACAGAGTTTTTCAGCTTAAACCTTAAGGAAACTGAGGTAGGATAAGTGTGGGTTCTCTCGGTGCAACAACCTAATGGCTTCTTTTTTTGTAGATCTCTTTTTAAATTTCCATCTTTATTTCCATGGAGTCTCTGGAGACTTAAGACTTTGGTTTCTTTCTACCTTTAAGGTTCCTTACACTCCCTCTAGGATTTTACCTCCTTTTTCCTTAGTTTTCTAACTCATGACTTTGGGAAAAAGGGTCCCAGGTGACAAAATCAGTCGCTGAACGTCTACGTTATGCTATGCTGCAAACTAATGTCAGGAATCCATTAAATAAGGCTCTGTCCGTGGACATCTCCCGTACGGACGTTTGTTTCCCCTGGCCAATCTACAGAGTTTTTCAGCTTAAACCTTCAGGAAACTGAGGTAGGATAAGTGTGGGTTCTCTCTGTGCAACGACTTAATGGCTTCTTTTTTTGTAGATCTCTTTTTAAAATTCCATCTTTATTTCCATGGAGACTCTGGAGACTCTGGAGACTTAAGACTTTGGATTCCTTTTTCCTGAGTTTTCTTTGGTGCACAAAGAAAACAATTGCCTCCCCGTCGGGGAATCGAACCCCGGTCTCCCGCGTGACAGGCGGGGATACTCACCACTATACTAACGAGGAATGGGTATGGTGCTTGCCATCACGGTAACCTGCTTAAATGAAGACAGCAGCAATTTCCACCCACCAGATCTAGGCAGTAGGGAGAAAAAGGAGTTTAAGACTGGTACGGTCAAAAAAGAGGAGATGGACTGGCCCGTACGGGGATCAAACCCGCGACCTTGGCGTTATTAGCACCACGCTCTAACCAGCTGAGCTAACCGGCCATGTTGCGCATGTCGGCTGCCCCGGCCGACACCAGTGGGGATCTCACATGTGTCCCAGTCCTTAGAATAGGTACTGATAGCAGTGTGGAGAAAGGGAAGGGTGTCTCTTTCTCTGTCCTTGTCAGAGGCGACATCACGAGTGCTAGGGCTGACTGTGAACTGGGAACTGTATTCGAAACTTTATTCCACAAGAGAAGGAATCAGAAAGTATAGGAAATAACACGGCACCTGGAAGAGTTTGCAATCTAAAAGCCATAGGCCTTAGGCATGGGCTACACGGGGCCTTGTTGTAGCGCCAGTGATTGAGGGAAAGCTGCAGTCCGCATTTCAGCTGCAACTAACTCATGACTTTGGGCAAACGGGTCCCAGGTGACGAAATCAGTCGCTGACCGTCTACTTTACAAGTTATTGACTCTGGTATATGCTGTGCTGCAAACTAATGTCAGGAATCCATTGGATAAGGCTCTGTCCGTGGGCATCTCCCGTACGGACGTTTGTTTCCCCTGGCCAATCTCAGCGGGCTCCTTTCGGCATGTGGTTTCGGCCTATTCGCTCCATGGATTGGGGATATCTACAGAGTTTTTCAGCTTAAACCTTCAGGAAACTGAGGTAGGATAAGTGTGGGTTCTCTCTGTGCAACGACTTTATGGCTTCTTTTTTTGTAGATCTCTTTTTAAAATTCCATCTTTATTTCCATGGAGACTCTGGAGACTCTGGAGACTTAAGACTTTGGATTCCTTTTTCCTGAGTTTTCTTTGGTGCACAAAGAAAACAATTGCCTCCCCGTCGGGGAATCGAACCCCGGTCTCCCGCGTGACAGGCGGGGATACTCACCACTATACTAACGAGGAATGGGTATGGTACTTGCCATCACGGTAACCTGCTTAAATGAAGACAGCAGCAATTTCCACCCGCCAGATCTAGGCAGTAGGGAGAAAAAGGAGTTTGAGACTGGTACGGTCAAAAAAGAGGAGACGGACTGGCCCGTACGGGGATCGAACCCGCGACCTTGGCGTTATTAGCACCACGCTCTAACCAGCTGAGCTAACCGGCCATGTTGCGCATGTCGGCTGCCCCGGCCGACACCAGTGGGGATCTCACATGTGTCCCAGTCCTTAGAATAGGTACTGATAGCAGTGTGGAGAAAGGGAAGGGTGTCTCTTTCTCTGTCCTTGTCAGAGGCGACATCACGAGTGCTAGGGCTGACTGTGAACTGGGAACTGTATTCAAAACTTTATTCCACAAGAGAAGGAATCAGAAAGTATAGGAAATAACACGGCACCTGGAAGAGTTTGCAATCTAAAAGCCATAGGCCTTAGGCATGGGCTACACGGGGCCTTGTTGTAGCGCCAGTGATTGAGGGAAAGCTGCAGTCCGCATTTCAGCTGCAACTAACTCATGACTTTGGGCAAACGGGTCCCAGGTGACGAAATCAGTCGCTGACCGTCTACTTTACAAGTTATTGACTCTGGTATATGCTGTGCTGCAAACTAATGTCAGGAATCCATTGGATAAGGCTCTGGCCGTGGGCATCTCCCGTACGGACGTTTGTTTCCCCTGGCCAATCTCAGCGGGCTCCTTTCGGCATGTGGTTTCGGCCTATTCGCTCCATGGATTGGGGATATCTACAGAGTTTTTCAGCTTAAACCTTAAGGAAACTGAGGTAGGATAAGTGTGGGTTCTCTCGGTGCAACGACTTAATGGCTTCTTTTTTTGTAGATCTCTTTTTAAATTTCCATCTTTATTTCCATGGAGTCTCTGGAGACTTAAGACTTTGGTTTCTTTCTACCTTTAAGGTTCCTGACGCTCTCTCTAGGATTTTACCTCCTTTTTCCTTAGTTTTCTAACTCATGACTTTGGGAAAACGGGTCCCAGGTGACAAAATCAGTCGCTGAACGTCTACGTTATGCTCTGCTGCAAACTAATGTCAGGAATCCATTAAATAAGGCTCTGTCCGTGGGCATCTCCCGTACGGACGTTTGTTTCCCCTGGCCAATCTCAGCGGGCTCCTTTCGGCATGTGGTTTCGGCCTATTCGCTCCATGGATTGGGGATATCTACAGAGTTTTTCAGCTTAAACCTTCAGGAAACTGAGGTAGGATAAGTGTGGGTTCTCTCTGTGCAACGACTTAATGGCTTCTTTTTTTGTAGATCTCTTTTTAAAATTCCATCTTTATTTCCATGGAGACTCTGGAGACTCTGGAGACTTAAGACTTTGGATTCCTTTTTCCTGAGTTTTCTTTGGTGCACAAAGAAAAGAATTGCCTCCCCGTCGGGGAATCGAACCCCGGTCTCCCGCGTGACAGGCGGGGATACTCACCACTATACCAACGAGGAATGGGTATGGTGCTTGCCATCACGGTAACCTGCTTAAATGAAGACAGCAGCAATTTCCACCCACCAGATCTAGGCAGTAGGGAGAAAAAGGAGTTTGAGACTGGTACGGTCAAAAAAGAGGAGACGGACTGGCCCGTACGGGGATCGAACCCGCGACCTTGGCGTTATTAGCACCATGCTCTAACCAGCTGAGCTAAGCGGCCATGTTGCGCATGTCAGCTGCCCCGGCCGACACCAGTGGGGATCTCACATGTGTCCCAGTCCTTAGAATAGGTACTGATAGCAGTGTGGAGAAAGGGAAGGGTGTCTCTTTCTCTGTCCTTGTCAGAGGCGACATCACGAGTGCTAGGGCTGACTGTGAACTGGGAACTGTATTCGAAACTTTATTCCACAAGAGAAGGAATCAGAAAGTATAGGAAATAACACGGCACCTGGAAGAGTTTGCAATCTAAAAGCCATAGGCCTTAGGCATGGGCTACACGGGGCCTTGTTGTAGCGCCAGTGATTGAGGGAAAGCTGCAGTCCGCATTTCAGCTGCAACTAACTCATGACTTTGGGCAAACGGGTCCCAGGTGACGAAATCAGTCGCTGACCGTCTACTTTACAAGTTATTGACTCTGGTATATGCTGTGCTGCAAACTAATGTCAGGAATCCATTGGATAAGGCTCTGGCCGTGGGCATCTCCCGTACGGACGTTTGTTTCCCCTGGCCAATCTCAGTGGGCTCCTTTCGGCATGTGGTTTCGGCCTATTCGCTCCATGGATTGGGGATATCTACAGAGTTTTTCAGCTTAAACCTTAAGGAAACTGAGGTAGGATAAGTGTGGGTTCTCTCGGTGCAACAACCTAATGGCTTCTTTTTTTGTAGATCTCTTTTTAAATTTCCATCTTTATTTCCATGGAGTCTCTGGAGACTTAAGACTTTGGTTTCTTTCTACCTTTAAGGTTCCTTACACTCCCTCTAGGATTTTACCTCCTTTTTCCTTAGTTTTCTAACTCATGACTTTGGGAAAAAGGGTCCCAGGTGACAAAATCAGTCGCTGAACGTCTACGTTATGCTATGCTGCAAACTAATGTCAGGAATCCATTAAATAAGGCTCTGTCCGTGGACATCTCCCGTACGGACGTTTGTTTCCCCTGGCCAATCTACAGAGTTTTTCAGCTTAAACCTTCAGGAAACTGAGGTAGGATAAGTGTGGGTTCTCTCTGTGCAACGACTTAATGGCTTCTTTTTTTGTAGATCTCTTTTTAAAATTCCATCTTTATTTCCATGGAGACTCTGGAGACTCTGGAGACTTAAGACTTTGGATTCCTTTTTCCTGAGTTTTCTTTGGTGCACAAAGAAAACAATTGCCTCCCCGTCGGGGAATCGAACCCCGGTCTCCCGCGTGACAGGCGGGGATACTCACCACTATACTAACGAGGAATGGGTATGGTGCTTGCCATCACGGTAACCTGCTTAAATGAAGACAGCAGCAATTTCCACCCACCAGATCTAGGCAGTAGGGAGAAAAAGGAGTTTGAGACTGGTACGGTCAAAAAAGAGGAGATGGACTGGCCCGTACGGGGATCAAACCCGCGACCTTGGCGTTATTAGCACCACGCTCTAACCAGCTGAGCTAACCGGCCATGTTGCGCATGTCGGCTGCCCCGGCCGACACCAGTGGGGATCTCACATGTGTCCCAGTCCTTAGAATAGGTACTGATAGCAGTGTGGAGAAAGGGAAGGGTGTCTCTTTCTCTGTCCTTGTCAGAGGCGACATCACGAGTGCTAGGGCTGACTGTGAACTGGGAACTGTATTCGAAACTTTATTCCACAAGAGAAGGAATCAGAAAGTATAGGAAATAACACGGCACCTGGAAGAGTTTGCAATCTAAAAGCCATAGGCCTTAGGCATGGGCTACACGGGGCCTTGTTGTAGCGCCAGTGATTGAGGGAAAGCTGCAGTCCGCATTTCAGCTGCAACTAACTCATGACTTTGGGCAAACGGGTCCCAGGTGACGAAATCAGTCGCTGACCGTCTACTTTACAAGTTATTGACTCTGGTATATGCTGTGCTGCAAACTAATGTCAGGAATCCATTGGATAAGGCTCTGTCCGTGGGCATCTCCCGTACGGACGTTTGTTTCCCCTGGCCAATCTCAGCGGGCTCCTTTCGGCATGTGGTTTCGGCCTATTCGCTCCATGGATTGGGGATATCTACAGAGTTTTTCAGCTTAAACCTTCAGGAAACTGAGGTAGGATAAGTGTGGGTTCTCTCTGTGCAACGACTTAATGGCTTCTTTTTTTGTAGATCTCTTTTTAAAATTCCATCTTTATTTCCATGGAGACTCTGGAGACTCTGGAGACTTAAGACTTTGGATTCCTTTTTCCTGAGTTTTCTTTGGTGCACAAAGAAAACAATTGCCTCCCCGTCGGGGAATCGAACCCCGGTCTCCCGCGTGACAGGCGGGGATACTCACCACTATACTAACGAGGAATGGGTATGGTACTTGCCATCACGGTAACCTGCTTAAATGAAGACAGCAGCAATTTCCACCCGCCAGATCTAGGCAGTAGGGAGAAAAAGGAGTTTGAGACTGGTACGGTCAAAAAAGAGGAGACGGACTGGCCCGTACGGGGATCGAACCCGCGACCTTGGCGTTATTAGCACCACGCTCTAACCAGCTGAGCTAACCGGCCATGTTGCGCATGTCGGCTGCCCCGGCCGACACCAGTGGGGATCTCACATGTGTCCCAGTCCTTAGAATAGGTACTGATAGCAGTGTGGAGAAAGGGAAGGGTGTCTCTTTCTCTGTCCTTGTCAGAGGCGACATCACGAGTGCTAGGGCTGACTGTGAACTGGGAACTGTATTCGAAACTTTATTCCACAAGAGAAGGAATCAGAAAGTATAGGAAATAACACGGCACCTGGAAGAGTTTGCAATCTAAAAGCCATAGGCCTTAGGCATGGGCTACACGGGGCCTTGTTGTAGCGCCAGTGATTGAGGGAAAGCTGCAGTCCGCATTTCAGCTGCAACTAACTCATGACTTTGGGCAAACGGGTCCCAGGTGACGAAATCAGTCGCTGACCGTCTACTTTACAAGTTATTGACTCTGGTATATGCTGTGCTGCAAACTAATGTCAGGAATCCATTGGATAAGGCTCTGGCCGTGGGCATCTCCCGTACGGACGTTTGTTTCCCCTGGCCAATCTCAGCGGGCTCCTTTCGGCATGTGGTTTCGGCCTATTCGCTCCATGGATTGGGGATATCTACAGAGTTTTTCAGCTTAAACCTTAAGGAAACTGAGGTAGGATAAGTGTGGGTTCTCTCGGTGCAACGACTTAATGGCTTCTTTTTTTGTAGATCTCTTTTTAAATTTCCATCTTTATTTCCATGGAGTCTCTGGAGACTTAAGACTTTGGTTTCTTTCTACCTTTAAGGTTCCTGACGCTCTCTCTAGGATTTTACCTCCTTTTTCCTTAGTTTTCTAACTCATGACTTTGGGAAAACGGGTCCCAGGTGACAAAATCAGTCGCTGAACGTCTACGTTATGCTCTGCTGCAAACTAATGTCAGGAATCCATTAAATAAGGCTCTGTCCGTGGGCATCTCCCGTACGGACGTTTGTTTCCCCTGGCCAATCTCAGCGGGCTCCTTTCGGCATGTGGTTTCGGCCTATTCGCTCCATGGATTGGGGATATCTACAGAGTTTTTCAGCTTAAACCTTCAGGAAACTGAGGTAGGATAAGTGTGGGTTCTCTCTGTGCAACGACTTAATGGCTTCTTTTTTTGTAGATCTCTTTTTAAAATTCCATCTTTATTTCCATGGAGACTCTGGAGACTCTGGAGACTTAAGACTTTGGATTCCTTTTTCCTGAGTTTTCTTTGGTGCACAAAGAAAACAATTGCCTCCCCGTCGGGGAATCGAACCCCGGTCTCCCGCGTGACAGGCGGGGATACTCACCACTATACTAACGAGGAATGGGTATGGTGCTTGCCATCACGGTAACCTGCTTAAATGAAGACAGCAGCAATTTCCACCCGCCAGATCTAGGCAGTAGGGAGAAAAAGGAGTTTGAGACTGGTACGGTCAAAAAAGAGGAGACGGACTGGCCCGTACGGGGATCGAACCACAAAGAAAACAATTGCCTCCCCGTCGGGGAATCGAACCTCGGTCTCCCGCGTGACAGGCGGGGATACTCACCACTATACTAACGAGGAATGGGTATGGTGCTTGCCATCACGGTAACCTGCTTAAATGAAGACAGCAGCAATTTCCACCCACCAGATCTAAGCAGTAGGGAGAAAAAGGAGTTTGAGACTGGTACGGTCAAAATAGAGGAGACAGACTGGCCCGTACGGAGTTCGAACCCGCGACCTTGGCGTTATTAGCACCACGCTCTAACCAGCTGAGCTAACCGGCCATGTTGCGCATGTCGGCTGCCCCGGCCGACACCAGTGGGGATCTCACATGTGTCCCAGTCCTTAGAATAGGTACTGATAGCAGTGTGGAGAAAGGGAAGGGTGTCTCTTTCTCTGTCCTTGTCAGAGGCGACATCACGAGTGCTAGGGCTGACTGTGAACTGGGAACTGTATTCGAAACTTTATTCCACAAGAGAAGGAATCAGAAAGTATAGGAAATAACACGGCACCTGGAAGAGTTTGCAATCTAAAAGCCATAGGCCTTAGGCATGGGCTACACGGGGCCTTGTTGTAGCGCCAGTGATTGAGGGAAAGCTGCAGTCCGCATTTCAGCTGCAACTAACTCATGACTTTGGGCAAACGGGTCCCAGGTGACGAAATCAGTCGCTGACCGTCTACTTTACAAGTTATTGACTCTGGTATATGCTGTGCTGCAAACTAATGTCAGGAATCCATTGGATAAGGCTCTGGCCGTGGGCATCTCCCGTACGGACGTTTGTTTCCCCTGGCCAATCTCAGCGGGCTCCTTTCGGCATGTGGTTTCGGCCTATTCGCTCCATGGATTGGGGATATCTACAGAGTTTTTCAGCTTAAACCTTAAGGAAACTGAGGTAGGATAAGTGTGGGTTCTCTCGGTGCAACAACTTAATGGCTTCTTTTTTTGTAGATCTCTTTTTAAATTTCCATCTTTATTTCCATGGAGTCTCTGGAGACTTAAGACTTTGGTTTCTTTCTACCTTTAAGGTTCCTTACGCTCCCTCTAGGATTTTACCTCCTTTTTCCTTAGTTTTCTAACTCATGACTTTGGGAAAAAGGGTCCCAGGTGACAAAATCAGTCGCTGAACGTCTACGTTATGCTCTGCTGCAAACTAATGTCAGGAATCCATTAAATAAGGCTCTGTCCGTGGGCATCTCCCGTACGGACGTTTGTTTCCCCTGGCCAATCTCAGCGGGCTCCTTTCGGCATGTGGTTTCGGCCTATTCGCTCCATGGATTGGGGATATCTACAGAGTTTTTCAGCTTAAACCTTCAGGAAACTGAGGTAGGATAAGTGTGGGTTCTCTCTGTGCAACGACTTAATGGCTTCTTTTTTTGTAGATCTCTTTTTAAATTTCCATCTTTATTTCCATGGAGTCTCTGGAGACTTAAGACTTTGGTTTCTTTCTACCTTTAAGGTTCCTTACGCTCCCTCTAGGATTTTACCTCCTTTTTCCTTAGTTTTCTAACTCATGACTTTGGGAAAAAGGGTCCCAGGTGACAAAATCAGTCGCTTCGGCCTATTCGCTCCATGGATTGGGGATATCTACAGAGTTTTTCAGCTTAAACCTTCAGGAAACTGAGGTAGGATAAGTGTGGGTTCTCTCTGTGCAACGACTTAATGGCTTCTTTTTTTGTAGATCTCTTTTTAAAATTCCATCTTTATTTCCATGGAGACTCTGGAGACTCTGGAGACTTAAGACTTTGGATTCCTTTTTCCTGAGTTTTCTTTGGTGCACAAAGAAAAGAATTGCCTCCCCGTCGGGGAATCGAACCCCGGTCTCCCGCGTGACAGGCGGGGATACTCACCACTATACCAACGAGGAATGGGTATGGTGCTTGCCATCACGGTAACCTGCTTAAATGAAGACAGCAGCAATTTCCACCCACCAGATCTAGGCAGTAGGGAGAAAAAGGAGTTTGAGACTGGTACGGTCAAAAAAGAGGAGACGGACTGGCCCGTACGGGGATCGAACCCGCGACCTTGGCGTTATTAGCACCACGCTCTAACCAGCTGAGCTAAGCGGCCATGTTGCGCATGTCAGCTGCCCCGGCCGACACCAGTGGGGATCTCACATGTGTCCCAGTCCTTAGAATAGGTACTGATAGCAGTGTGGAGAAAGGGAAGGGTGTCTCTTTCTCTGTCCTTGTCAGAGGCGACATCACGAGTGCTAGGGCTGACTGTGAACTGGGAACTGTATTCGAAACTTTATTCCACAAGAGAAGGAATCAGAAAGTATAGGAAATAACACGGCACCTGGAAGAGTTTGCAATCTAAAAGCCATAGGCCTTAGGCATGGGCTACACGGGGCCTTGTTGTAGCGCCAGTGATTGAGGGAAAGCTGCAGTCCGCATTTCAGCTGCAACTAACTCATGACTTTGGGCAAACGGGTCCCAGGTGACGAAATCAGTCGCTGACCGTCTACTTTACAAGTTATTGACTCTGGTATATGCTGTGCTGCAAACTAATGTCAGGAATCCATTGGATAAGGCTCTGGCCGTGGGCATCTCCCGTACGGACGTTTGTTTCCCCTGGCCAATCTCAGTGGGCTCCTTTCGGCATGTGGTTTCGGCCTATTCACTCCATGGATTGGGGATATCTACAGAGTTTTTCAGCTTAAACCTTAAGGAAACTGAGGTAGGATAAGTGTGGGTTCTCTCGGTGCAACAACTTAATGGCTTCTTTTTTTGTAGATCTCTTTTTAAATTTCCATCTTTATTTCCATGGAGTCTCTGGAGACTTAAGACTTTGGTTTCTTTCTACCTTTAAGGTTCCTTACGCTCCCTCTAGGATTTTACCTCCTTTTTCCTTAGTTTTCTAACTCATGACTTTGGGAAAAAGGGTCCCAGGTGACAAAATCAGTCGCTGAACGTCTACGTTATGCTCTGCTGCAAACTAATGTCAGGAATCCATTAAATAAGGCTCTGTCCGTGGGCATCTCCCGTACGGACGTTTGTTTCCCCTGGCCAATCTCAGCGGGCTCCTTTCGGCATGTGGTTTCGGCCTATTCGCTCCATGGATTGGGGATATCTACAGAGTTTTTCAGCTTAAACCTTCAGGAAACTGAGGTAGGATAAGTGTGGGTTCTCTCTGTGCAACAACTTAATGGCTTCTTTTTTTGTAGATCTCTTTTTAAAATTCCATCTTTATTTCCATGGAGACTCTGGAGACTTAAGACTTTGGTTTCTTTCTACCTTTAAGGTTCCTTACGCTCCCTCTAGGATTTTACCTCCTTTTTCCTTAGTTTTCTAACTCATGACTTTGGGAAAAAGGGTCCCAGGTGACAAAATCAGTCGCTGAACGTCTACGTTATGCTCTGCTGCAAACTAATGTCAGGAATCCATTAAATAAGGCTCTGTCCGTGGGCATCTCCCGTACGGACGTTTGTTTCCCTTGGCCAATCTCAGCGGGCTCCTTTCGGCATGTGGTTTCGGCCTATTCGCTCCATGGATTGGGGATATCTACAGAGTTTTTCAGCTTAAACCTTCAGGAAACTGAGGTAGGATAAGTGTGGGTTCTCTCTGTGCAACGACTTAATGGCTTCTTTTTTTGTAGATCTCTTTTTAAAATTCCATCTTTATTTCCATGGAGACTCTGGAGACTCTGGAGACTTAAGACTTTGGATTCCTTTTTCCTGAGTTTTCTTTGGTGCACAAAGAAAACAATTGCCTCCCCGTCGGGGAATCGAACCCCGGTCTCCCGCGTGACAGGCGGGGATACTCACCACTATACTAATGAGGAATGGGTATGGTGCTTGCCATCACGGTAACCTGCTTAAATGAAGACAGCAGCAATTTCCACCCACCAGATCTAAGCAGTAGGGAGAAAAAGGAGTTTGAGACTGGTACGGTCAAAAAAGAGGAGACGGACTGGCCCGTACGGGGATCGAACCCGCGACCTTGGCGTTATTAGCACCACGCTCTAACCAGCTGAGCTAATCGGCCATGTTGCGCATGTCGGCTGCCCCGGCCGACACCAGTGGGGATCTCACATGTGTCCCAGTCCTTAGAATAGGTACTGATAGCAGTGTGGAGAAAGGGAAGGGTGTCTCTTTCTCTGTCCTTGTCAGAGGCGACATCACGAGTGCTAGGGCTGACTGTGAACTGGGAACTGTATTCGAAACTTTATTCCACAAGAGAAGGAATCAGAAAGTATAGGAAATAACACGGCACCTGGAAGAGTTTGCAATCTAAAAGCCATAGGCCTTAGGCATGGGCTACACGGGGCCTTGTTGTAGCGCCAGTGATTGAGGGAAAGCTGCAGTCCGCATTTCAGCTGCAACTAACTCATGACTTTGGGCAAACGGGTCCCAGGTGACGAAATCAGTCGCTGACCGTCTACTTTACAAGTTATTGACTCTGGTATATGCTGTGCTGCAAACTAATGTCAGGAATCCATTGGATAAGGCTCTGGCCGTGGGCATCTCCCGTACGGACGTTTGTTTCCCCTGGCCAATCTCAGCGGGCTCCTTTCGGCATGTGGTTTCGGCCTATTCGCTCCATGGATTGGGGATATCTACAGAGTTTTTCAGCTTAAACCTTAAGGAAACTGAGGTAGGATAAGTGTAGGTTCTCTCGGTGCAACAACTTAATGGCTTCTTTTTTTGTAGATCTCTTTTTAAATTTCCATCTTTATTTCCATGGAGTCTCTGGAGACTTAAGACTTTGGTTTCTTTCTACCTTTAAGGTTCCTTACGCTCCCTCTAGGATTTTACCTCCTTTTTCCTTAGTTTTCTAACTCATGACTTTGGGAAAAAGGTTCCCAGGTGACAAAATCAGTCGCTGAACGTCTACGTTATGCTCTGCTGCAAACTAATGTCAGGAATCCATTAAATAAGGCTCTGTCCGTGGGCATCTCCCGTACGGACGTTTGTTTCCCCTGGCCAATCTCAGCGGGCTCCTTTCGGCATGTGGTTTCGGCCTATTCGCTCCATGGATTGGGGATATCTACAGAGTTTTTCAGCTTAAACCTTCAGGAAACTGAGGTAGGATAAGTGTGGGTTCTCTCTGTGCAACAACTTAATGGCTTCTTTTTTTGTAGATCTCTTTTTAAAATTCCATCTTTATTTCCATGGAGACTCTGGAGACTTAAGACTTTGGTTTCTTTCTACCTTTAAGGTTCCTTACGCTCCCTCTAGGATTTTACCTCCTTTTTCCTTAGTTTTCTAACTCATGACTTTGGGAAAAAGGGTCCCAGGTGACAAAATCAGTCGCTGAACGTCTACGTTATGCTCTGCTGCAAACTAATGTCAGGAATCCATTAAATAAGGCTCTGTCCGTGGGCATCTCCCGTACGGACGTTTGTTTCCCCTGGCCAATCTCAGCGGGCTCAGCCTGGCCAATTTCCATGGAGACTCTGGAGACTCTGGAGACTTAAGACTTTGGATTCCTTTTTCCTGAGTTTTCTTTGGTGCACAAAGAAAACAATTGCCTCCCCGTCGGGGAATCGAACCCCGGTCTCCCGCGTGACAGGCGGGGATACTCACCACTATACTAATGAGGAATGGGTATGGTGCTTGCCATCACGGTAACCTGCTTAAATGAAGACAGCAGCAATTTCCACCCACCAGATCTAAGCAGTAGGGAGAAAAAGGAGTTTGAGACTGGTACGGTCAAAAAAGAGGAGACGGACTGGCCCGTACGGGGATCGAACCCGCGACCTTGGCGTTATTAGCACCACGCTCTAACCAGCTGAGCTAATCGGCCATGTTGCGCATGTCGGATGCCCCGGCCGACACCAGTGGGGATCTCACATGTGTCCCAGTCCTTAGAATAGGTACTGATAGCAGTGTGGAGAAAGGGAAGGGTGTCTCTTTCTCTGTCCTTGTCAGAGGCGACATCACGAGTGCTAGGGCTGACTGTGAACTGGGAACTGTATTCGAAACTTTATTCCACAAGAGAAGGAATCAGAAAGTATAGGAAATAACACGGCACCTGGAAGAGTTTGCAATCTAAAAGCCATAGGCCTTAGGCATGGGCTACACGGGGCCTTGTTGTAGCGCCAGTGATTGAGGGAAAGCTGCAGTCCGCATTTCAGCTGCAACTAACTCATGACTTTGGGCAAACGGGTCCCAGGTGACGAAATCAGTCGCTGACCGTCTACTTTACAAGTTATTGACTCTGGTATATGCTGTGCTGCAAACTAATGTCAGGAATCCATTGGATAAGGCTCTGGCCGTGGGCATCTCCCGTACGGACGTTTGTTTCCCCTGGCCAATCTCAGCGGGCTCCTTTCGGCATGTGGTTTCGGCCTATTCGCTCCATGGATTGGGGATATCTACAGAGTTTTTCAGCTTAAACCTTAAGGAAACTGAGGTAGGATAAGTGTGGGTTCTCTCGGTGCAACAACTTAATGGCTTCTTTTTTTGTAGATCTCTTTTTAAATTTCCATCTTTATTTCCATGGAGTCTCTGGAGACTTAAGACTTTGGTTTCTTTCTACCTTTAAGGTTCCTTACGCTCCCTCTAGGATTTTACCTCCTTTTTCCTTAGTTTTCTAACTCATGACTTTGGGAAAAAGGGTCCCAGGTGACAAAATCAGTCGCTGAACGTCTACGTTATGCTCTGCTGCAAACTAATGTCAGGAATCCATTAAATAAGGCTCTGTCCGTGGGCATCTCCCGTACGGACGTTTGTTTCCCCTGGCCAATCTCAGCGGGCTCCTTTCGGCATGTGGTTTCGGCCTATTCGCTCCATGGATTGGGGATATCTACAGAGTTTTTCAGCTTAAACCTTCAGGAAACTGAGGTAGGATAAGTGTGGGTTCTCTCTGTGCAACAACTTAATGGCTTCTTTTTTTGTAGATCTCTTTTTAAAATTCCATCTTTATTTCCATGGAGACTCTGGAGACTTAAGACTTTGGTTTCTTTCTACCTTTAAGGTTCCTTACGCTCCCTCTAGGATTTTACCTCCTTTTTCCTTAGTTTTCTAACTCATGACTTTGGGAAAAAGGGTCCCAGGTGACAAAATCAGTCGCTGAACGTCTACGTTATGCTCTGCTGCAAACTAATGTCAGGAATCCATTAAATAAGGCTCTGTCCGTGGGCATCTCCCGTACGGACGTTTGTTTCCCCTGGCCAATCTCAGCGGGCTCCTTTCGGCATGTGGTTTCGGCCTATTCGCTCCATGGATTGGGGATATCTACAGAGTTTTTCAGCTTAAACCTTCAGGAAACTGAGGTAGGATAAGTGTGGGTTCTCTCTGTGCAACGACTTAATGGCTTCTTTTTTTGTAGATCTCTTTTTAAAATTCCATCTTTATTTCCATGGAGACTCTGGAGACTCTGGAGACTTAAGACTTTGGATTCCTTTTTCCTGAGTTTTCTTTGGTGCACAAAGAAAACAATTGCCTCCCCGCCGGGGAATCGAACCCCGGTCTCCCGCGTGACAGGCGGGGATACTCACCACTATACTAACGAGGAATGGGTATGGTGCTTGCCATCACGGTAACCTGCTTAAATGAAGACAGCAGCAATTTCCACCCACCAGATCTAGGCAGTAGGGAGAAAAAGGAGTTTGAGACTGGTACGGTCAAAAAAGAGGAGACGGACTGGCCCGTGCGGGGATCGAACCCGCGACCTTGGCGTTATTAGCACCACGCTCTAACCAGCTGAGCTAACCGGCCATGTTGCGCATGTTGGCTGCCCCGGCCGACACCAGTGGGGATCTCACATGTGTCCCAGTCCTTAGAATAGGTACTGATAGCAGTGTGGAGAAAGGGAAGGGTGTCTCTTTCTCTGTCCTTGTCAGAGGCGACATCACGAGTGCTAGGGCTGACTGTGAACTGGGAACTGTATTCGAAACTTTATTCCACAAGAGAAGGAATCAGAAAGTATAGGAAATAACACGGCACCTGGAAGAGTTTGCAATCTAAAAGCCATAGGCCTTAGGCATGGGCTACACGGGGCCTTGTTGTAGCGCCAGTGATTGAGGGAAAGCTGCAGTCCGCATTTCAGCTGCAACTAACTCATGACTTTGGGCACACAGGTCCCAGGTGACGAAATCAGTCGCTGACCGTCTACTTTACAAGTTATTTACTCTGGTATATGCTGTGCTGCAAACTAATGTCAGGAATCCATTGGATAAGGCTCTGGCCGTGGGCATCTCCCGTACGGACGTTTGTTTCCCCTGGCCAATCTCAGCGGGCTCCTTTCGGCATGTGGTTTCGGCCTATTCGCTCCATGGATTGGGGATATCTACAGAGTTTTTCAGCTTAAACCTTAAGGAAACTGAGGTAGGATAAGTGTGGGTTCTCTCGGTGCAACAACCTAATGGCTTCTTTTTTTGTAGATCTCTTTTTAAATTTCCATCTTTATTTCCATGGAGTCTCTGGAGACTTAAGACTTTGGTTTCTTTCTACCTTTAAGGTTCCTTACACTCCCTCTAGGATTTTACCTCCTTTTTCCTTAGTTTTCTAACTCATGACTTTGGGAAAAAGGGTCCCAGGTGACAAAATCAGTCGCTGAACGTCTACGTTATGCTATGCTGCAAACTAATGTCAGGAATCCATTAAATAAGGCTCTGTCCGTGGACATCTCCCGTACGGACGTTTGTTTCCCCTGGCCAATCTACAGAGTTTTTCAGCTTAAACCTTCAGGAAACTGAGGTAGGATAAGTGTGGGTTCTCTCTGTGCAACGACTTAATGGCTTCTTTTTTTGTAGATCTCTTTTTAAAATTCCATCTTTATTTCCATGGAGACTCTGGAGACTCTGGAGACTTAAGACTTTGGATTCCTTTTTCCTGAGTTTTCTTTGGTGCACAAAGAAAACAATTGCCTCCCCGTCGGGGAATCGAACCCCGGTCTCCCGCGTGACAGGCGGGGATACTCACCACTATACTAACGAGGAATGGGTATGGTGCTTGCCATCACGGTAACCTGCTTAAATGAAGACAGCAGCAATTTCCACCCACCAGATCTAGGCAGTAGGGAGAAAAAGGAGTTTGAGACTGGTACGGTCAAAAAAGAGGAGATGGACTGGCCCGTACGGGGATCAAACCCGCGACCTTGGCGTTATTAGCACCACGCTCTAACCAGCTGAGCTAACCGGCCATGTTGCGCATGTCGGCTGCCCCGGCCGACACCAGTGGGGATCTCACATGTGTCCCAGTCCTTAGAATAGGTACTGATAGCAGTGTGGAGAAAGGGAAGGGTGTCTCTTTCTCTGTCCTTGTCAGAGGCGACATCACGAGTGCTAGGGCTGACTGTGAACTGGGAACTGTATTCGAAACTTTATTCCACAAGAGAAGGAATCAGAAAGTATAGGAAATAACACGGCACCTGGAAGAGTTTGCAATCTAAAAGCCATAGGCCTTAGGCATGGGCTACACGGGGCCTTGTTGTAGCGCCAGTGATTGAGGGAAAGCTGCAGTCCGCATTTCAGCTGCAACTAACTCATGACTTTGGGCAAACGGGTCCCAGGTGACGAAATCAGTCGCTGACCGTCTACTTTACAAGTTATTGACTCTGGTATATGCTGTGCTGCAAACTAATGTCAGGAATCCATTGGATAAGGCTCTGTCCGTGGGCATCTCCCGTACGGACGTTTGTTTCCCCTGGCCAATCTCAGCGGGCTCCTTTCGGCATGTGGTTTCGGCCTATTCGCTCCATGGATTGGGGATATCTACAGAGTTTTTCAGCTTAAACCTTCAGGAAACTGAGGTAGGATAAGTGTGGGTTCTCTCTGTGCAACGACTTTATGGCTTCTTTTTTTGTAGATCTCTTTTTAAAATTCCATCTTTATTTCCATGGAGACTCTGGAGACTCTGGAGACTTAAGACTTTGGATTCCTTTTTCCTGAGTTTTCTTTGGTGCACAAAGAAAACAATTGCCTCCCCGTCGGGGAATCGAACCCCGGTCTCCCGCGTGACAGGCGGGGATACTCACCACTATACTAACGAGGAATGGGTATGGTACTTGCCATCACGGTAACCTGCTTAAATGAAGACAGCAGCAATTTCCACCCGCCAGATCTAGGCAGTAGGGAGAAAAAGGAGTTTGAGACTGGTACGGTCAAAAAAGAGGAGACGGACTGGCCCGTACGGGGATCGAACCCGCGACCTTGGCGTTATTAGCACCACGCTCTAACCAGCTGAGCTAACCGGCCATGTTGCGCATGTCGGCTGCCCCGGCCGACACCAGTGGGGATCTCACATGTGTCCCAGTCCTTAGAATAGGTACTGATAGCAGTGTGGAGAAAGGGAAGGGTGTCTCTTTCTCTGTCCTTGTCAGAGGCGACATCACGAGTGCTAGGGCTGACTGTGAACTGGGAACTGTATTCGAAACTTTATTCCACAAGAGAAGGAATCAGAAAGTATAGGAAATAACACGGCACCTGGAAGAGTTTGCAATCTAAAAGCCATAGGCCTTAGGCATGGGCTACACGGGGCCTTGTTGTAGCGCCAGTGATTGAGGGAAAGCTGCAGTCCGCATTTCAGCTGCAACTAACTCATGACTTTGGGCAAACGGGTCCCAGGTGACGAAATCAGTCGCTGACCGTCTACTTTACAAGTTATTGACTCTGGTATATGCTGTGCTGCAAACTAATGTCAGGAATCCATTGGATAAGGCTCTGGCCGTGGGCATCTCCCGTACGGACGTTTGTTTCCCCTGGCCAATCTCAGCGGGCTCCTTTCGGCATGTGGTTTCGGCCTATTCGCTCCATGGATTGGGGATATCTACAGAGTTTTTCAGCTTAAACCTTAAGGAAACTGAGGTAGGATAAGTGTGGGTTCTCTCGGTGCAACGACTTAATGGCTTCTTTTTTTGTAGATCTCTTTTTAAATTTCCATCTTTATTTCCATGGAGTCTCTGGAGACTTAAGACTTTGGTTTCTTTCTACCTTTAAGGTTCCTGACGCTCTCTCTAGGATTTTACCTCCTTTTTCCTTAGTTTTCTAACTCATGACTTTGGGAAAACGGGTCCCAGGTGACAAAATCAGTCGCTGAACGTCTACGTTATGCTCTGCTGCAAACTAATGTCAGGAATCCATTAAATAAGGCTCTGTCCGTGGGCATCTCCCGTACGGACGTTTGTTTCCCCTGGCCAATCTCAGCGGGCTCCTTTCGGCATGTGGTTTCGGCCTATTCGCTCCATGGATTGGGGATATCTACAGAGTTTTTCAGCTTAAACCTTCAGGAAACTGAGGTAGGATAAGTGTGGGTTCTCTCTGTGCAACGACTTAATGGCTTCTTTTTTTGTAGATCTCTTTTTAAAATTCCATCTTTATTTCCATGGAGACTCTGGAGACTCTGGAGACTTAAGACTTTGGATTCCTTTTTCCTGAGTTTTCTTTGGTGCACAAAGAAAAGAATTGCCTCCCCGTCGGGGAATCGAACCCCGGTCTCCCGCGTGACAGGCGGGGATACTCACCACTATACCAACGAGGAATGGGTATGGTGCTTGCCATCACGGTAACCTGCTTAAATGAAGACAGCAGCAATTTCCACCCACCAGATCTAGGCAGTAGGGAGAAAAAGGAGTTTGAGACTGGTACGGTCAAAAAAGAGGAGACGGACTGGCCCGTACGGGGATCGAACCCGCGACCTTGGCGTTATTAGCACCACGCTCTAACCAGCTGAGCTAAGCGGCCATGTTGCGCATGTCAGCTGCCCCGGCCGACACCAGTGGGGATCTCACATGTGTCCCAGTCCTTAGAATAGGTACTGATAGCAGTGTGGAGAAAGGGAAGGGTGTCTCTTTCTCTGTCCTTGTCAGAGGCGACATCACGAGTGCTAGGGCTGACTGTGAACTGGGAACTGTATTCGAAACTTTATTCCACAAGAGAAGGAATCAGAAAGTATAGGAAATAACACGGCACCTGGAAGAGTTTGCAATCTAAAAGCCATAGGCCTTAGGCATGGGCTACACGGGGCCTTGTTGTAGCGCCAGTGATTGAGGGAAAGCTGCAGTCCGCATTTCAGCTGCAACTAACTCATGACTTTGGGCAAACGGGTCCCAGGTGACGAAATCAGTCGCTGACCGTCTACTTTACAAGTTATTGACTCTGGTATATGCTGTGCTGCAAACTAATGTCAGGAATCCATTGGATAAGGCTCTGGCCGTGGGCATCTCCCGTACGGACGTTTGTTTCCCCTGGCCAATCTCAGTGGGCTCCTTTCGGCATGTGGTTTCGGCCTATTCGCTCCATGGATTGGGGATATCTACAGAGTTTTTCAGCTTAAACCTTAAGGAAACTGAGGTAGGATAAGTGTGGGTTCTCTCGGTGCAACAACCTAATGGCTTCTTTTTTTGTAGATCTCTTTTTAAATTTCCATCTTTATTTCCATGGAGTCTCTGGAGACTTAAGACTTTGGTTTCTTTCTACCTTTAAGGTTCCTTACACTCCCTCTAGGATTTTACCTCCTTTTTCCTTAGTTTTCTAACTCATGACTTTGGGAAAAAGGGTCCCAGGTGACAAAATCAGTCGCTGAACGTCTACGTTATGCTATGCTGCAAACTAATGTCAGGAATCCATTAAATAAGGCTCTGTCCGTGGACATCTCCCGTACGGACGTTTGTTTCCTCTGGCCAATCTACAGAGTTTTTCAGCTTAAACCTTCAGGAAACTGAGGTAGGATAAGTGTGGGTTCTCTCTGTGCAACGACTTAATGGCTTCTTTTTTTGTAGATCTCTTTTTAAAATTCCATCTTTATTTCCATGGAGACTCTGGAGACTCTGGAGACTTAAGACTTTGGATTCCTTTTTCCTGAGTTTTCTTTGGTGCACAAAGAAAACAATTGCCTCCCCGTCGGGGAATCGAACCCCGGTCTCCCGCGTGACAGGCGGGGATACTCACCACTATACTAACGAGGAATGGGTATGGTGCTTGCCATCACGGTAACCTGCTTAAATGAAGACAGCAGCAATTTCCACCCACCAGATCTAGGCAGTAGGGAGAAAAAGGAGTTTGAGACTGGTACGGTCAAAAAAGAGGAGATGGACTGGCCCGTACGGGGATCAAACCCGCGACCTTGGCGTTATTAGCACCACGCTCTAACCAGCTGAGCTAACCGGCCATGTTGCGCATGTCGGCTGCCCCGGCCGACACCAGTGGGGATCTCACATGTGTCCCAGTCCTTAGAATAGGTACTGATAGCAGTGTGGAGAAAGGGAAGGGTGTCTCTTTCTCTGTCCTTGTCAGAGGCGACATCACGAGTGCTAGGGCTGACTGTGAACTGGGAACTGTATTCGAAACTTTATTCCACAAGAGAAGGAATCAGAAAGTATAGGAAATAACACGGCACCTGGAAGAGTTTGCAATCTAAAAGCCATAGGCCTTAGGCATGGGCTACACGGGGCCTTGTTGTAGCGCCAGTGATTGAGGGAAAGCTGCAGTCCGCATTTCAGCTGCAACTAACTCATGACTTTGGGCAAACGGGTCCCAGGTGACGAAATCAGTCGCTGACCGTCTACTTTACAAGTTATTGACTCTGGTATATGCTGTGCTGCAAACTAATGTCAGGAATCCATTGGATAAGGCTCTGTCCGTGGGCATCTCCCGTACGGACGTTTGTTTCCCCTGGCCAATCTCAGCGGGCTCCTTTCGGCATGTGGTTTCGGCCTATTCGCTCCATGGATTGGGGATATCTACAGAGTTTTTCAGCTTAAACCTTCAGGAAACTGAGGTAGGATAAGTGTGGGTTCTCTTTGTGCAACGACTTAATGGCTTCTTTTTTTGTAGATCTCTTTTTAAAATTCCATCTTTATTTCCATGGAGACTCTGGAGACTCTGGAGACTTAAGACTTTGGATTCCTTTTTCCTGAGTTTTCTTTGGTGCACAAAGAAAACAATTGCCTCCCCGTCGGGGAATCGAACCCCGGTCTCCCGCGTGACAGGCGGGGATACTCACCACTATACTAACGAGGAATGGGTATGGTACTTGCCATCACGGTAACCTGCTTAAATGAAGACAGCAGCAATTTCCACCCGCCAGATCTAGGCAGTAGGGAGAAAAAGGAGTTTGAGACTGGTACGGTCAAAAAAGAGGAGACGGACTGGCCCGTACGGGGATCGAACCCGCGACCTTGGCGTTATTAGCACCACGCTCTAACCAGCTGAGCTAACCGGCCATGTTGCGCATGTCGGCTGCCCCGGCCGACACCAGTGGGGATCTCACATGTGTCCCAGTCCTTAGAATAGGTACTGATAGCAGTGTGGAGAAAGGGAAGGGTGTCTCTTTCTCTGTCCTTGTCAGAGGCGACATCACGAGTGCTAGGGCTGACTGTGAACTGGGAACTGTATTCGAAACTTTATTCCACAAGAGAAGGAATCAGAAAGTATAGGAAATAACACGGCACCTGGAAGAGTTTGCAATCTAAAAGCCATAGGCCTTAGGCATGGGCTACACGGGGCCTTGTTGTAGCGCCAGTGATTGAGGGAAAGCTGCAGTCCGCATTTCAGCTGCAACTAACTCATGACTTTGGGCAAACGGGTCCCAGGTGACGAAATCAGTCGCTGACCGTCTACTTTACAAGTTATTGACTCTGGTATATGCTGTGCTGCAAACTAATGTCAGGAATCCATTGGATAAGGCTCTGGCCGTGGGCATCTCCCGTACGGACGTTTGTTTCCCCTGGCCAATCTCAGCGGGCTCCTTTCGGCATGTGGTTTCGGCCTATTCGCTCCATGGATTGGGGATATCTACAGAGTTTTTCAGCTTAAACCTTCAGGAAACTGAGGTAGGATAAGTGTGGGTTCTCTCTGTGCAACGACTTAATGGCTTCTTTTTTTGTAGATCTCTTTTTAAATTTCCATCTTTATTTCCATGGAGTCTCTGGAGACTTAAGACTTTGGTTTCTTTCTACCTTTAAGGTTCCTTACGCTCCCTCTAGGATTTTACCTCCTTTTTCCTTAGTTTTCTAACTCATGACTTTGGGAAAAAGGGTCCCAGGTGACAAAATCAGTCGCTTCGGCCTATTCGCTCCATGGATTGGGGATATCTACAGAGTTTTTCAGCTTAAACCTTCAGGAAACTGAGGTAGGATAAGTGTGGGTTCTCTCTGTGCAACGACTTAATGGCTTCTTTTTTTGTAGATCTCTTTTTAAAATTCCATCTTTATTTCCACGGAGACTCTGGAGACTCTGGAGACTTAAGACTTTGGATTCCTTTGTTTTCTTTGGTGCACAAAGAAAACAATTGCCTCCGCGTCGGGGAATCGAACCCCGGTCTCCCGCGTGACAGGCGGGGATACTCACCACTATACTAACGAGGAATGGGTATGGTGCTTGCCATCACGGTAACCTGCTTAAATGAAGACAGCAGCAATTTCCACCCACCAGATCTAGGCAGTAGGGAGAAAAATGAGTTTGAGACTGGTACGGTCAAAAAAGAGGAGACGGACTGGCCCGTACGGGGATCGAACCCGCGACCTTGGCGTTATTAGCACCACGCTCTAACCAGCTGAGCTAACCGGCCATGTTGCGCATGTCGGCTGCCCCGGCCGACACCAGTGGGGATCTCACATGTGTCCCAGTCCTTAGAATAGGTACTGATAGCAGTGTGGAGAAAGGGAAGGGTGTCTCTTTCTCTGTCCTTGTCAGAGGCGACATCACGAGTGCTAGGGCTGACTGTGAACTGGGAACTGTATTCGAAACTTTATTCCACAAGAGAAGGAATCAGAAAGTATAGGAAATAACACGGCACCTAGAAGAGTTTGCAATCTAAAAGCCATAGGCCTTAGGCATGGGCTACACGGGGCCTTGTTGTAGCGCCAGTGATTGAGGGAAAGCTGCAGTCCGCATTTCAGCTGCAACTAACTCATGACTTTGGGCAAACGGGTCCCAGGTGACGAAATCAGTCGCTGACCGTCTACTTTACAAGTTATTGACTCTGGTATATGCTGTGCTGCAAACTAATGTCAGGAATCCATTGGATAAGGCTCTGGCCGTGGGCATCTCCCGTACGGACGTTTGTTTCCCCTGGCCAATCTCAGCGGGCTCCTTTCGGCATGTGGTTTCGGCCTATTCGCTCCATGGATTGGGGATATCTACAGAGTTTTTCAGCTTAAACCTTAAGGAAACTGAGGTAGGATAAGTGTGGGTTCTCTCGGTGCAACGACTTAATGGCTTCTTTTTTTGTAGATCTCTTTTTAAATTTCCATCTTTATTTCCATGGAGTCTCTGGAGACTTAAGACTTTGGTTTCTTTCTACCTTTAAGGTTCCTGACGCTCTCTCTAGGATTTTACCTCCTTTTTCCTTAGTTTTCTAACTCATGACTTTGGGAAAACGGGTCCCAGGTGACAAAATCAGTCGCTGAACGTCTACGTTATGCTCTGCTGCAAACTAATGTCAGGAATCCATTAAATAAGGCTCTGTCCGTGGGCATCTCCCGTACGGACGTTTGTTTCCCCTGGCCAATCTCAGCGGGCTCCTTTCGGCATGTGGTTTCGGCCTATTCGCTCCATGGATTGGGGATATCTACAGAGTTTTTCAGCTTAAACCTTCAGGAAACTGAGGTAGGATAAGTGTGGGTTCTCTCTGTGCAACGACTTAATGGCTTCTTTTTTTGTAGATCTCTTTTTAAAATTCCATCTTTATTTCCATGGAGACTCTGGAGACTCTGGAGACTTAAGACTTTGGATTCCTTTTTCCTGAGTTTTCTTTGGTGCACAAAGAAAAGAATTGCCTCCCCGTCGGGGAATCGAACCCCGGTCTCCCGCGTGACAGGCGGGGATACTCACCACTATACCAACGAGGAATGGGTATGGTGCTTGCCATCACGGTAACCTGCTTAAATGAAGACAGCAGCAATTTCCACCCACCAGATCTAGGCAGTAGGGAGAAAAAGGAGTTTGAGACTGGTACGGTCAAAAAAGAGGAGACGGACTGGCCCGTACGGGGATCGAACCCGCGACCTTGGCGTTATTAGCACCACGCTCTAACCAGCTGAGCTAACCGGCCATGTTGCGCATGTCGGCTGCCCCGGCCGACACCAGTGGGGATCTCACATGTGTCCCAGTCCTTAGAATAGGTACTGATAGCAGTGTGGAGAAAGGGAAGGGTGTCTCTTTCTCTGTCCTTGTCAGAGGCGACATCACGAGTGCTAGGGCTGACTGTGAACTGGGAACTGTATTCGAAACTTTATTCCACAAGAGAAGGAATCAGAAAGTATAGGAAATAACACGGCACCTAGAAGAGTTTGCAATCTAAAAGCCATAGGCCTTAGGCATGGGCTACACGGGGCCTTGTTGTAGCGCCAGTGATTGAGGGAAAGCTGCAGTCCGCATTTCAGCTGCAACTAACTCATGACTTTGGGCAAACGGGTCCCAGGTGACGAAATCAGTCGCTGACCGTCTACTTTACAAGTTATTGACTCTGGTATATGCTGTGCTGCAAACTAATGTCAGGAATCCATTGGATAAGGCTCTGGCCGTGGGCATCTCCCGTACGGACGTTTGTTTCCCCTGGCCAATCTCAGCGGGCTCCTTTCGGCATGTGGTTTCGGCCTATTCGCTCCATGGATTGGGGATATCTACAGAGTTTTTCAGCTTAAACCTTAAGGAAACTGAGGTAGGATAAGTGTGGGTTCTCTCGGTGCAACGACTTAATGGCTTCTTTTTTTGTAGATCTCTTTTTAAATTTCCATCTTTATTTCCATGGAGTCTCTGGAGACTTAAGACTTTGGTTTCTTTCTACCTTTAAGGTTCCTGACGCTCTCTCTAGGATTTTACCTCCTTTTTCCTTAGTTTTCTAACTCATGACTTTGGGAAAACGGGTCCCAGGTGACAAAATCAGTCGCTGAACGTCTACGTTATGCTCTGCTGCAAACTAATGTCAGGAATCCATTAAATAAGGCTCTGTCCGTGGGCATCTCCCGTACGGACGTTTGTTTCCCCTGGCCAATCTCAGCGGGCTCCTTTCGGCATGTGGTTTCGGCCTATTCGCTCCATGGATTGGGGATATCTACAGAGTTTTTCAGCTTAAACCTTCAGGAAACTGAGGTAGGATAAGTGTGGGTTCTCTCTGTGCAACGACTTAATGGCTTCTTTTTTTGTAGATCTCTTTTTAAAATTCCATCTTTATTTCCATGGAGACTCTGGAGACTCTGGAGACTTAAGACTTTGGATTCCTTTTTCCTGAGTTTTCTTTGGTGCACAAAGAAAAGAATTGCCTCCCCGTCGGGGAATCGAACCCCGGTCTCCCGCGTGACAGGCGGGGATACTCACCACTATACCAACGAGGAATGGGTATGGTGCTTGCCATCACGGTAACCTGCTTAAATGAAGACAGCAGCAATTTCCACCCACCAGATCTAGGCAGTAGGGAGAAAAAGGAGTTTGAGACTGGTACGGTCAAAAAAGAGGAGACGGACTGGCCCGTACGGGGATCGAACCCGCGACCTTGGCGTTATTAGCACCACGCTCTAACCAGCTGAGCTAAGCGGCCATGTTGCGCATGTCAGCTGCCCCGGCCGACACCAGTGGGGATCTCACATGTGTCCCAGTCCTTAGAATAGGTACTGATAGCAGTGTGGAGAAAGGGAAGGGTGTCTCTTTCTCTGTCCTTCTCAGAGGCGACATCACGAGTGCTAGGGCTGACTGTGAACTGGGAACTGTATTCGAAACTTTATTCCACAAGAGAAGGAATCAGAAAGTATAGGAAATAACACGGCACCTGGAAGAGTTTGCAATCTAAAAGCCATAGGCCTTAGGCATGGGCTACACGGGGCCTTGTTGTAGCGCCAGTGATTGAGGGAAAGCTGCAGTCCGCATTTCAGCTGCAACTAACTCATGACTTTGGGCAAACGGGTCCCAGGTGACGAAATCAGTCGCTGACCGTCTACTTTACAAGTTATTGACTCTGGTATATGCTGTGCTGCAAACTAATGTCAGGAATCCATTGGATAAGGCTCTGGCCGTGGGCATCTCCCGTACGGACGTTTGTTTCCCCTGGCCAATCTCAGTGGGCTCCTTTCGGCATGTGGTTTCGGCCTATTCGCTCCATGGATTGGGGATATCTACAGAGTTTTTCAGCTTAAACCTTAAGGAAACTGAGGTAGGATAAGTGTGGGTTCTCTCGGTGCAACAACCTAATGGCTTCTTTTTTTGTAGATCTCTTTTTAAATTTCCATCTTTATTTCCATGGAGTCTCTGGAGACTTAAGACTTTGGTTTCTTTCTACCTTTAAGGTTCCTTACACTCCCTCTAGGATTTTACCTCCTTTTTCCTTAGTTTTCTAACTCATGACTTTGGGAAAAAGGGTCCCAGGTGACAAAATCAGTCGCTGAACGTCTACGTTATGCTATGCTGCAAACTAATGTCAGGAATCCATTAAATAAGGCTCTGTCCGTGGACATCTCCCGTACGGACGTTTGTTTCCCCTGGCCAATCTACAGAGTTTTTCAGCTTAAACCTTCAGGAAACTGAGGTAGGATAAGTGTGGGTTCTCTCTGTGCAACGACTTAATGGCTTCTTTTTTTGTAGATCTCTTTTTAAAATTCCATCTTTATTTCCATGGAGACTCTGGAGACTCTGGAGACTTAAGACTTTGGATTCCTTTTTCCTGAGTTTTCTTTGGTGCACAAAGAAAACAATTGCCTCCCCGTCGGGGAATCGAACCCCGGTCTCCCGCGTGACAGGCGGGGATACTCACCACTATACTAACGAGGAATGGGTATGGTGCTTGCCATCACGGTAACCTGCTTAAATGAAGACAGCAGCAATTTCCACCCACCAGATCTAGGCAGTAGGGAGAAAAAGGAGTTTGAGACTGGTACGGTCAAAAAAGAGGAGATGGACTGGCCCGTACGGGGATCAAACCCGCGACCTTGGCGTTATTAGCACCACGCTCTAACCAGCTGAGCTAACCGGCCATGTTGCGCATGTCGGCTGCCCCGGCCGACACCAGTGGGGATCTCACATGTGTCCCAGTCCTTAGAATAGGTACTGATAGCAGTGTGGAGAAAGGGAAGGGTGTCTCTTTCTCTGTCCTTGTCAGAGGCGACATCACGAGTGCTAGGGCTGACTGTGAACTGGGAACTGTATTCGAAACTTTATTCCACAAGAGAAGGAATCAGAAAGTATAGGAAATAACACGGCACCTGGAAGAGTTTGCAATCTAAAAGCCATAGGCCTTAGGCATGGGCTACACGGGGCCTTGTTGTAGCGCCAGTGATTGAGGGAAAGCTGCAGTCCGCATTTCAGCTGCAACTAACTCATGACTTTGGGCAAACGGGTCCCAGGTGACGAAATCAGTCGCTGACCGTCTACTTTACAAGTTATTGACTCTGGTATATGCTGTGCTGCAAACTAATGTCAGGAATCCATTGGATAAGGCTCTGTCCGTGGGCATCTCCCGTACGGACGTTTGTTTCCCCTGGCCAATCTCAGCGGGCTCCTTTCGGCATGTGGTTTCGGCCTATTCGCTCCATGGATTGGGGATATCTACAGAGTTTTTCAGCTTAAACCTTCAGGAAACTGAGGTAGGATAAGTGTGGGTTCTCTCTGTGCAACGACTTAATGGCTTCTTTTTTTGTAGATCTCTTTTTAAAATTCCATCTTTATTTCCATGGAGACTCTGGAGACTCTGGAGACTTAAGACTTTGGATTCCTTTTTCCTGAGTTTTCTTTGGTGCACAAAGAAAACAATTGCCTCCCCGTCGGGGAATCGAACCCCGGTCTCCCGCGTGACAGGCGGGGATACTCACCACTATACTAACGAGGAATGGGTATGGTACTTGCCATCACGGTAACCTGCTTAAATGAAGACAGCAGCAATTTCCACCCGCCAGATCTAGGCAGTAGGGAGAAAAAGGAGTTTGAGACTGGTACGGTCAAAAAAGAGGAGACGGACTGGCCCGTACGGGGATCGAACCCGCGACCTTGGCGTTATTAGCACCACGCTCTAACCAGCTGAGCTAACCGGCCATGTTGCGCATGTCGGCTGCCCCGGCCGACACCAGTGGGGATCTCACATGTGTCCCAGTCCTTAGAATAGGTACTGATAGCAGTGTGGAGAAAGGGAAGGGTGTCTCTTTCTCTGTCCTTGTCAGAGGCGACATCACGAGTGCTAGGGCTGACTGTGAACTGGGAACTGTATTCGAAACTTTATTCCACAAGAGAAGGAATCAGAAAGTATAGGAAATAACACGGCACCTGGAAGAGTTTGCAATCTAAAAGCCATAGGCCTTAGGCATGGGCTACACGGGGCCTTGTTGTAGCGCCAGTGATTGAGGGAAAGCTGCAGTCCGCATTTCAGCTGCAACTAACTCATGACTTTGGGCAAACGGGTCCCAGGTGACGAAATCAGTCGCTGACCGTCTACTTTACAAGTTATTGACTCTGGTATATGCTGTGCTGCAAACTAATGTCAGGAATCCATTGGATAAGGCTCTGGCCGTGGGCATCTCCCGTACGGACGTTTGTTTCCCCTGGCCAATCTCAGCGGGCTCCTTTCGGCATGTGGTTTCGGCCTATTCGCTCCATGGATTGGGGATATCTACAGAGTTTTTCAGCTTAAACCTTAAGGAAACTGAGGTAGGATAAGTGTGGGTTCTCTCGGTGCAACGACTTAATGGCTTCTTTTTTTGTAGATCTCTTTTTAAATTTCCATCTTTATTTCCATGGAGTCTCTGGAGACTTAAGACTTTGGTTTCTTTCTACCTTTAAGGTTCCTGACGCTCTCTCTAGGATTTTACCTCCTTTTTCCTTAGTTTTCTAACTCATGACTTTGGGAAAACGGGTCCCAGGTGACAAAATCAGTCGCTGAACGTCTACGTTATGCTCTGCTGCAAACTAATGTCAGGAATCCATTAAATAAGGCTCTGTCCGTGGGCATCTCCCGTACGGACGTTTGTTTCCCCTGGCCAATCTCAGCGGGCTCCTTTCGGCATGTGGTTTCGGCCTATTCGCTCCATGGATTGGGGATATCTACAGAGTTTTTCAGCTTAAACCTTCAGGAAACTGAGGTAGGATAAGTGTGGGTTCTCTCTGTGCAACGACTTAATGGCTTCTTTTTTTGTAGATCTCTTTTTAAAATTCCATCTTTATTTCCATGGAGACTCTGGAGACTCTGGAGACTTAAGACTTTGGATTCCTTTTTCCTGAGTTTTCTTTGGTGCACAAAGAAAACAATTGCCTCCCCGTCGGGGAATCGAACCCCGGTCTCCCGCGTGACAGGCGGGGATACTCACCACTATACTAACGAGGAATGGGTATGGTGCTTGCCATCACGGTAACCTGCTTAAATGAAGACAGCAGCAATTTCCACCCGCCAGATCTAGGCAGTAGGGAGAAAAAGGAGTTTGAGACTGGTACGGTCAAAAAAGAGGAGACGGACTGGCCCGTACGGGGATCGAACCACAAAGAAAATAATTGCCTCCCCGTCGGGGAATCGAACCTCGGTCTCCCGCGTGACAGGCGGGGATACTCACCACTATACTAACGAGGAATGGGTATGGTGCTTGCCATCACGGTAACCTGCTTAAATGAAGACAGCAGCAATTTCCACCCACCAGATCTAAGCAGTAGGGAGAAAAAGGAGTTTGAGACTGGTACGGTCAAAATAGAGGAGACAGACTGGCCCGTACGGAGTTCGAACCCGCGACCTTGGCGTTATTAGCACCACGCTCTAACCAGCTGAGCTAACCGGCCATGTTGCGCATGTCGGCTGCCCCGGCCGACACCAGTGGGGATCTCACATGTGTCCCAGTCCTTAGAATAGGTACTGATAGCAGTGTGGAGAAAGGGAAGGGTGTCTCTTTCTCTGTCCTTGTCAGAGGCGACATCACGAGTGCTAGGGCTGACTGTGAACTGGGAACTGTATTCGAAACTTTATTCCACAAGAGAAGGAATCAGAAAGTATAGGAAATAACACGGCACCTGGAAGAGTTTGCAATCTAAAAGCCATAGGCCTTAGGCATGGGCTACACGGGGCCTTGTTGTAGCGCCAGTGATTGAGGGAAAGCTGCAGTCCGCATTTCAGCTGCAACTAACTCATGACTTTGGGCAAACGGGTCCCAGGTGACGAAATCAGTCGCTGACCGTCTACTTTACAAGTTATTGACTCTGGTATATGCTGTGCTGCAAACTAATGTCAGGAATCCATTGGATAAGGCTCTGGCCGTGGGCATCTCCCGTACGGACGTTTGTTTCCCCTGGCCAATCTCAGCGGGCTCCTTTCGGCATGTGGTTTCGGCCTATTCGCTCCATGGATTGGGGATATCTACAGAGTTTTTCAGCTTAAACCTTAAGGAAACTGAGGTAGGATAAGTGTGGGTTCTCTCGGTGCAACAACTTAATGGCTTCTTTTTTTGTAGATCTCTTTTTAAATTTCCATCTTTATTTCCATGGAGTCTCTGGAGACTTAAGACTTTGGTTTCTTTCTACCTTTAAGGTTCCTTACGCTCCCTCTAGGATTTTACCTCCTTTTTCCTTAGTTTTCTAACTCATGACTTTGGGAAAAAGGGTCCCAGGTGACAAAATCAGTCGCTGAACGTCTACGTTATGCTCTGCTGCAAACTAATGTCAGGAATCCATTAAATAAGGCTCTGTCCGTGGGCATCTCCCGTACGGACGTTTGTTTCCCCTGGCCAATCTCAGCGGGCTCCTTTCGGCATGTGGTTTCGGCCTATTCGCTCCATGGATTGGGGATATCTACAGAGTTTTTCAGCTTAAACCTTCAGGAAACTGAGGTAGGATAAGTGTGGGTTCTCTCTGTGCAACGACTTAATGGCTTCTTTTTTTGTAGATCTCTTTTTAAATTTCCATCTTTATTTCCATGGAGTCTCTGGAGACTTAAGACTTTGGTTTCTTTCTACCTTTAAGGTTCCTTACGCTCCCTCTAGGATTTTACCTCCTTTTTCCTTAGTTTTCTAACTCATGACTTTGGGAAAAAGGGTCCCAGGTGACAAAATCAGTCGCTTCGGCCTATTCGCTCCATGGATTGGGGATATCTACAGAGTTTTTCAGCTTAAACCTTCAGGAAACTGAGGTAGGATAAGTGTGGGTTCTCTCTGTGCAACGACTTAATGGCTTCTTTTTTTGTAGATCTCTTTTTAAAATTCCATCTTTATTTCCATGGAGACTCTGGAGACTCTGGAGACTTAAGACTTTGGATTCCTTTGTTTTCTTTGGTGCACAAAGAAAACAATTGCCTCCGCGTCGGGGAATCGAACCCCGGTCTCCCGCGTGACAGGCGGGGATACTCACCACTATACTAACGAGGAATGGGTATGGTGCTTGCCATCACGGTAACCTGCTTAAATGAAGACAGCAGCAATTTCCACCCACCAGATCTAGGCAGTAGGGAGAAAAATGAGTTTGAGACTGGTACGGTCAAAAAAGAGGAGACGGACTGGCCCGTACGGGGATCGAACCCGCGACCTTGGCGTTATTAGCACCACGCTCTAACCAGCTGAGCTAACCGGCCATGTTGCGCATGTCGGCTGCCCCGGCCGACACCAGTGGGGATCTCACATGTGTCCCAGTCCTTAGAATAGGTACTGATAGCAGTGTGGAGAAAGGGAAGGGTGTCTCTTTCTCTGTCCTTGTCAGAGGCGACATCACGAGTGCTAGGGCTGACTGTGAACTGGGAACTGTATTCGAAACTTTATTCCACAAGAGAAGGAATCAGAAAGTATAGGAAATAACACGGCACCTAGAAGAGTTTGCAATCTAAAAGCCATAGGCCTTAGGCATGGGCTACACGGGGCCTTGTTGTAGCGCCAGTGATTGAGGGAAAGCTGCAGTCCGCATTTCAGCTGCAACTAACTCATGACTTTGGGCAAACGGGTCCCAGGTGACGAAATCAGTCGCTGACCGTCTACTTTACAAGTTATTGACTCTGGTATATGCTGTGCTGCAAACTAATGTCAAGAATCCATTGGATAAGGCTCTGGCCGTGGGCATCTCCCGTACGGACGTTTGTTTCCCCTGGCCAATCTCAGTGGGCTCCTTTCGGCATGTGGTTTCGGCCTATTCGCTCCATGGATTGGGGATATCTACAGAGTTTTTCAGCTTAAACCTTAAGGAAACTGAGGTAGGATAAGTGTGGGTTCTCTCGGTGCAACAACTTAATGGCTTCTTTTTTTGTAGATCTCTTTTTAAATTTCCATCTTTATTTCCATGGAGTCTCTGGAGACTTAAGACTTTGGTTTCTTTCTACCTTTAAGGTTCCTTACGCTCCCTCTAGGATTTTACCTCCTTTTTCCTTAGTTTTCTAACTCATGACTTTGGGAAAAAGGGTCCCAGGTGACAAAATCAGTCGCTGAACGTCTACGTTATGCTCTGCTGCAAACTAATGTCAGGAATCCATTAAATAAGGCTCTGTCCGTGGGCATCTCCCGTACGGACGTTTGTTTCCCCTGGCCAATCTCAGCGGGCTCCTTTCGGCATGTGGTTTCGGCCTATTCGCTCCATGGATTGGGGATATCTACAGAGTTTTTCAGCTTAAACCTTCAGGAAACTGAGGTAGGATAAGTGTGGGTTCTCTCTGTGCAACGACTTAATGGCTTCTTTTTTTGTAGATCTCTTTTTAAAATTCCATCTTTATTTCCATGGAGACTCTGGAGACTCTGGAGACTTAAGACTTTGGATTCCTTTTTCCTGAGTTTTCTTTGGTGCACAAAGAAAACAATTGCCTCCCCGTCGGGGAATCGAACCCCGGTCTCCCGCGTGACAGGCGGGGATACTCACCACTATACTAATGAGGAATGGGTATGGTGCTTGCCATCACGGTAACCTGCTTAAATGAAGACAGCAGCAATTTCCACCCACCAGATCTAAGCAGTAGGGAGAAAAAGGAGTTTGAGACTGGTACGGTCAAAAAAGAGGAGACGGACTGGCCCGTACGGGGATCGAACCCGCGACCTTGGCGTTATTAGCACCACGCTCTAACCAGCTGAGCTAATCGGCCATGTTGCGCATGTCGGCTGCCCCGGCCGACACCAGTGGGGATCTCACATGTGTCCCAGTCCTTAGAATAGGTACTGATAGCAGTGTGGAGAAAGGGAAGGGTGTCTCTTTCTCTGTCCTTGTCAGAGGCGACATCACGAGTGCTAGGGCTGACTGTGAACTGGGAACTGTATTCGAAACTTTATTCCACAAGAGAAGGAATCAGAAAGTATAGGAAATAACACGGCACCTGGAAGAGTTTGCAATCTAAAAGCCATAGGCCTTAGGCATGGGCTACACGGGGCCTTGTTGTAGCGCCAGTGATTGAGGGAAAGCTGCAGTCCGCATTTCAGCTGCAACTAACTCATGACTTTGGGCAAACGGGTCCCAGGTGACGAAATCAGTCGCTGACCGTCTACTTTACAAGTTATTGACTCTGGTATATGCTGTGCTGCAAACTAATGTCAGGAATCCATTGGATAAGGCTCTGGCCGTGGGCATCTCCCGTACGGACGTTTGTTTCCCCTGGCCAATCTCAGCGGGCTCCTTTCGGCATGTGGTTTCGGCCTATTCGCTCCATGGATTGGGGATATCTACAGAGTTTTTCAGCTTAAACCTTAAGGAAACTGAGGTAGGATAAGTGTGGGTTCTCTCGGTGCAACAACTTAATGGCTTCTTTTTTTGTAGATCTCTTTTTAAATTTCCATCTTTATTTCCATGGAGTCTCTGGAGACTTAAGACTTTGGTTTCTTTCTACCTTTAAGGTTCCTTACGCTCCCTCTAGGATTTTACCTCCTTTTTCCTTAGTTTTCTAACTCATGACTTTGGGAAAAAGGGTCCCAGGTGACAAAATCAGTCGCTGAACGTCTACGTTATGCTCTGCTGCAAACTAATGTCAGGAATCCATTAAATAAGGCTCTGTCCGTGGGCATCTCCCGTACGGACGTTTGTTTCCCCTGGCCAATCTCAGCGGGCTCCTTTCGGCATGTGGTTTCGGCCTATTCGCTCCATGGATTGGGGATATCTACAGAGTTTTTCAGCTTAAACCTTCAGGAAACTGAGGTAGGATAAGTGTGGGTTCTCTCTGTGCAACGACTTAATGGCTTCTTTTTTTGTAGATCTCTTTTTAAAATTCCATCTTTATTTCCATGGAGACTCTGGAGACTCTGGAGACTTAAGACTTTGGATTCCTTTTTCCTGAGATTTCTTTGGTGCACAAAGAAAACAATTGCCTCCCCGCCGGGGAATCGAACCCCGGTCTCCCGCGTGACAGGCGGGGATACTCACCACTATACTAACGAGGAATGGGTATGGTGCTTGCCATCACGGTAACCTGCTTAAATGAAGACAGCAGCAATTTCCACCCACCAGATCTAGGCAGTAGGGAGAAAAAGGAGTTTGAGACTGGTACGGTCAAAAAAGAGGAGACGGACTGGCCCGTACGGGGATCGAACCCGCGACCTTGGCGTTATTAGCACCACGCTCTAACCAGCTGAGCTAACCGGCCATGTTGCGCATGTCGGCTGCCCCGGCCGACACCAGTGGGGATCTCACATGTGTCCCAGTCCTTAGAATAGGTACTGATAGCAGTGTGGAGAAAGGGAAGGGTGTCTCTTTCTCTGTCCTTGTCAGAGGCGACATCACGAGTGCTAGGGCTGACTGTGAACTGGGAACTGTATTCAAAACTTTATTCCACAAGAGAAGGAATCAGAAAGTATAGGAAATAACACGGCACCTGGAAGAGTTTGCAATCTAAAAGCCATAGGCCTTAGGCATGGGCTACACGGGGCCTTGTTGTAGCGCCAGTGATTGAGGGAAAGCTGCAGTCCGCATTTCAGCTGCAACTAACTCATGACTTTGGGCAAACGGGTCCCAGGTGACGAAATCAGTCGCTGACCGTCTACTTTACAAGTTATTGACTCTGGTATATGCTGTTCTGCAAACTAATGTCAGGAATCCATTGGATAAGGCTCTGGCCGTGGGCATCTCCCGTACGGACGTTTGTTTCCCCTGGCCAATCTCAGCGGGCTCCTTTCGGCATGTGGTTTCGGCCTATTCGCTCCATGGATTGGGAATATCTACAGAGTTTTTCAGCTTAAACCTTAAGGAAACTGAGGTAGGATAAGTGTGGGTTCTCTCGGTGCAACAACTTAATGGCTTCTTTTTTTGTAGATCTCTTTTTAAATTTCCATCTTTATTTCCATGGAGTCTCTGGAGACTTAAGACTTTGGTTTCTTTCTACCTTTAAGGTTCCTTACGCTCCCTCTAGGATTTTACCTCCTTTTTCCTTAGTTTTCTAACTCATGACTTTGGGAAAAAGGGTCCCAGGTGACAAAATCAGTCGCTGAACGTCTACGTTATGCTCTGCTGCAAACTAATGTCAGGAATCCATTAAATAAGGCTCTGTCCGTGGGCATCTCCCGTACGGACGTTTGTTTCCCCTGGCCAATCTCAGCGGGCTCCTTTCGGCATGTGGTTTCGGCCTATTCGCTCCATGGATTGGGGATATCTACAGAGTTTTTCAGCTTAAACCTTCAGGAAACTGAGGTAGGATAAGTGTGGGTTCTCTCTGTGCAACGACTTAATGGCTTCTTTTTTTGTAGATCTCTTTTTAAAATTCCATCTTTATTTCCATGGAGACTCTGGAGACTCTGGAGACTTTGGATTCCTTTTTCCTGAGTTTTCTTTGGTGCACAAAGAAAACAATTGCCTCCCCGTCGGGGAATCGAACCCCAGTCTCCCGCGTGACAGGCGGGGATACTCACCACTATACTAACGAGGAATGGGTATGGTGCTTGCCATCACGGTAACCTGCTTAAATGAAGACAGCAGCAATTTCCACCCACCAGATCTAAGCAGTAGGGAGAAAAAGGAGTTTGAGACTGGTACGGTCAAAAAAGAGGAGACGGACTGGCCCGTACGGGGATCGAAACCGCGACCTTGGCGTTATTAGCACCACGCTCTAACCAGCTGAGCTAACCGGCCATGTTGCGCATGTCGGCTGCCCCGGCCGACACCAGTGGGGATCTCACATGTGTCCCAGTCCTTAGAATAGGTACTGATAGCAGTGTGGAGAAAGGGAAGGGTGTCTCTTTCTCTGTCCTTGTCAGAGGCGACATCACGAGTGCTAGGGCTGACTGTGAACTGGGAACTGTATTCGAAACTTTATTCCACAAGAGAAGGAATCAGAAAGTATAGGAAATAACACGGCACCTGGAAGAGTTTGCAATCTAAAAGCCATAGGCCTTAGGCATGGGCTACACGGGGCCTTGTTGTAGCGCCAGTGATTGAGGGAAAGCTGCAGTCCGCATTTCAGCTGCAACTAACTCATGACTTTGGGCAAACGGGTCCCAGGTGACGAAATCAGTCGCTGACCGTCTACTTTACAAGTTATTGACTCTGGTATATGCTGTGCTGCAAACTAATGTCAGGAATCCATTGGATAAGGCTCTGGCCGTGGGCATCTCCCGTACGGACGTTTGTTTCCCCTGGCCAATCTCAGCGGGCTCCTTTTGGCATGTGGTTTCGGCCTATTCGCTCCATGGATTGGGGATATCTACAGAGTTTTTCAGCTTAAACCTTAAGGAAACTGAGGTAGGATAAGTGTGGGTTCTCTCTGTGCAACGACTTAATGGCTTCTTTTTTTGTAGATCTCTTTTTAAAATTCCATCTTTATTTCCATGGAGACTCTGGAGACTCTGGAGACTTAAGACTTTGGATTCCTTTTTCCTGAGTTTTCTTTGGTGCACAAAGAAAACAATTGCCTCCCCGTCGGGGAATCGAACCCCGGTCTCCCGCGTGACAGGCGAAGATACTCACCACTATACTAACGAGGAATGGGTATGGTGCTTGCCATCACGGTAACCTGCTTAAATGAAGAAGGCAGCAATTTCCACCCACCAGATCTAGGCAGTAGGGAGAAAAAGGAGTTTGAGACTGGTACGGTCAAAAAAGAGGAGACGGACTGGCCCGTACGGGGATCGAACCCGCGACCTTGGCGTTATTAGCACCACGCTCTAACCAGCTGAGCTAACCGGCCATGTTGCGCATGTCGGCTGCCCCGGCCGACACCAGTGGGGATCTCACATGTGTCCCAGTCCTTAGAATAGGTACTGATAGCAGTACCTATAGGTACTTAAACCTTAAGGAAACTGAGGTAGGATAAGTGTGGGTTCTCTCGGTGCAACGACTTAATGGCTTCTTTTTTTGTAGATCTCTTTTTAAATTTCCATCTTTATTTCCATGGAGTCTCTGGAGACTTAAGACTTTGGTTTCTTTCTACCTTTAAGGTTCCTGACGCTCTCTCTAGGATTTTACCTCCTTTTTCCTTAGTTTTCTAACTCATGACTTTGGGAAAACGGGTCCCAGGTGACAAAATCAGTCGCTGAACGTCTACGTTATGCTCTGCTGCAAACTAATGTCAGGAATCCATTAAATAAGGCTCTGTCCGTGGGCATCTCCCGTACGGACGTTTGTTTCCCCTGGCCAATCTCAGCGGGCTCCTTTCGGCATGTGGTTTTGGCCTATTCGCTCCATGGATTGGGGATATCTACAGAGTTTTTCAGCTTAAACCTTCACTAAACTGAGGTAGGATAAGTGTGGGTTCTCTCGGTGGAACGACTTAATGGCTTCTTTTTTTGTAGATCTCTTTTTAAATTTCCATCTTTATTTCCATGGAGTCTCTGGAGACTTAAGACTTTGGTTTCTTTCTACCTTTAAGGTTCCTTACGCTCCCTCTAGGATTTTACCTCCTTTTTCCTTAGTTTTCTAACTCATGACTTTGGGAAAAAGGGTCCCAGGTGACAAAATCAGTCGCTGTACGTCTACGTTATGCTATGCTGCAAACTAATGTCAGGAATCCATTAAATAAGGCTCTGTCCGTGGGCATCTCCCGTACGGACGTTTGTTTCCCCTGGCCAATCTACAGAGTTTTTCAGCTTAAACCTTCAGGAAACTGAGGTAGGATAAGTGTGGGTTCTCTCTGTGCAACGACTTAATGGCTTCTTTTTTTGTAGATCTCTTTTTAAAATTCCATCTTTATTTCCATGGAGACTCTGGAGACTCTGGAGACTTAAGACTTTGGATTCCTTTTTCCTGAGTTTTCTTTGGTGCACAAGGAAAACAATTGCCTCCCCGTCGGGGAATCGAACCCCGGTCTCCCGCGTGACAGGCGGGGATACTCACCACTATACTAACGAGGAATGGGTATGGTGCTTGCCATCACGGTAACCTGCTTAAATGAAGACAGCAGCAATTTCCACCCACCAGATCTAGGCAGTAGGGAGAAAAAGGAGTTTGAGACTGGTACGGTCAAAAAAGAGGACACGGACTGGCCCGTACGGGGATCGAACCCGCGACCTTGGCGTTATTAGCACCACGCTCTAACCAGCTGAGCTAACCGGCCATGTTGCGCATGTTGGCTGCCCCGGCCGACACCAGTGGGGATCTCACATGTGTCCCAGTCCTTAGAATAGGTACTGATAGCAGTGTGGAGAAAGGGAAGGGTGTCTCTTTCTCTGTCCTTGTCAGAGGCGACATCACGAGTGCTAGGGCTGACTGTGAACTGGGAACTGTATTCGAAACTTTATTCCACAAGAGAAGGAATCAGAAAGTATAGGAAATAACACGGCACCTGGAAGAGTTTGCAATCTAAAAGCCATAGGCCTTAGGCATGGGCTACACGGGGCCTTGTTGTAGCGCCAGTGATTGAGGGAAAGCTGCAGTCCGCATTTCAGCTGCAACTAACTCATGACTTTGGGCACACAGGTCCCAGGTGACGAAATCAGTCGCTGACCGTCTACTTTACAAGTTATTGACTCTGGTATATGCTGTGCTGCAAACTAATGTCAGGAATCCATTGGATAAGGCTCTGGCCGTGGGCATCTCCCGTACGGACGTTTGTTTCCCCTGGCCAATCTCAGCGGGCTCCTTTCGGCATGTGGTTTCGGCCTATTCGCTCCATGGATTGGGGATATCTACAGAGTTTTTCAGCTTAAACCTTAAGGAAACTGAGGTAGGATAAGTGTGGGTTCTCTCGGTGCAACAACCTAATGGCTTCTTTTTTTGTAGATCTCTTTTTAAATTTCCATCTTTATTTCCATGGAGTCTCTGGAGACTTAAGACTTTGGTTTCTTTCTACCTTTAAGGTTCCTTACGCTCCCTCTAGGATTTTACCTCCTTTTTCCTTAGTTTTCTAACTCATGACTTTGGGAAAAAGGGTCCCAGGTGACAAAATCAGTCGCTGAACGTCTACGTTATGCTCTGCTGCAAACTAATGTCAGGAATCCATTAAATAAGGCTCTGTCCGTGGGCATCTCCCGTACGGACGTTTGTTTCCCCTGGCCAATCTCAGCGGGCTCCTTTCGGCATGTGGTTTCGGCCTATTCGCTCCATGGATTGGGGATATCTACAGAGTTTTTCAGCTTAAACCTTCAGGAAACTGAGGTAGGATAAGTGTGGGTTCTCTCTGTGCAACAACTTAATGGCTTCTTTTTTTGTAGATCTCTTTTTAAAATTCCATCTTTATTTCCATGGAGACTCTGGAGACTTAAGACTTTGGTTTCTTTCTACCTTTAAGGTTCCTTACGCTCCCTCTAGGATTTTACCTCCTTTTTCCTTAGTTTTCTAACTCATGACTTTGGGAAAAAGGGTCCCAGGTGACAAAATCAGTCGCTGAACGTCTACGTTATGCTCTGCTGCAAACTAATGTCAGGAATCCATTAAATAAGGCTCTGTCCGTGGGCATCTCCCGTACGGACGTTTGTTTCCCCTGGCCAATCTCAGCGGGCTCCTTTCGGCATGTGGTTTCGGCCTATTCGCTCCATGGATTGGGGATATCTACAGAGTTTTTCAGCTTAAACCTTCAGGAAACTGAGGTAGGATAAGTGTGGGTTCTCTCTGTGCAACGACTTAATGGCTTCTTTTTTTGTAGATCTCTTTTTAAAATTCCATCTTTATTTCCATGGAGACTCTGGAGACTCTGGAGACTTAAGACTTTGGATTCCTTTTTCCTGAGTTTTCTTTGGTGCACAAAGAAAACAATTGCCTCCCCGTCGGGGAATCGAACCCCGGTCTCCCGCGTGACAGGCGGGGATACTCACCACTATACTAACGAGGAATGGGTATGGTGCTTGCCATCACGGTAACCTGCTTAAATGAAGACAGCAGCAATTTCCACCCACCAGATCTAGGCAGTAGGGAGAAAAAGGAGTTTTGAGACTGGTACGGTCAAAAAAGAGGAGACGGACTGGCCCGTACGGGGATCGAACCCGCGACCTTGGCGTTATTAGCACCACGCTCTAACCAGCTGAGCTAACCGGCCATGTTGCGCATGTCAGCTGCCCCGGCCGACACCAGTGGGGATCTCACATGTGTCCCAGTCCTTAGAATAGGTACTGATAGCAGTGTGGAGAAAGGGAAGGGTGTCTCTTTCTCTGTCCTTGTCAGAGGCGACATCACGAGTGCTAGGGCTGACTGTGAACTGGGAACTGTATTCGAAACTTTATTCCACAAGAGAAGGAATCAGAAAGTATAGGAAATAACACGGCACCTGGAAGAGTTTGCAATCTAAAAGCCATAGGCCTTAGGCATGGGCTACACGGGGCCTTGTTGTAGCGCCAGTGATTGAGGGAAAGCTGCAGTCCGCATTTCAGCTGCAACTAACTCATGACTTTGGGCAAACGGGTCCCAGGTGACGAAATCAGTCGCTGACCGTCTACTTTACAAGTTATTGACTCTGGTATATGCTGTTCTGCAAACTAATGTCAGGAATCCATTGGATAAGGCTCTGGCCGTGGGCATCTCCCGTACGGACGTTTGTTTCCCCTGGCCAATCTCAGCGGGCTCCTTTCGGCATGTGGTTTCGGCCTATTCGCTCCATGGATTGGGGATATCTACAGAGTTTTTCAGCTTAAACCTTAAGGAAACTGAGGTAGGATAAGTGTGGGTTCTCTCGGTGCAACAACTTAATGGCTTCTTTTTTTGTAGATCTCTTTTTAAATTTCCATCTTTATTTCCATGGAGTCTCTGGAGACTTAAGACTTTGGTTTCTTTCTACCTTTAAGGTTCCTTACGCTCCCTCTAGGATTTTACCTCCTTTTTCCTTAGTTTTCTAACTCATGACTTTGGGAAAAAGGGTCCCAGGTGACAAAATCAGTCGCTGAACGTCTACGTTATGCTCTGCTGCAAACTAATGTCAGGAATCCATTAAATAAGGCTCTGTCCGTGGGCATCTCCCGTACGGACGTTTGTTTCCCCTGGCCAATCTCAGCGGGCTCCTTTCGGCATGTGGTTTCGGCCTATTCGCTCCATGGATTGGGGATATCTACAGAATTTTTCAGCTTAAACCTTCAGGAAACTGAGGTAGGATAAGTGTGGGTTCTCTCTGTGCAACGACTTAATGGCTTCTTTTTTTGTAGATCTCTTTTTAAAATTCCATCTTTATTTCCATGGAGACTCTGGAGACTCTGGAGACTTAAGACTTTGGATTCCTTTTTCCTGAGTTTTCTTTGGTGCACAAAGAAAACAATTGCCTCCCCGTCGGGGAATCGAACCCCGGTCTCCCGCGTGACAGGCGGGGATACTCACCACTATACTAACGAGGAATGGGTATGGTGCTTGCCATCACGGTAACCTGCTTAAATGAAGACAGCAGCAATTTCCACCCGCCAGATCTAGGCAGTAGGGAGAAAAAGGAGTTTGAGACTGGTACGGTCAAAAAAGAGGAGACGGACTGGCCCGTACGGGGATCGAACCCGCGACCTTGGCGTTATTAGCACCACGCTCTAACCAGCTGAGCTAACCGGCCATGTTGCGCATGTCGGCTGCCCCGGCCGACACCAGTGGGGATCTCACATGTGTCCCAGTCCTTAGAATAGGTACTGATAGCAGTGTGGAGAAAGGGAAGGGTGTCTCTTTCTCTGTCCTTGTCAGAGGCGACATCACGAGTGCTAGGGCTGACTGTGAACTGGGAACTGTATTCGAAACTTTATTCCACAAGAGAAGGAATCAGAAAGTATAGGAAATAACACGGCACCTGGAAGAGTTTGCAATCTAAAAGCCATAGGCCTTAGGCATGGGCTACACGGGGCCTTGTTGTAGCGCCAGTGATTGAGGGAAAGCTGCAGTCCGCATTTCAGCTGCAACTAACTCATGACTTTGGGCACACAGGTCCCAGGTGACGAAATCAGTCGCTGACCGTCTACTTTACAAGTTATTGACTCTGGTATATGCTGTGCTGCAAACTAATGTCAGGAATCCATTGGATAAGGCTCTGGCCGTGGGCATCTCCCGTACGGACGTTTGTTTCCCCTGGCCAATCTCAGCGGGCTCCTTTCGGCATGTGGTTTCGGCCTATTCGCTCCATGGATTGGGGATATCTACAGAGTTTTTCAGCTTAAACCTTAAGGAAACTGAGGTAGGATAAGTGTGGGTTCTCTCGGTGCAACAACCTAATGGCTTCTTTTTTTGTAGATCTCTTTTTAAATTTCCATCTTTATTTCCATGGAGTCTCTGGAGACTTAAGACTTTGGTTTCTTTCTACCTTTAAGGTTCCTTACGCTCCCTCTAGGATTTTACCTCCTTTTTCCTTAGTTTTCTAACTCATGACTTTGGGAAAAAGGGTCCCAGGTGACAAAATCAGTCGCTGAACGTCTACGTTATGCTCTGCTGCAAACTAATGTCAGGAATCCATTAAATAAGGCTCTGTCCGTGGGCATCTCCCGTACGGACGTTTGTTTCCCCTGGCCAATCTCAGCGGGCTCCTTTCGGCATGTGGTTTCGGCCTATTCGCTCCATAGATTGGGGATATCTACAGAGTTTTTCAGCTTAAACCTTCAGGAAACTGAGGTAGGATAAGTGTGGGTTCTCTCTGTGCAACAACTTAATGGCTTCTTTTTTTGTAGATCTCTTTTTAAAATTCCATCTTTATTTCCATGGAGACTCTGGAGACTTAAGACTTTGGTTTCTTTCTACCTTTAAGGTTCCTTACGCTCCCTCTAGGATTTTACCTCCTTTTTCCTTAGTTTTCTAACTCATGACTTTGGGAAAAAGGGTCCCAGGTGACAAAATCAGTCGCTGAACGTCTACGTTATGCTCTGCTGCAAACTAATGTCAGGAATCCATTAAATAAGGCTCTGTCCGTGGGCATCTCCCGTACGGACGTTTGTTTCCCCTGGCCAATCTCAGCGGGCTCCTTTCGGCATGTGGTTTCGGCCTATTCGCTCCATGGATTGGGGATATCTAGAGAGTTTTTCAGCTTAAACCTTCAGGAAACTGAGGTAGGATAAGTGTGGGTTCTCTCTGTGCAACGACTTAATGGCTTCTTTTTTTGTAGATCTCTTTTTAAAATTCCATCTTTATTTCCATGGAGACTCTGGAGACTCTGGAGACTTAAGACTTTGGATTCCTTTTTCCTGAGTTTTCTTTGGTGCACAAAGAAAACAATTGCCTCCCCGTCGGGGAATCGAACCCCGGTCTCCCGCGTGACAGGCGGGGATACTCACCACTATACTAACGAGGAATGGGTATGGTGCTTGCCATCACGGTAACCTGCTTAAATGAAGACAGCAGCAATTTCCACCCACCAGATCTAGGCAGTAGGGAGAAAAAGGAGTTTTGAGACTGGTACGGTCAAAAAAGAGGAGACGGACTGGCCCGTACGGGGATCGAACCCGCGACCTTGGCGTTATTAGCACCACGCTCTAACCAGCTGAGCTAACCGGCCATGTTGCGCATGTCAGCTGCCCCGGCCGACACCAGTGGGGATCTCACATGTGTCCCAGTCCTTAGAATAGGTACTGATAGCAGTGTGGAGAAAGGGAAGGGTGTCTCTTTCTCTGTCCTTGTCAGAGGCGACATCACGAGTGCTAGGGCTGACTGTGAACTGGGAACTGTATTCGAAACTTTATTCCACAAGAGAAGGAATCAGAAAGTATAGGAAATAACACGGCACCTGGAAGAGTTTGCAATCTAAAAGCCATAGGCCTTAGGCATGGGCTACACGGGGCCTTGTTGTAGCGCCAGTGATTGAGGGAAAGCTGCAGTCCGCATTTCAGCTGCAACTAACTCATGACTTTGGGCAAACGGGTCCCAGGTGACGAAATCAGTCGCTGACCGTCTACTTTACAAGTTATTGACTCTGGTATATGCTGTTCTGCAAACTAATGTCAGGAATCCATTGGATAAGGCTCTGGCCGTGGGCATCTCCCGTACGGACGTTTGTTTCCCCTGGCCAATCTCAGCGGGCTCCTTTCGGCATGTGGTTTCGGCCTATTCGCTCCATGGATTGGGGATATCTACAGAGTTTTTCAGCTTAAACCTTAAGGAAACTGAGGTAGGATAAGTGTGGGTTCTCTCGGTGCAACAACTTAATGGCTTCTTTTTTTGTAGATCTCTTTTTAAATTTCCATCTTTATTTCCATGGAGTCTCTGGAGACTTAAGACTTTGGTTTCTTTCTACCTTTAAGGTTCCTTACGCTCCCTCTAGGATTTTACCTCCTTTTTCCTTAGTTTTCTAACTCATGACTTTGGGAAAAAGGGTCCCAGGTGACAAAATCAGTCGCTGAACGTCTACGTTATGCTCTGCTGCAAACTAATGTCAGGAATCCATTAAATAAGGCTCCGTCCGTGGGCATCTCCCGTACGGACGTTTGTTTCCCCTGGCCAATCTCAGCGGGCTCCTTTCGGCATGTGGTTTCGGCCTATTCGCTCCATGGATTGGGGATATCTACAGAGTTTTTCAGCTTAAACCTTCAGGAAACTGAGGTAGGATAAGTGTGGGTTCTCTCTGTGCAACGACTTAATGGCTTCTTTTTTTGTAGATCTCTTTTTAAAATTCCATCTTTATTTCCATGGAGACTCTGGAGACTCTGGAGACTTAAGACTTTGGATTCCTTTTTCCTGAGTTTTCTTTGGTGCACAAAGAATAGAATTGCCTCCCCGTCGGGGAATCGAACCCCGGTCTCCCGCGTGACAGGCGGGGATACTCACCACTATACTAACGAGGAATGGGTATGGTGCTTGCCATCACGGTAACCTGCTTAAATGAAGACAGCAGCAATTTCCACCCACCAGATCTAGGCAGTAGGGAGAAAAAGGAGTTTGAGACTGGTACGGTCAAAAAAGAGGAGACGGCCTGGCCCGTACGGGGATCGAACCCGCGACCTTGGCGTTATTAGCACCACGCTCTAACCAGCTGAGCTAACCGGCCATGTTGCGCATGTCGGCTGCCCCGGCCGACACCAGTGGGGATCTCACATGTGTCCCAGTCCTTAGAATAGGTACTGATAGCAGTGTGGAGAAAGGGAAGGGTGTCTCTTTCTCTGTCCTTGTCAGAGGCGACATCACGAGTGCTAGGGCTGACTGTGAACTGGGAACTGTATTCAAAACTTTATTCCACAAGAGAAGGAATCAGAAAGTATAGGAAATAACACGGCACCTGGAAGAGTTTGCAATCTAAAAGCCATAGGCCTTAGGCATGGGCTACACGGGGCCTTGTTGTAGCGCCAGTGATTGAGGGAAAGCTGCAGTCCGCATTTCAGCTGCAACTAACTCATGACTTTGGGCAAACGGGTCCCAGGTGACGAAATCAGTCGCTGACCGTCTACTTTACAAGTTATTGACTCTGGTATATGCTGTTCTGCAAACTAATGTCAGGAATCCATTGGATAAGGCTCTGGCCGTGGGCATCTCCCGTACGGACGTTTGTTTCCCCTGGCCAATCTCAGCGGGCTCCTTTCGGCATGTGGTTTCGGCCTATTCGCTCCATGGATTGGGGATATCTACAGAGTTTTTCAGCTTAAACCTTAAGGAAACTGAGGTAGGATAAGTGTGGGTTCTCTCGGTGCAACAACTTAATGGCTTCTTTTTTTGTAGATCTCTTTTTAAATTTCCATCTTTATTTCCATGGAGTCTCTGGAGACTTAAGACTTTGGTTTCTTTCTACCTTTAAGGTTCCTTACGCTCCCTCTAGGATTTTACCTCCTTTTTCCTTAGTTTTCTAACTCATGACTTTGGGAAAAAGGGTCCCAGGTGACAAAATCAGTCGCTGAACGTCTACGTTATGCTCTGCTGCAAACTAATGTCAGGAATCCATTAAATAAGGCTCTGTCCGTGGGCATCTCCCGTACGGACGTTTGTTTCCCCTGGATTGGGGATATCTACAGAGTTTTTCAGCTTAAACCTTCAGGAAACTGAGGTAGGATAAGTGTGGGTTCTCTCTGTGCAACGACTTAATGGCTTCTTTTTTTGTAGATCTCTTTTTAAAATTCCATCTTTATTTCCATGGAGACTCTGGAGACTCTGGAGACTTAAGACTTTGGATTCCTTTTTCCTGAGTTTTCTTTGGTGCACAAAGAAAAGAATTGCCTCCCCGTCGGGGAATCGAACCCCGGTCTCCCGCGTGACAGGCGGGGATACTCACCACTATACTAACGAGGAATGGGTATGGTGCTTGCCTTCACGGTAACCTGCTTAAATGAAGACAGCAGCAATTTCCACCCACCAGATCTAGGCAGTAGGGAGAAAAAGGAGTTTGAGACTGGTACGGTCAAAAAAGAGGAGACGGACTGGCCCGTACGGGGATCGAACCCGCGACCTTGGCGTTATTAGCACCACGCTCTAACCAGCTGAGCTAACCGGCCATGTTGCGCATGTCGGCTGCCCCGGCCGACACCAGTGGGGATCTCACATGTGTCCCAGTCCTTAGAATAGGTACTGATAGCAGTGTGGAGAAAGGGAAGGGTGTCTCTTTCTCTGTCCTTGTCAGAGGCGACATCACGAGTGCTAGGGCTGACTGTGAACTGGGAACTGTATTCGAAACTTTATTCCACAAGAGAAGGAATCAGAAAGTATAGGAAATAACACGGCACCTGGAAGAGTTTGCAATCTAAAAGCCATAGGCCTTAGGCATGGGCTACACGGGGCCTTGTTGTAGCGCCAGTGATTGAGGGAAAGCTGCAGTCCGCATTTCAGCTGCAACTAACTCATGACTTTGGGCAAACGGGTCCCAGGTGACGAAATCAGTCGCTGACCGTCTACTTTACAAGTTATTGACTCTGGTATATGCTGTGCTGCAAACTAATGTCAGGAATCCATTGGATAAGGCTCTGGCCGTGGGCATCTCCCGTACGGACGTTTGTTTCCCCTGGCCAATCTCAGTGGGCTCCTTTCGGCATGTGGTTTCGGCCTATTCGCTCCATGGATTGGGGATATCTACAGAGTTTTTCAGCTTAAACCTTAAGGAAACTGAGGTAGGATAAGTGTGGGTTCTCTCGGTGCAACAACTTAATGGCTTCTTTTTTTGTAGATCTCTTTTTAAATTTCCATCTTTATTTCCATGGAGTCTCTGGAGACTTAAGACTTTGGTTTCTTTCTACCTTTAAGGTTCCTTACGCTCCCTCTAGGATTTTACCTCCTTTTTCCTTAGTTTTCTAACTCATGACTTTGGGAAAAAGGGTCCCAGGTGACAAAATCAGTCGCTGAACGTCTACGTTATGCTCTGCTGCAAACTAATGTCAGGAATCCATTAAATAAGGCTCTGTCCGTGGGCATCTCCCGTACGGACGTTTGTTTCCCCTGGCCAATCTCAGCGGGCTCCTTTCGGCATGTGGTTTCGGCCTATTCGCTCCATGGATTGGGGATATCTACAGAGTTTTTCAGCTTAAACCTTCAGGAAACTGAGGTAGGATAAGTGTGGGTTCTCTCTGTGCAACAACTTAATGGCTTCTTTTTTTGTAGATCTCTTTTTAAAATTCCATCTTTATTTCCATGGAGACTCTGGAGACTTAAGACTTTGGTTTCTTTCTACCTTTAAGGTTCCTTACGCTCCCTCTAGGATTTTACCTCCTTTTTCCTTAGTTTTCTAACTCATGACTTTGGGAAAAAGGGTCCCAGGTGACAAAATCAGTCGCTGAACGTCTACGTTATGCTCTGCTGCAAACTAATGTCAGGAATCCATTAAATAAGGCTCTGTCCGTGGGCATCTCCCGTACGGACGTTTGTTTCCCCTGGCCAATCTCAGCGGGCTCCTTTCGGCATGTGGTTTCGGCCTATTCGCTCCATGGATTGGGGATATCTACAGAGTTTTTCAGCTTAAACCTTCAGGAAACTGAGGTAGGATAAGTGTGGGTTCTCTCTGTGCAACGACTTAATGGCTTCTTTTTTTGTAGATCTCTTTTTAAAATTCCATCTTTATTTCCATGGAGACTCTGGAGACTCTGGAGACTTAAGACTTTGGATTCCTTTTTCCTGAGTTTTCTTTGGTGCACAAAGAAAACAATTGCCTCCCCGTCGGGGAATCGAACCCCGGTCTCCCGCGTGACAGGCGGGGATACTCACCACTATACTAATGAGGAATGGGTATGGTGCTTGCCATCACGGTAACCTGCTTAAATGAAGACAGCAGCAATTTCCACCCACCAGATCTAAGCAGTAGGGAGAAAAAGGAGTTTGAGACTGGTACGGTCAAAAAAGAGGAGACGGACTGGCCCGTACGGGGATCGAACCCGCGACCTTGGCGTTATTAGCACCACGCTCTAACCAGCTGAGCTAATCGGCCATGTTGCGCATGTCGGCTGCCCCGGCCGACACCAGTGGGGATCTCACATGTGTCCCAGTCCTTAGAATAGGTACTGATAGCAGTGTGGAGAAAGGGAAGGGTGTCTCTTTCTCTGTCCTTGTCAGAGGCGACATCACGAGTGCTAGGGCTGACTGTGAACTGGGAACTGTATTCGAAACTTTATTCCACAAGAGAAGGAATCAGAAAGTATAGGAAATAACACGGCACCTGGAAGAGTTTGCAATCTAAAAGCCATAGGCCTTAGGCATGGGCTACACGGGGCCTTGTTGTAGCGCCAGTGATTGAGGGAAAGCTGCAGTCCGCATTTCAGCTGCAACTAACTCATGACTTTGGGCAAACGGGTCCCAGGTGACGAAATCAGTCGCTGACCGTCTACTTTACAAGTTATTGACTCTGGTATATGCTGTGCTGCAAACTAATGTCAGGAATCCATTGGATAAGGCTCTGGCCGTGGGCATCTCCCGTACGGACGTTTGTTTCCCCTGGCCAATCTCAGCGGGCTCCTTTCGGCATGTGGTTTCGGCCTATTCGCTCCATGGATTGGGGATATCTACAGAGTTTTTCAGCTTAAACCTTAAGGAAACTGAGGTAGGATAAGTGTGGGTTCTCTCTGTGCAACAACTTAATGGCTTCTTTTTTTGTAGATCTCTTTTTAAATTTCCATCTTTATTTCCATGGAGTCTCTGGAGACTTAAGACTTTGGTTTCTTTCTACCTTTAAGGTTCCTTACGCTCCCTCTAGGATTTTACCTCCTTTTTCCTTAGTTTTCTAACTCATGACTTTGGGAAAAAGGGTCCCAGGTGACAAAATCAGTCGCTGAACGTCTACGTTATGCTCTGCTGCAAACTAATGTCAGGAATCCATTAAATAAGGCTCTGTCCGTGGGCATCTCCCGTACGGACGTTTGTTTCCCCTGGCCAATCTCAGCGGGCTCCTTTCGGCATGTGGTTTCGGCCTATTCGCTCCATGGATTGGGGATATCTACAGAGTTTTTCAGCTTAAACCTTCAGGAAACTGAGGTAGGATAAGTGTGGGTTCTCTCTGTGCAACAACTTAATGGCTTCTTTTTTTGTAGATCTCTTTTTAAAATTCCATCTTTATTTCCATGGAGACTCTGGAGACTTAAGACTTTGGTTTCTTTCTACCTTTAAGGTTCCTTACGCTCCCTCTAGGATTTTACCTCCTTTTTCCTTAGTTTTCTAACTCATGACTTTGGGAAAAAGGGTCCCAGGTGACAAAATCAGTCGCTGAACGTCTACGTTATGCTCTGCTGCAAACTAATGTCAGGAATCCATTAAATAAGGCTCTGTCCGTGGGCATCTCCCGTACGGACGTTTGTTTCCCCTGGCCAATCTCAGCGGGCTCCTTTCGGCATGTGGTTTCGGCCTATTCGCTCCATGGATTGGGGATATCTACAGAGTTTTTCAGCTTAAACCTTCAGGAAACTGAGGTAGGATAAGTGTGGGTTCTCTCTGTGCAACGACTTAATGGCTTCTTTTTTGTAGATCTCTTTTTAAAATTCCATCTTTATTTCCATGGAGACTCTGGAGACTCTGGAGACTTAAGACTTTGGATTCCTTTTTCCTGAGTTTTCTTTGGTGCACAAAGAAAAGAATTGCCTCCCCGTCGGGGAATCGAACCCCGGTCTCCCGCGTGACAGGCGGGGATACTCACCACTATACTAACGAGGAATGGGTATGGTGCTTGCCATCACGGTAACCTGCTTAAATGAAGACAGCAGCAATTTCCACCCACCAGATCTAGGCAGTAGGGAGAAAAAGGAGTTTGAGACTGGTACGGTCAAAAAAGAGGAGACGGACTGGCCCGTACGGGGATCGAACCCGCGACCTTGGCGTTATTAGCACCACGCTCTAACCAGCTGAGCTAACCGGCCATGTTGCGCATGTCGGCTGCCCCGGCCGACACCAGTGGGGATCTCACATGTGTCCCAGTCCTTAGAATAGGTACTGATAGCAGTGTGGAGAAAGGGAAGGGTGTCTCTTTCTCTGTCCTTGTCAGAGGCGACATCACGAGTGCTAGGGCTGACTGTGAACTGGGAACTGTATTCAAAACTTTATTCCACAAGAGAAGGAATCAGAAAGTATAGGAAATAACACGGCACCTGGAAGAGTTTGCAATCTAAAAGCCATAGGCCTTAGGCATGGGCTACACGGGGCCTTGTTGTAGCGCCAGTGATTGAGGGAAAGCTGCAGTCCGCATTTCAGCTGCAACTAACTCATGACTTTGGGCAAACGGGTCCCAGGTGACGAAATCAGTCGCTGACCGTCTACTTTACAAGTTATTGACTCTGGTATATGCTGTTCTGCAAACTAATGTCAGGAATCCATTGGATAAGGCTCTGGCCGTGGGCATCTCCCGTACGGACGTTTGTTTCCCCTGGCCAATCTCAGCGGGCTCCTTTCGGCATGTGGTTTCGGCCTATTCGCTCCATGGATTGGGGATATCTACAGAGTTTTTCAGCTTAAACCTTAAGGAAACTGAGGTAGGATAAGTGTGGGTTCTCTCGGTGCAACAACTTAATGGCTTCTTTTTTTGTAGATCTCTTTTTAAATTTCCATCTTTATTTCCATGGAGTCTCTGGAGACTTAAGACTTTGGTTTCTTTCTACCTTTAAGGTTCCTTACGCTCCCTCTAGGATTTTACCTCCTTTTTCCTTAGTTTTCTAACTCATGACTTTGGGAAAAAGGGTCCAAGGTGACAAAATCAGTCGCTGAACGTCTACGTTATGCTCTGCTGCAAACTAATGTCAGGAATCCATTAAATAAGGCTCTGTCCGTGGGCATCTCCCGTACGGACGTTTGTTTCCCCTGGCCAATCTCAGCGGGCTCCTTTCGGCATGTGGTTTCGGCCTATTCGCTCCATGGATTGGGGATATCTACAGAGTTTTTCAGCTTAAACCTTCAGGAAACTGAGGTAGGATAAGTGTGGGTTCTCTCTGTGCAACGACTTAATGGCTTCTTTTTTTGTAGATCTCTTTTTAAAATTCCATCTTTATTTCCATGGAGACTCTGGAGACTCTGGAGACTTAAGACTTTGGATTCCTTTTTCCTGAGTTTTCTTTGGTGCACAAAGAAAAGAATTGCCTCCCCGTCGGGGAATCGAACCCCGGTCTCCCGCGTGACAGGCGGGGATACTCACCACTATACTAACGAGGAATGGGTATGGTGCTTGCCATCACGGTAACCTACTTAAATGAAGACAGCAGCAATTTCCACCCACCAGATCTAGGCAGTAGGGAGAAAAAGGAGTTTGAGACTGGTACGGTCAAAAAAGAGGAGACGGACTGGCCCGTACGGGGATCGAACCCGCGACCTTGGCGTTATTAGCACCACGCTCTAACCAGCTGAGCTAACCGGCCATGTTGCGCATGTCGGCTGCCCCGGCCGACACCAGTGGGGATCTCACATGTGTCCCAGTCCTTAGAATAGGTACTGATAGCAGTACCTATAGGTACTTAAACCTTAAGGAAACTGAGGTAGGATAAGTGTGGGTTCTCTCGGTGCAACGACTTAATGGCTTCTTTTTTTGTAGATCTCTTTTTAAATTTCCATCTTTATTTCCATGGAGTCTCTGGAGACTTAAGACTTTGGTTTCTTTCTACCTTTAAGGTTCCTGACGCTCTCTCTAGGATTTTACCTCCTTTTTCCTTAGTTTTCTAACTCATGACTTTGGGAAAACGGGTCCCAGGTGACAAAATCAGTCGCTGAACGTCTACGTTATGCTCTGCTGCAAACTAATGTCAGGAATCCATTAAATAAGGCTCTGTCCGTGGGCATCTCCCGTACGGACGTTTGTTTCCCCTGGCCAATCTCAGCGGGCTCCTTTCGGCATGTGGTTTTGGCCTATTCGCTCCATGGATTGGGGATATCTACAGAGTTTTTCAGCTTAAACCTTCACTAAACCGAGGTAGGATAAGTGTGGGTTCTCTCGGTGGAACGACTTAATGGCTTCTTTTTTTGTAGATCTCTTTTTAAATTTCCATCTTTATTTCCATGGAGTCTCTGGAGACTTAAGACTTTGGTTTCTTTCTACCTTTAAGGTTCCTTACGCTCCCTCTAGGATTTTACCTCCTTTTTCCTTAGTTTTCTAACTCATGACTTTGGGAAAAAGGGTCCCAGGTGACAAAATCAGTCGCTGCTATGCTGCAAACTAATGTCAGGAATCCATTAAATAAGGCTCTGTCCGTGGGCATCTCCCGTACGGACGTTTGTTTCCCCTGGCCAATCTACAGAGTTTTTCAGCTTAAACCTTCAGGAAACTGAGGTAGGATAAGTGTGGGTTCTCTCTGTGCAACGACTTAATGGCTTCTTTTTTTGTAGATCTCTTTTTAAAATTCCATCTTTATTTCCATGGAGACTCTGGAGACTCTGGAGACTTAAGACTTTGGATTCCTTTTTCCTGAGTTTTCTTTGGTGCACAAGGAAAACAATTGCCTCCCCGTCGGGGAATCGAACCCCGGTCTCCCGCGTGACAGGCGGGGATACTCACCACTATACTAACGAGGAATGGGTATGGTGCTTGCCATCACGGTAACCTGCTTAAATGAAGACAGCAGCAATTTCCACCCACCAGATCTAGGCAGTAGGGAGAAAAAGGAGTTTGAGACTGGTACGGTCAAAAAAGAGGACACGGACTGGCCCGTACGGGGATCGAACCCGCGACCTTGGCGTTATTAGCACCACGCTCTAACCAGCTGAGCTAACCGGCCATGTTGCGCATGTTGGCTGCCCCGGCCGACACCAGTGGGGATCTCACATGTGTCCCAGTCCTTAGAATAGGTACTGATAGCAGTGTGGAGAAAGGGAAGGGTGTCTCTTTCTCTGTCCTTGTCAGAGGCGACATCACGAGTGCTAGGGCTGACTGTGAACTGGGAACTGTATTCGAAACTTTATTCCACAAGAGAAGGAATCAGAAAGTATAGGAAATAACACGGCACCTGGAAGAGTTTGCAATCTAAAAGCCATAGGCCTTAGGCATGGGCTACACGGGGCCTTGTTGTAGCGCCAGTGATTGAGGGAAAGCTGCAGTCCGCATTTCAGCTGCAACTAACTCATGACTTTGGGCACACAGGTCCCAGGTGACGAAATCAGTCGCTGACCGTCTACTTTACAAGTTATTGACTCTGGTATATGCTGTGCTGCAAACTAATGTCAGGAATCCATTGGATAAGGCTCTGGCCGTGGGCATCTCCCGTACGGACGTTTGTTTCCCCTGGCCAATCTCAGCGGGCTCCTTTCGGCATGTGGTTTCGGCCTATTCGCTCCATGGATTGGGGATATCTACAGAGTTTTTCAGCTTAAACCTTAAGGAAACTGAGGTAGGATAAGTGTGGGTTCTCTCGGTGCAACAACCTAATGGCTTCTTTTTTTGTAGATCTCTTTTTAAATTTCCATCTTTATTTCCATGGAGTCTCTGGAGACTTAAGACTTTGGTTTCTTTCTACCTTTAAGGTTCCTTACGCTCCCTCTAGGATTTTACCTCCTTTTTCCTTAGTTTTCTAACTCATGACTTTGGGAAAAAGGGTCCCAGGTGACAAAATCAGTCGCTGAACGTCTACGTTATGCTCTGCTGCAAACTAATGTCAGGAATCCATTAAATAAGGCTCTGTCCGTGGGCATCTCCCGTACGGACGTTTGTTTCCCCTGGCCAATCTCAGCGGGCTCCTTTCGGCATGTGGTTTCGGCCTATTCGCTCCATGGATTGGGGATATCTACAGAGTTTTTCAGCTTAAACCTTCAGGAAACTGAGGTAGGATAAGTGTGGGTTCTCTCTGTGCAACAACTTAATGGCTTCTTTTTTTGTAGATCTCTTTTTAAAATTCCATCTTTATTTCCATGGAGACTCTGGAGACTTAAGACTTTGGTTTCTTTCTACCTTTAAGGTTCCTTACGCTCCCTCTAGGATTTTACCTCCTTTTTCCTTAGTTTTCTAACTCATGACTTTGGGAAAAAGGGTCCCAGGTGACAAAATCAGTCGCTGAACGTCTACGTTATGCTCTGCTGCAAACTAATGTCAGGAATCCATTAAATAAGGCTCTGTCCGTGGGCATCTCCCGTACGGACGTTTGTTTCCCCTGGCCAATCTCAGCGGGCTCCTTTCGGCATGTGGTTTCGGCCTATTCGCTCCATGGATTGGGGATATCTACAGAGTTTTTCAGCTTAAACCTTCAGGAAACTGAGGTAGGATAAGTGTGGGTTCTCTCTGTGCAACGACTTAATGGCTTCTTTTTTTGTAGATCTCTTTTTAAAATTCCATCTTTATTTCCATGGAGACTCTGGAGACTTAAGACTTTGGATTCCTTTTTCCTGAGTTTTCTTTGGTGCACAAAGAAAACAATTGCCTCCCCGTCGGGGAATCGAACCCCGGTCTCCCGCGTGACAGGCGGGGATACTCACCACTATACTAACGAGGAATGGGTATGGTGCTTGCCATCACGGTAACCTGCTTAAATGAAGACAGCAGCAATTTCCACCCACCAGATCTAGGCAGTAGGGAGAAAAAGGAGTTTTGAGACTGGTACGGTCAAAAAAGAGGAGACGGACTGGCCTGTACGGGGATCGAACCCGCGACCTTGGCGTTATTAGCACCACGCTCTAACCAGCTGAGCTAACCGGCCATGTTGCGCATGTCAGCTGCCCCGGCCGACACCAGTGGGGATCTCACATGTGTCCCAGTCCTTAGAATAGGTACTGATAGCAGTGTGGAGAAAGGGAAGGGTGTCTCTTTCTCTGTCCTTGTCAGAGGCGACATCACGAGTGCTAGGGCTGACTGTGAACTGGGAACTGTATTCGAAACTTTATTCCACAAGAGAAGGAATCAGAAAGTATAGGAAATAACACGGCACCTGGAAGAGTTTGCAATCTAAAAGCCATAGGCCTTAGGCATGGGCTACACGGGGCCTTGTTGTAGCGCCAGTGATTGAGGGAAAGCTGCAGTCCGCATTTCAGCTGCAACTAACTCATGACTTTGGGCAAACGGGTCCCAGGTGACGAAATCAGTCGCTGACCGTCTACTTTACAAGTTATTGACTCTGGTATATGCTGTTCTGCAAACTAATGTCAGGAATCCATTGGATAAGGCTCTGGCCGTGGGCATCTCCCGTACGGACGTTTGTTTCCCCTGGCCAATCTCAGCGGGCTCCTTTCGGCATGTGGTTTCGGCCTATTCGCTCCATGGATTGGGGATATCTACAGAGTTTTTCAGCTTAAACCTTAAGGAAACTGAGGTAGGATAAGTGTGGGTTCTCTCGGTGCAACAACTTAATGGCTTCTTTTTTTGTAGATCTCTTTTTAAATTTCCATCTTTATTTCCATGGAGTCTCTGGAGACTTAAGACTTTGGTTTCTTTCTACCTTTAAGGTTCCTTACGCTCCCTCTAGGATTTTACCTCCTTTTTCCTTAGTTTTCTAACTCATGACTTTGGGAAAAAGGGTCCCAGGTGACAAAATCAGTCGCTGAACGTCTACGTTATGCTCTGCTGCAAACTAATGTCAGGAATCCATTAAATAAGGCTCTGTCCGTGGGCATCTCCCGTACGGACGTTTGTTTAGCCTGGCCAATCTCAGCGGGCTCCTTTCGGCATGTGGTTTCGGCCTATTCGCTCCATGGATTGGGGATATCTACAGAGTTTTTCAGCTTAAACCTTCAGGAAACTGAGGTAGGATAAGTGTGGGTTCTCTCTGTGCAACGACTTAATGGCTTCTTTTTTTGTAGATCTCTTTTTAAAATTCCATCTTTATTTCCATGGAGACTCTGGAGACTCTGGAGACTTAAGACTTTGGATTCCTTTTTCCTGAGTTTTCTTTGGTGCACAAAGAAAACAATTGCCTCCCCGTCGGGGAATCGAACCCCGGTCTCCCGCGTGACAGGCGGGGATACTCACCACTATACTAACGAGGAATGGGTATGGTGCTTGCCATCACGGTAACCTGCTTAAATGAAGACAGCAGCAATTTCCACCCACCAGATCTAGGCAGTAGGGAGAAAAAGGAGTTTGAGACTGGTACGGTCAAAAAAGAGGACACGGACTGGCCCGTACGGGGATCGAACCCGCGACCTTGGCGTTATTAGCACCACGCTCTAACCAGCTGAGCTAACCGGCCATGTTGCGCATGTTGGCTGCCCCGGCCGACACCAGTGGGGATCTCACATGTGTCCCAGTCCTTAGAATAGGTACTGATAGCAGTGTGGAGAAAGGGAAGGGTGTCTCTTTCTCTGTCCTTGTCAGAGGCGACATCACGAGTGCTAGGGCTGACTGTGAACTGGGAACTGTATTCGAAACTTTATTCCACAAGAGAAGGAATCAGAAAGTATAGGAAATAACACGGCACCTGGAAGAGTTTGCAATCTAAAAGCCATAGGCCTTAGGCATGGGCTACACGGGGCCTTGTTGTAGCGCCAGTGATTGAGGGAAAGCTGCAGTCCGCATTTCAGCTGCAACTAACTCATGACTTTGGGCAAACGGGTACCAGGTGACGAAATCAGTCGCTGACCGTCTACTTTACAAGTTATTGACTCTGGTATATGCTGTTCTGCAATCTAATGTCAGGAATCCATTGGATAAGGCTCTGGCCGTGGGCATCTCCCGTACGGACGTTTGTTTCCCCTGGCCACTCTCAGCGGGCTCCTTTCGGCATGTGGTTTCGGCCTATTCGCTCCATGGATTGGGGATATCTACAGAGTTTTTCAGCTTAAACCTTAAGAAAACTGAGGTAGGATAAGTGTGGGTTCTCTCGGTGCAACAACTTAATGGCTTCTTTTTTTGTAGATCTCTTTTTAAATTTCCATCTTTATTTCCATGGAGTCTCTGGAGACTTAAGACTTTGGTTTCTTTCTACCTTTAAGGTTCCTTACGCTCCCTCTAGGATTTTACCTCCTTTTTCCTTAGTTTTCTAACTCATGACTTTGGGAAAAAGGGTCCCAGGTGACAAAATCAGTCGCTGAACGTCTACGTTATGCTCTGCTGCAAACTAATGTCAGGAATCCATTAAATAAGGCTCTGTCCGTGGGCATCTCCCGTACGGACGTTTGTTTCCCCTGGCCAATCTCAGCGGGCTCCTTTCGGCATGTGGTTTCGGCCTATTCGCTCCATGGATTGGGGATATCTACAGAGTTTTTCAGCTTAAACCTTCAGGAAACTGAGGTAGGATAAGTGTGGGTTCTCTCTGTGCAACGACTTAATGGCTTCTTTTTTTGTAGATCTCTTTTTAAAATTCCATCTTTATTTCCATGGAGACTCTGGAGACTCTGGAGACTTAAGACTTTGGATTCCTTTTTCCTGAGTTTTCTTTGGTGCACAAAGAAAACAATTGCCTCCCAGTCGGGGAATCGAACCCCGGCCTCCCGCGTGACAGGCGGGGATACTCACCACTATACTAACGAGGAATGGGTATGGTGCTTGCCATCACGGTAACCTGCTTAAATGAAGACAGCAGCAATTTCCACCCACCAGATCTAAGCAGTAGGGAGAAAAAGGAGTTTGAGACTGGTACGGTCAAAAAAGAGGAGACGGACTGGCCCGTACGGGGATCAAAACCGCGACCTTGGCGTTATTAGCACCACGCTCTAACCAGCTGAGCTAACCGGCCATGTTGCGCATGTCGGCTGCCCCGGCCGACACCAGTGGGGATCTCACATGTGTCCCAGTCCTTAGAATAGGTACTGATAGCAGTGTGGAGAAAGGGAAGGGTGTCTCTTTCTCTGTCCTTGTCAGAGGCGACATCACGAGTGCTAGGGCTGACTGTGAACTGGGAACTGTATTCGAAACTTTATTCCACAAGAGAAGGAATCAGAAAGTATAGGAAATAACACGGCACCTGGAAGAGTTTGCAATCTAAAAGCCATAGGCCTTAGGCATGGGCTACACGGGGCCTTGTTGTAGCGCCAGTGATTGAGGGAAAGCTGCAGTCCGCATTTCAGCTGCAACTAACTCATGACTTTGGGCAAACGGGTCCCAGGTGACGAAATCAGTCGCTGACCGTCTACTTTACAAGTTATTGACTCTGGTATATGCTGTGCTGCAAACTAATGTCAGGAATCCATTGGATAAGGCTCTGGCCGTGGGCATCTCCCGTACGGACGTTTGTTTCCCCTGGCCAATCTCAGCGGGCTCCTTTCGGCATGTGGTTTCGGCCTATTCGCTCCATGGATTGGGGATATCTACAGAGTTTTTCAGCTTAAACCTTAAGGAAACTGAGGTAGGATAAGTGTGGGTTCTCTCTGTGCAACGACTTAATGGCTTCTTTTTTTGTAGATCTCTTTTTAAAATTCCATCTTTATTTCCATGGAGACTCTGGAGACTCTGGAGACTTAAGACTTTGGATTCCTTTTTCCTGAGTTTTCTTTGGTGCACAAAGAAAACCATTGCCTCCCCGTCGGGGAATCGAACCCCGGTCTCCCGCGTGACAGGCGGGGATACTCACCACTATACTAACGAGGAATGGGTATGGTGCTTGCCATCACGGTAACCTGCTTAAATGAAGACAGCAGCAATTTCCACCCACCAGATCTAGGCAGTAGGGAGAAAAAGGAGTTTGAGACTGGTACGGTCAAAAAAGAGGAGACGGACTGGCCCGTACGGGGATCGAACCCGCGACCTTGGCGTTATTAGCACCACGCTCTAACCAGCTGAGCTAACCGGCCATGTTGCGCATGTCGGCTGCCCCGGCCGACACCAGTGGGGATCTCACATGTGTCCCAGTCCTTAGAATAGGTACTGATAGCAGTACCTATAGGTACTTAAACCTTAAGGAAACTGAGGTAGGATAAGTGTGGGTTCTCTCTGTGCAACGACTTAATGGCTTCTTTTTTTGTAGATCTCTTTTTAAATTTCCATCTTTATTTCCATGGAGTCTCTGGAGACTTAAGACTTTGGTTTCTTTCTACCTTTAAGGTTCCTTACGCTCCCTCTAGGATTTTACCTCCTTTTTCCTTAGTTTTCTAACTCATGACTTTGGGAAAAAGGGTCCCAGGTGACAAAATCAGTCGCTGAACGTCTACGTTATGCTCTGCTGCAAACTAATGTCAGGAATCCATTAAATAAGGCTCTGTCCGTTGGCATCTCCCGTACGGACGTTTGTTTCCCCTGACCAATCTCAGCGGGCTCCTTTCGGCATGTGGTTTCGGCCTATTCGCTCCATGGATTGGGGATATCTACAGAGTTTTTCAGCTTAAACCTTCAGGAAACTGAGGTAGGATAAGTGTGGGTTCTCTCTGTGCAACGACTTAATGGCTTCTTTTTTTGTAGATCTCTTCTTAAAATTCCATCTTTATTTCCATGGAGTCTCTGGAGACTCTGGAGACTTAAGACTTTGGATTCCTTTTTCCTGAGTTTTCTTTGGTGCACAAAGAAAACAATTGCCTCCCCGTCGGGGAATCGAACCCCGGTCTCCCGCGTGACAGGCGGGAATACTCACCACTATACTAACGAGGAATGGGTATGGTGCTTGCCATCACGGTAACCTGCTTAAATGAAGACAGCAGCAATTTCCACCCACCAGATCTAGGCAGTAGGGAGAAAAAGGAGTTTGAGACTGGTACGGTCAAAAAAGAGGAGACGGACTGGCCCGTACGGGGATCGAACCCGCGACCTTGGCGTTATTAGCACCACGCTCTAACCAGCTGAGCTAACCGGCCATGTTGCGCATGTCGGCTGTCCCGGCCGACACCAGTGGGGATCTCACATGTGTCCCAGTCCTTAGAATAGGTACTGATAGCAGTGTGGAGAAAGGGAAGGGTGTCTCTTTCTCTGTCCTTGTCAGAGGCGACATCACGAGTGCTAGGGCTGACTGTGAACTGGGAACTGTATTCGAAACTTTATTCCACAAGAGAAGGAATCAGAAAGTATAGGAAATAACACGGCACCTGGAAGAGTTTGCAATCTAAAAGCCATAGGCCTTAGGCATGGGCTACACGGGGCCTTGTTGTAGCGCCAGTGATTGAGGGAAAGCTGCAGTCCGCATTTCAGCTGCAACTAACTCATGACTTTGGGCACACAGGTCCCAGGTGACGAAATCAGTCGCTGACCGTCTACTTTACAAGTTATTGACTCTGGTATATGCTGTGCTGCAAACTAATGTCAGGAATCCATTGGATAAGGCTCTGGCCGTGGGCATCTCCCGTACGGACGTTTGTTTCCCCTGGCCAATCTCAGCGGGCTCCTTTCGGCATGTGGTTTCGGCCTATTCGCTCCATGGATTGGGGATATCTACAGAGTTTTTCAGCTTAAACCTTAAGGAAACTGAGGTAGGATAAGTGTGGGTTCTCTCGGTGCAACAACCTAATGGCTTCTTTTTTTGTAGATCTCTTTTTAAATTTCCATCTTTATTTCCATGGAGTCTCTGGAGACTTAAGACTTTGGTTTCTTTCTACCTTTAAGGTTCCTTACGCTCCCTCTAGGATTTTACCTCCTTTTTCCTTAGTTTTCTAACTCATGACTTTGGGAAAAAGGGTCCCAGGTGACAAAATCAGTCGCTGAACGTCTACGTTATGCTCTGCTGCAAACTAATGTCAGGAATCCATTAAATAAGGCTCTGTCCGTGGGCATCTCCCGTACGGACGTTTGTTTCCCCTGGCCAATCTCAGCGTGCTCCTTTCGGCATGTGGTTTCGGCCTATTCGCTCCATGGATTGGGGATATCTACAGAGTTTTTCAGCTTAAACCTTCAGGAAACTGAGGTAGGATAAGTGTGGGTTCTCTCTGTGCAACAACTTAATGGCTTCTTTTTTTGTAGATCTCTTTTTAAAATTCCATCTTTATTTCCATGGAGACTCTGGAGACTTAAGACTTTGGTTTCTTTCTACCTTTAAGGTTCCTTACGCTCCCTCTAGGATTTTACCTCCTTTTTCCTTAGTTTTCTAACTCATGACTTTGGGAAAAAGGGTCCCAGGTGACAAAATCAGTCGCTGAACGTCTACGTTATGCTCTGCTGCAAACTAATGTCAGGAATCCATTAAATAAGGCTCTGTCCGTGGGCATCTCCCGTACGGACGTTTGTTTCCCCTGGCCAATCTCAGCGGGCTCCTTTCGGCATGTGGTTTCGGCCTATTCGCTCCATGGATTGGGGATATCTACAGAGTTTTTCAGCTTAAACCTTCAGGAAACTGAGGTAGGATAAGTGTGGGTTCTCTCTGTGCAACGACTTAATGGCTTCTTTTTTTGTAGATCTCTTTTTAAAATTCCATCTTTATTTCCATGGAGACTCTGGAGACTCTGGAGACTTAAGACTTTGGATTCCTTTTTCCTGAGTTTTCTTTGGTGCACAAAGAAAACAATTGCCTCCCTGTCGGGGAATCGAACCCCGGTCTCCCGCGTGACAGGCGGGGATACTCACCACTATACTAACGAGGAATGGGTATGGTGCTTGCCATCACGGTAACCTGCTTAAATGAAGACAGCAGCAATTTCCACCCACCAGATCTAGGCAGTAGGGAGAAAAAGGAGTTTGAGACTGGTACGGTCAAAAAAGAGGAGACGGACTGGCCCGTACGGGGATCGAACCCGCGACCTTGGCGTTATTAGCACCACGCTCTAACCAGCTGAGCTAACCGGCCATGTTGCGCATGTCGGCTGCCCCGGCCGACACCAGTGGGGATCTCACATGTGTCCCAGTCCTTAGAATAGGTACTGATAGCAGTGTGGAGAAAGGGAAGGGTGTCTCTTTCTCTGTCCTTGTCAGAGGCGACATCACGAGTGCTAGGGCTGACTGTGAACTGGGAACTGTATTCGAAACTTTATTCCACAAGAGAAGGAATCAGAAAGTATAGGAAATAACACGGCACCTGGAAGAGTTTGCAATCTAAAAGCCATAGGCCTTAGGCATGGGCTACACGGGGCCTTGTTGTAGCGCCAGTGATTGAGGGAAAGCTGCAGTCCGCATTTCAGCTGCAACTAACTCATGACTTTGGGCAAACGGGTCCCAGGTGACGAAATCAGTCGCTGACCGTCTACTTTACAAGTTATTGACTCTGGTATATGCTGTTCTGCAAACTAATGTCAGGAATCCATTGGATAAGGCTCTGGCCGTGGGCATCTCCCGTACGGACGTTTGTTTCCCCTGGCCAATCTCAGCGGGCTCCTTTCGGCATGTGGTTTCGGCCTATTCGCTCCATGGATTGGGGATATCTACAAAGTTTTTCAGCTTAAACCTTAAGAAAACTGAGGTAGGATAAGTGTGGGTTCTCTCGGTGCAACAACTTAATGGCTTCTTTTTTTGTAGATCTCTTTTTAAATTTCCATCTTTATTTCCATGGAGTCTCTGGAGACTTAAGACTTTGGTTTCTTTCTACCTTTAAGGTTCCTTACGCTCCCTCTAGGATTTTACCTCCTTTTTCCTTAGTTTTCTAACTCATGACTTTGGGAAAAAGGGTCCCAGGTGACAAAATCAGTCGCTGAACGTCTACGTTATGCTCTGCTGCAAACTAATGTCAGGAATCCATTAAATAAGGCTCTGTCCGTGGGCATCTCCCGTACGGACGTTTGTTTCCCCTGGCCAATCTCAGCGGGCTCCTTTCGGCATGTGGTTTCGGCCTATTCGCTCCATGGATTGGGGATATCTACAGAGTTTTTCAGCTTAAACCTTCAGGAAACTGAGGTAGGATAAGTGTGGGTTCTCTCTGTGCAACGACTTAATGGCTTCTTTTTTTGTAGATCTCTTTTTAAAATTCCATCTTTATTTCCATGGAGACTCTGGAGACTCTGGAGACTTAAGACTTTGGATTCCTTTTTCCTGAGTTTTCTTTGGTGCACAAAGAAAAGAATTGCCTCCCCGTCGGGGAATCGAACCCCGGTCTCCCGCGTGACAGGCGGGGATACTCACCACTATACTAACGAGGAATGGGTATGGTGCTTGCCTTCACGGTAACCTGCTTAAATGAAGACAGCAGCAATTTCCACCCACCAGATCTAGGCAGTAGGGAGAAAAAGGAGTTTGAGACTGGTACGGTCAAAAAAGAGGAGACGGACTGGCCCGTACGGGGATCGAACCCGCGACCTTGGCGTTATTAGCACCACGCTCTAACCAGCTGAGCTAACCGGCCATGTTGCGCATGTCGGCTGCCCCGGCCGACACCAGTGGGGATCTCACATGTGTCCCAGTCCTTAGAATAGGTACTGATAGCAGTGTGGAGAAAGGGAAGGGTGTCTCTTTCTCTGTCCTTGTCAGAGGCGACATCACGAGTGCTAGGGCTGACTGTGAACTGGGAACTGTATTCGAAACTTTATTCCACAAGAGAAGGAATCAGAAAGTATAGGAAATAACACGGCACCTGGAAGAGTTTGCAATCTAAAAGCCATAGGCCTTAGGCATGGGCTACACGGGGCCTTGTTGTAGCGCCAGTGATTGAGGGAAAGCTGCAGTCCGCATTTCAGCTGCAACTAACTCATGACTTTGGGCAAACGGGTCCCAGGTGACGAAATCAGTCGCTGACCGTCTACTTTACAAGTTATTGACTCTGGTATATGCTGTGCTGCAAACTAATGTCAGGAATCCATTGGATAAGGCTCTGGCCGTGGGCATCTCCCGTACGGACGTTTGTTTCCCCTGGCAAATCTTAGCGGGCTCCTTTCGGCATGTGGTTTCGGCCTATTCGCTCCATGGATTGGGGATATCTACAGAGTTTTTCAGCTTAAACCTTAAGGAAACTGAGGTAGGATAAGTGTGGGTTCTCTCGGTGCAACAACCTAATGGCTTCTTTTTTTGTAGATCTCTTTTTAAATTTCCATCTTTATTTCCATGGAGTCTCTGGAGACTTAAGACTTTGGTTTCTTTCTACCTTTAAGGTTCCTTACGCTCCCTCTAGGATTTTACCTCCTTTTTCCTTAGTTTTCTAACTCATGACTTTGGGAAAAAGGGTCCCAGGTGACAAAATCAGTCGCTGAACGTCTACGTTATGCTCTGCTGCAAACTAATGTCAGGAATCCATTAAATAAGGCTCTGTCCGTGGGCATCTCCCGTACGGACGTTTGTTTCCCCTGGCCAATCTCAGCGGGCTCCTTTCGGCATGTGGTTTCGGCCTATTCGCTCCATGGATTGGGGATATCTACAGAGTTTTTCAGCTTAAACCTTCAGGAAACTGAGGTAGGATAAGTGTGGGTTCTCTCTGTGCAACAACTTAATGGCTTCTTTTTTTGTAGATCTCTTTTTAAAATTCCATCTTTATTTCCATGGAGACTCTGGAGACTTAAGACTTTGGTTTCTTTCTACCTTTAAGGTTCCTTACGCTCCCTCTAGGATTTTACCTCCTTTTTCCTTAGTTTTCTAACTCATGACTTTGGGAAAAAGGGTCCCAGGTGACAAAATCAGTCGCTGAACGTCTACGTTATGCTCTGCTGCAAACTAATGTCAGGAATCCATTAAATAAGGCTCTGTCCGTGGGCATCTCCCGTACGGACGTTTGTTTCCCCTGGCCAATCTCAGCGGGCTCCTTTCGGCATGTGGTTTCGGCCTATTCGCTCCATGGATTGGGGATATCTACAGAGTTTTTCAGCTTAAACCTTCAGGAAACTGAGGTAGGATAAGTGTGGGTTCTCTCTGTGCAACGACTTAATGGCTTCTTTTTTTGTAGATCTCTTTTTAAAATTCCATCTTTATTTCCATGGAGACTCTGGAGACTCTGGAGACTTAAGACTTTGGATTCCTTTTTCCTGAGTTTTCTTTGGTGCACAAAGAAAACAATTGCCTCCCCGTCGGGGAATCGAACCCCGGTCTCCCGCGTGACAGGCGGGGATACTCACCACTATACTAACGAGGAATGGGTATGGTGCTTGCCATCACGGTAACCTGCTTAAATGAAGACAGCAGCAATTTCCACCCACCAGATCTAAGCAGTAGGGAGAAAAAGGAGTTTGAGACTGGTACGGTCAAAAAAGAGGAGACGGACTGGCCCGTACGGGGATCGAAACCGCGACCTTGGCGTTATTAGCACCACGCTCTAACCAGCTGAGCTAACCGGCCATGTTGCGCATGTCGGCTGCCCCGGCCGACACCAGTGGGGATCTCACATGTGTCCCAGTCCTTAGAATAGGTACTGATAGCAGTGTGGAGAAAGGGAAGGGTGTCTCTTTCTCTGTCCTTGTCAGAGGCGACATCACGAGTGCTAGGGCTGACTGTGAACTGGGAACTGTATTCGAAACTTTATTCCACAAGAGAAGGAATCAGAAAGTATAGGAAATAACACGGCACCTGGAAGAGTTTGCAATCTAAAAGCCATAGGCATGGGCTACACGGGGCCTTGTTGTAGCGCCAGTGATTGAGGGAAAGCTGCAGTCCGCATTTCAGCTGCAACTAACTCATGACTTTGGGCAAACGGGTCCCAGGTGACGAAATCAGTCGCTGACCGTCTACTTTACAAGTTATTGACTCTGGTATATGCTGTGCTGCAAACTAATGTCAGGAATCCATTGGATAAGGCTCTGGCCGTGGGCATCTCCCGTACGGACGTTTGTTTCCCCTGGCCAATCTCAGCGGGCTCCTTTCGGCATGTGGTTTCGGCCTATTCGCTCCATGGATTGGGGATATCTACAGAGTTTTTCAGCTTAAACCTTAAGGAAACTGAGGTAGGATAAGTGTGGGTTCTCTCTGTGCAACGACTTAATGGCTTCTTTTTTTGTAGATCTCTTTTTAAAATTCCATCTTTATTTCCATGGAGACTCTGGAGACTCTGGAGACTTAAGACTTTGGATTCCTTTTTCCTGAGTTTTCTTTGGTGCACAAAGAAAACAATTGCCTCCCCGTCGGGGAATCGAACCCCGGTCTCCCGCGTGACAGGCGGGGATACTCACCACTATACTAACGAGGAATGGGTATGGTGCTTGCCATCACGGTAACCTGCTTAAATGAAGACAGCAGCAATTTCCACCCACCAGATCTAAGCAGTAGGGAGAAAAAGGAGTTTGAGACTGGTACGGTCAAAAAAGAGGAGACGGACTGGCCCGTACGGGGATCGAAACCGCGACCTTGGCGTTATTAGCACCACGCTCTAACCAGCTGAGCTAACCGGCCATGTTGCGCATGTCGGCTGCCCCGGCCGACACCAGTGGGGATCTCACATGTGTCCCAGTCCTTAGAATAGGTACTGATAGCAGTGTGGAGAAAGGGAAGGGTGTCTCTTTCTCTGTCCTTGTCAGAGGCGACATCACGAGTGCTAGGGCTGACTGTGAACTGGGAACTGTATTCGAAACTTTATTCCACAAGAGAAGGAATCAGAAAGTATAGGAAATAACACGGCACCTGGAAGAGTTTGCAATCTAAAAGCCATAGGCCTTAGGCATGGGCTACACGGGGCCTTGTTGTAGCGCCAGTGATTGAGGGAAAGCTGCAGTCCGCATTTCAGCTGCAACTAACTCATGACTTTGGGCAAACGGGTCCCAGGTGACGAAATCAGTCGCTGACCGTCTACTTTACAAATTATTGACTCTGGTATATGCTGTGCTGCAAACTAATGTCAGGAATCCATTAAATAAGGCTCTGTCCGTGGGCATCTCCCGTACGGACGTTTGTTTCCCCTGGCCAATCTCAGCGGGCTCCTTTCGGCATGTGGTTTCGGCCTATTCGCTCCATGGATTGGGGATATCTACAGAGTTTTTCAGCTTAAACCTTAAGGAAACTGAGGTAGGATAAGTGTGGGTTCTCTCTGTGCAACGACTTAATGGCTTCTTTTTTTGTAGATCTCTTTTTAAAATTCCATCTTTATTTCCATGGAGACTCTGGAGACTTAAGACTTTGGATTCCTTTTTCCTGAGTTTTCTTTGGTGCACAAAGAAAACCATTGCCTCCCCGTCGGGGAATCGAACCCCGGTCTCCCGCGTGACAGGCGGGGATACTCACCACTATACTAACGAGGAATGGGTATGGTGCTTGCCATCACGGTAACCTGCTTAAATGAAGACAGCAGCAATTTCCACCCACCAGATCTAGGCAGTAGGGAGAAAAAGGAGTTTGAGACTGGTACGGTCAAAAAAGAGGAGACGGACTGGCCCGTACGGGGATCGAACCCGCGACCTTGGCGTTATTAGCACCACGCTCTAACCAGCTGAGCTAACCGGCCATGTTGCGCATGTCGGCTGCCCCGGCCGACACCAGTGGGGATCTCACATGTGTCCCAGTCCTTAGAATAGGTACTGATAGCAGTACCTATAGGTACTTAAACCTTAAGGAAACTGAGGTAGGATAAGTGTGGGTTCTCTCTGTGCAACGACTTAATGGCTTCTTTTTTTGTAGATCTCTTTTTAAATTTCCATCTTTATTTCCATGGAGTCTCTGGAGACTTAAGACTTTGGTTTCTTTCTACCTTTAAGGTTCCTTACGCTCCCTCTAGGATTTTACCTCCTTTTTCCTTAGTTTTCTAACTCATGACTTTGGGAAAAAGGGTCCCAGGTGACAAAATCAGTCGCTGAACGTCTACGCCTATTCGCTCCATGGATTGGGGATATCTACAGAGTTTTTCAGCTTAAACCTTCAGGAAACTGAGGTAGGATAAGTGTGGGTTCTCTCTGTGCAACGACTTAATGGCTTCTTTTTTTGTAGATCTCTTCTTAAAATTCCATCTTTATTTCAGTCGCTGAACGTCTACGTTATGCTCTGCTGCAAACTAATGTCAGGAATCCATTAAATAAGGCTCTGTCCGTGGGCATCTCCCGTACGGACGTTTGTTTCCCCTGGCCAATCTCAGCGGGCTCCTTTCGGCATGTGGTTTCGGCCTATTCGCTCCATGGATTGGGGATATCTACAGAGTTTTTCAGCTTAAACCTTCAGGAAACTGAGGTAGGATAAGTGTGGGTTCTCTCTGTGCAACGACTTAATGGCTTCTTTTTTTGTAGATCTCTTTTTAAAATTCCACCTTTATTTCCATGGAGACTCTGGAGACTCTGGAGACTTAAGACTTTGGATTCCTTTTTCCTGAGTTTTCTTTGGTGCACAAAGAAAACAATTGCCTCCCCGTCGGGGAATCGAACCCCGGTCTCCCGCGTGACAGGCGGGGATACTCACCACTATACTAACGAGGAATGGATATGGTGCTTGCCATCACGGTAACCTGCTTAAATGAAGACAGCAGCAATTTCCACCCACCAGATCTAGGCAGTAGGGAGAAAAAGGAGTTTGAGACTGGTACGGTCAAAAAAGAGGAGACGGACTGGCCCGTACGGGGATCGAACCCGTGACCTTGGCGTTATTAGCACCACGCTCTAACCAGCTGAGCTAACCGGCCATGTTGCGCATGTCGGCTGCCCCGGCCGACACCAGTGGGGATCTCACATGTGTCCCAGTCCTTAGAATAGGTACTGAAAGCAGTACCTATAGGTACTTAAACCTTAAGGAAACTGAGGTAGGATAAGTGTGGGTTCTCTCGGTGCAACGACTTAATGGCTTCTTTTTTTGTAGATCTCTTTTTAAATTTACATCTTTATTTCCATGGAGTTTGAGACTGGTACGGTCAAAAAAGAGGAGACGTACTGGCCCGTACGGGGATCGAACCCGCGACCTTGGCGTTATTAGCACCACGCTCTAACCAGCTGAGCTAACCGGCCATGTTGCGCATGTCGGCTGTCCCGGCCGACACCAGTGGGGATCTCACATGTGTCCCAGTCCTTAGAATAGGTACTGATAGCAGTGTGGAGAAAGGGAAGGGTGTCTCTTTCTCTGTCCTTGTCAGAGGCGACATCACGAGTGCTAGGGCTGACTGTGAACTGGGAACTGTATTCGAAACTTTATTCCACAAGAGAAGGAATCAGAAAGTATAGGAAATAACACGGCACCTGGAAGAGTTTGCAATCTAAAAGCCATAGGCCTTAGGCATGGGCTACACGGGGCCTTGTTGTAGCGCCAGTGATTGAGGGAAAGCTGCAGTCCGCATTTCAGCTGCAACTAACTCATGACTTTGGGCAAACGGGTCCCAGGTGACGAAATCAGTCGCTGACCGTCTACTTTACAAGTTATTGACTCTGGTATATGCTGTGCTGCAAACTAATGTCAGGAATCCATTGGATAAGGCTCTGGCCGTGGGCATCTCCCGTACGGACGTTTGTTTCCCCTGGCCAATCTCAGCGGGCTCCTTTCGGCATGTGGTTTCGGCCTATTCGCTCCATGGATTGGGGATATCTACAGAGTTTTTCAGCTTAAACCTTAAGGAAACTGAGGTAGGATAAGTGTGGGTTCTCTCGGTGCAACAACTTAATGGCTTCTTTTTTTGTAGATCTCTTTTTAAATTTCCATCTTTATTTCCATGGAGTCTCTGGAGACTTAAGACTTTGGTTTCTTTCTACCTTTAAGGTTCCTTATGCTCCCTCTAGGATTTTACCTCCTTTTTCCTTAGTTTTCTAACTCATGACTTTGGGAAAAAGGGTCCCAGGTGACAAAATCAGTCGCTGAACGTCTACGTTATGCTCTGCTGCAAACTAATGTCAGGAATCCATTAAATAAGGCTCTGTCCGTGGGCATCTCCCGTACGGACGTTTGTTTCCCCTGGCCAATCTCAGCGGGCTCCTTTCGGCATGTGGTTTCGGCCTATTCGCTCCATGGATTGGGGATATCTACAGAGTTTTTCAGCTTAAACCTTCAGGAAACTGAGGTAGGATAAGTGTGGGTTCTCTCTGTGCAACGACTTAATGGCTTCTTTTTTTGTAGATCTCTTTTTAAAATTCCACCTTTATTTCCATGGAGACTCTGGAGACTCTGGAGACTTAAGACTTTGGATTCCTTTTTCCTGAGTTTTCTTTGGTGCACAAAGAAAACAATTGCCTCCCCGTCGGGGAATCGAACCCCGGTCTCCCGCGTGACAGGCGGGGATACTCACCACTATACTAACGAGGAATGGATATGGTGCTTGCCATCACGGTAACCTGCTTAAATGAAGACAGCAGCAATTTCCACCCACCAGATCTAGGCAGTAGGGAGAAAAAGGAGTTTGAGACTGGTACGGTCAAAAAAGAGGAGACGGACTGGCCCGTACGGGGATCGAACCCGTGACCTTGGCGTTATTAGCACCACGCTCTAACCAGCTGAGCTAACCGGCCATGTTGCGCATGTCGGCTGCCCCGGCCGACACCAGTGGGGATCTCACATGTGTCCCAGTCCTTAGAATAGGTACTGAAAGCAGTACCTATAGGTACTTAAACCTTAAGGAAACTGAGGTAGGATAAGTGTGGGTTCTCTCGGTGCAACGACTTAATGGCTTCTTTTTTTGTAGATCTCTTTTTAAATTTACATCTTTATTTCCATGGAGTCTCTGGAGACTTAAGACTTTGGTTTCTTTCTACCTTTAAGGTTCCTGACGCTCTCTCTAGGATTTTACCTCCTTTTTCCTTAGTTTTCTAACTCATGACTTTGGGAAAACGGGTCCCAGGTGACAAAATCAGTCGCTGAACGTCTACGTTATGCTCTGCTGCAAACTAATGTCAGGAATCCATTAAATAAGGCTCTGTCCGTGGGCATCTCCCGTACGGACGTTTGTTTCCCCTGGCCTTGGCGTTATTAGCACCACGCTCTAACCAGCTGAGCTAACCGGCCATGTTGCGCATGTTGGCTGCCCCGGCCGACACCAGTGGGGATCTCACATGTGTCCCAGTCCTTAGAATAGGTACTGATAGCAGTGTGGAGAAAGGGAAGGGTGTCTCTTTCTCTGTCCTTGTCAGAGGCGACATCACGAGTGCTAGGGCTGACTGTGAACTGGGAACTGTATTCGAAACTTTATTCCACAAGAGAAGGAATCAGAAAGTATAGGAAATAACACGGCACCTGGAAGAGTTTGCAATCTAAAAGCCATAGGCCTTAGGCATGGGCTACACGGGGCCTTGTTGTAGCGCCAGTGATTGAGAGAAAGCTGCAGTCCGCATTTCAGCTGCAACTAACTCATGACTTTGGGCAAACGGGTCCCAGGTGACGAAATCAGTCGCTGACCGTCTCCTTTACAAGTTATTGACTCTGGTATATGCTGTGCTGCAAACTAATGTCAGGAATCCATTGGATAAGGCTCTGGCCATGAGCATCTCCCGTACGGACGTTTGTTTCCCCTGGCCAATCTCAGAGGGCTCCTTTCGGCATGTGGTTTCGGCCTATTCGCTCCATGGATTGGGGATATCTACAGAGTTTTTCAGCTTAAACCTTTAGGAAACTGAGGTAGGATAAGTGTGGGTTCTCTCGGTGCAACAACTTAATGGCTTCTTTTTTTGTAGATCTCTTTTTAAATTTCCATCTTTATTTCCATGGAGTCTCTGGAGACTTAAGACTTTGGTTTCTTTCTACCTTTAAGGTTCCTTACGCTCCCTCTAGGATTTTACCTCCTTTTTCCTTAGTTTTCTAACTCATGACTTTGGGAAAAAGGGTCCCAGGTGACAAAATCAGTCGCTGAACGTCTACGTTATGCTCTGCTGCAAACTAATGTCAGGAATCCATTAAATAGGCTCTGTCCGTGGGCATCTCCCGTACGGACGTTTGTTTCCCCTGGCCAATATCAGCGGGCTCCTTTCGGCATGTGGTTTCGGCCTATTCGCTCCATGGATTGGGGATATCTACAGAGTTTTTCAGCTTAAACCTTCAGGAAACTGAGGTAGGATAAGTGTGGGTTCTCTCTGTGCAACGACTTAATGGCTTCTTTTTTTGTAGATCTCTTCTTAAAATTCCATCTTTATTTCCATGGAGTCTCTGGAGACTCTGGAGACTTAAGACTTTGGATTCCTTTTTCCTGAGTTTTCTTTGGTGCACAAAGAAAACAATTGCCTCCCCGTCGGGGAATCGAACCCCGGTCTCCCGCGTGACAGGCGGGGATACTCACCACTATACTAACGAGGAATGGGTATGGTGCTTGCCATCACGGTAACCTGCTTAAATGAAGACAGCAGCAATTTCCACCCACCAGATCTAGGCAGTAGGGAGAAAAAGGAGTTTGAGACTGGTACGGTCAAAAAAGAGGACACGGACTGGCCCGTACGGGGATCGAACCCGCGACCTTGGCGTTATTAGCACCACGCTCTAACCAGCTGAGCTAACCGGCCATGTTGCGCATGTTGGCTGCCCCGGCCGACACCAGTGGGGATCTCACATGTGTCCCAGTCCTTAGAATAGGTACTGATAGCAGTGTGGAGAAAGGGAAGGGTGTCTCTTTCTCTGTCCTTGTCAGAGGCGACATCACGAGTGCTAGGGCTGACTGTGAACTGGGAACTGTATTCGAAACTTTATTCCACAAGAGAAGGAATCAGAAAGTATAGGAAATAACACGGCACCTGGAAGAGTTTGCAATCTAAAAGCCATAGGCCTTAGGCATGGGCTACACGGGGCCTTGTTGTAGCGCCAGTGATTGAGGGAAAGCTGCAGTCCGCATTTCAGCTGCAACTAACTCATGACTTTGGGCACACAGGTCCCAGGTGACGAAATCAGTCGCTGACCGTCTACTTTACAAGTTATTGACTCTGGTATATGCTGTGCTGCAAACTAATGTCAGGAATCCATTGGATAAGGCTCTGGCCGTGGGCATCTCCCGTACGGACGTTTGTTTCCCCTGGCCAATCTCAGCGGGCTCCTTTCGGCATGTGGTTTCGGCCTATTCGCTCCATGGATTGGGGATATCTACAGAGTTTTTCAGCTTAAACCTTAAGGAAACTGAGGTAGGATAAGTGTGGGTTCTCTCGGTGCAACAACCTAATGGCTTCTTTTTTTGTAGATCTCTTTTTAAATTTCCATCTTTATTTCCATGGAGTCTCTGGAGACTTAAGACTTTGGTTTCTTTCTACCTTTAAGGTTCCTTACGCTCCCTCTAGGATTTTACCTCCTTTTTCCTTAGTTTTCTAACTCATGACTTTGGGAAAAAGGGTCCCAGGTGACAAAATCAGTCGCTGAACGTCTACGTTATGCTATGCTGCAAACTAATGTCAGGAATCCATTAAATAAGGCTCTGTCCAAGGGCATCTCCCGTACGGACGTTTGTTTCCCCTGGCCAATCTACAGAGTTTTTCAGCTTAAACCTTCAGGAAACTGAGGTAGGATAAGTGTGGGTTCTCTCTGTGCAACGACTTAATGGCTTCTTTTTTTGTAGATCTCTTTTTAAAATTCCATCTTTATTTCCATGGAGACTCTGGAGACTCTGGAGACTTAAGACTTTGGATTCCTTTTTCCTGAGTTTTCTTTGGTGCACAAAGAAAACAATTGCCTCCCCGTCGGGGAATCGAACCCCGGTCTCCCGCGTGACAGGCGGGGATACTCACCACTATACTAACGAGGAATGGGTACGGTGCTTGCCATCAGGGTAACCTGCTTAAATGAAGACAGCAGCAATTTCCACCCACCAGATCTAGGCAGTAGGGAGAAAAAGGAGTTTGAGACTGGTACGGTCAAAAAAGAGGAGACGGACTGGCCCGTACTGGGATCGAACCCGCAACCTTGGCGTTATTAGCACCACGCTCTAACCAGCTGAGCTAACCGGCCATGTTGCGCATGTCGGCTGCCCCGGCCGACACCAGTGGGGATCTCACATGTGTCCCAGTCCTTAGAATAGGTACTGATAGCAGTACCTATAGGTACTTAAACCTTAAGGAAACTGAGGTAGGATAAGTGTGGGTTCTCTCGGTGTAACGACTTAATGGCTTCTTTTTTTGTAGATCTCTTTTTAAATTTCCATCTTTATTTCCATGGAGTCTCTGGAGACTTAAGACTTTGGTTTCTTTCTACCTTTAAGGTTCCTGACGCTCTCTCTAGGATTTTACCTCCTTTTTCCTTAGTTTTCTAACTCATGACTTTGGGAAAACGGGTCCCAGGTGACAAAATCAGTCGCTGAACGTCTACGTTATGCTCTGCTGCAAACTAATGTCAGGAATCCATTAAATAAGGCTCTGTCCGTGGGCATCTCCCGTACGGACGTTTGTTTCCCCTGGCCAATCTCAGCGGGCTCCTTTCGGCATGTGGTTTCGGCCTATTCGCTCCATGGATTGGGGATATCTACAGAGTTTTTCAGCTTAAACCTTCACTAAACTGAGGTAGGATAAGTGTGGGTTCTCTCGGTGGAACGACTTAATGGCTTCTTTTTTTGTAGATCTCTTTTTAAATTTCCATCTTTATTTCCATGGAGTCTCTGGAGACTTAAGACTTTGGTTTCTTTCTACCTTTAAGGTTCCTTACGCTCCCTCTAGGATTTTACCTCCTTTTTCCTTAGTTTTCTAACTCATGACTTTGGGAAAAAGGGTCCCAGGTGACAAAATCAGTCGCTGAACGTCTACGTTATGCTATGCTGCAAACTAATGTCAGGAATCCATTAAATAAGGCTCTGTCCGTGGGCATCTCCCGTACGGACGTTTGTTTCCCCTGGCCAATCTACAGAGTTTTTCAGCTTAAACCTTCAGGAAACTGAGGTAGGATAAGTGTGGGTCCTCTCTGTGCAACGACTTAATGGCTTCTTTTTTTGTAGATCTCTTTTTAAAATTCCATCTTTATTTCCATGGAGACTCTGGAGACTCTGGAGACTTAAGACTTTGGATTCCTTTTTCCTGAGTTTTCTTTGGTGCACAAAGAAAACAATTGCCTCCCCGTCGGGGAATCGAACCCCGGTCTCCCGCGTGACAGGCGGGGATACTCACCACTATACTAACGAGGAATGGGTATGGTGCTTGCCATCACGGTAACCTGCTTAAATGAAGACAGCAGCAATTTCCACCCACCAGATCTAGGCAGTAGGGAGAAAAAGGAGTTTGAGACTGGTACGGTCAAAAAAGAGGAGACGGACTGGCCCGTACGGGGATCGAACCCGCGACCTTGGCGTTATTAGCACCACGCTCTAACCAGCTGAGCTAACCGGCCATGTTGCGCATGTTGGCTGCCCCGGCCGACACCAGTGGGGATCTCACATGTGTCCCAGTCCTTAGAATAGGTACTGATAGCAGTGTGGAGAAAGGGAAGGGTGTCTCTTTCTCTGTCCTTGTCAGAGGCGACATCACGAGTGCTAGGGCTGACTGTGAACTGGGAACTGTATTCGAAACTTTATTCCACAAGAGAAGGAATCAGAAAGTATAGGAAATAACACGGCACCTGGAAGAGTTTGCAATCTAAAAGCCATAGGCCTTAGGCATGGGCTACACGGGGCCTTGTTGTAGCGCCAGTGATTGAGGGAAAGCTGCAGTCCGCATTTCAGCTGCAACTAACTCATGACTTTGGGCACACAGGTCCCAGGTGACGAAATCAGTCGCTGACCGTCTACTTTACAAGTTATTGACTCTGGTATATGCTGTGCTGCAAACTAATGTCAGGAATCCATTGGATAAGGCTCTGGCCGTGGGCATCTCCCGTACGGACGTTTGTTTCCCCTGGCCAATCTCAGCGGGCTCCTTTCGGCATGTGGTTTCGGCCTATTCGCTCCATGGATTGGGGATATCTACAGAGTTTTTCAGCTTAAACCTTCAGGAAACTGAGGTAGGATAAGTGTGGGTTCTCTCTGTGCAACGACTTAATGGCTTCTTTTTTTGTAGATCTCTTTTTAAAATTCCATCTTTATTTCCATGGAGTCTCTGGAGACTTAAGACTTTGGTTTCTTTCTACCTTTAAGGTTCCTTACGCTCCCTCTAGGATTTTACCTCCTTTTTCCTTCGTTTTCTAACTCATGACTTTGGGAAAAAGGGTCCCAGGTGACAAAATCAGTCGCTGAACGTCTACGTTATGCTCTGCTGCAAACTAATGTCAGGAATCCATTAAATAAGGCTCTGTCCGTGGGCATCTCCCGTACGGACGTTTGTTTCCCCTGGCCAATCTCAGCGGGCTCCTTTCGGCATGTGGTTTCGGCCTATTCGCTCCATGGATTGGGGATATCTACAGAGTTTTTCAGCTTAAACCTTCAGGAAACTGAGGTAGGATAAGTGTGGGTTCTCTCTGTGCAACGACTTAATGGCTTCTTTTTTTGTAGATCTCTTTTTAAAATTCCATCTTTATTTCCATGGAGACTCTGGAGACTCTGGAGACTTAAGACTTTGGATTCCTTTTTCCTGAGTTTTCTTTTGTGCACAAAGAAAACAATTGCCTCCCCGTCGGGGAATCGAACCCCGGTCTCCCGCGTGACAGGCGGGGATACTCACCACTATACTAACGAGGAATGGGTATGGTGCTTGCCATCACGGTAACCTGCTTAAATGAAGACAGCAGCAATTTCCACCCACCAGATCTAGGCAGTAGGGAGAAAAAGGAGTTTGAGACTGGTACGGTCAAAAAAGAGGAGACGGACTGGCCCGTACGGGGATCGAACCCGCGACCTTGGCGTTATTAGCACCACGCTCTAACCAGCTGAGCTAACCGGCCATGTTGCGCATGTTGGTTGCCCCGGCCGACACCAGTGGGGATCTCACATGTGTCCCAGTCCTTAGAATAGGTACTGATAGCAGTGTGGAGAAAGGGAAGGGTGTCTCTTTCTCTGTCCTTGTCAGAGGCGACATCACGAGTGCTAGGGCTGACTGTGAACTGGGAACTGTATTCGAAACTTTATTCCACAAGAGAAGGAATCAGAAAGTATAGGAAATAACACGGCACCTGGAAGAGTTTGCAATCTAAAAGCCATAGGCCTTAGGTATGGGCTACACGGGGCCTTGTTGTAGCGCCAGTGATTGAGGGAAAGCTGCAGTCCGCATTTCAGCTGCAACTAACTCATGACTTTGGGCACACAGGTCCCAGGTGACGAAATCAGTCGCTGACCGTCTACTTTACAAGTTATTGACTCTGGTATATGCTGTGCTGCAAACTAATGTCAGGAATCCATTGGATAAGGCTCTGGCCGTGGGCATCTCCCGTACGGACGTTTGTTTCCCCTGGCCAATCTCAGCGGGCTCCTTTCGGCATGTGGTTTCGGCCTATTCGCTCCATGGATTGGGGATATCTTCAGAGTTTTTCAGCTTAAACCTTAAGGAAACTGAGGTAGGATAAGTGTGGGTTCTCTCGGTGCAACAACCTAATGGCTTCTTTTTTTGTAGATCTCTTTTTAAATTTCCATCTTTATTTCCATGGAGTCTCTGGAGACTTAAGACTTTGGTTTCTTTCTACCTTTAAGGTTCCTTACGCTCCCTCTAGGATTTTACCTCCTTTTTCCTTAGTTTTCTAACTCATGACTTTGGGAAAAAGGGTCCCAGGTGACAAAATCAGTCGCTGAACGTCTACGTTATGCTCTGCTGCAAACTAATGTCAGGAATCCATTAAATAAGGCTCTGTCCAAGGGCATCTCCCGTACGGACGTTTGTTTCCCCTGGCCAATCTACAGAGTTTTTCAGCTTAAACCTTCAGGAAACTGAGGTAGGATAAGTGTGGGTTCTCTCTGTGCAACGACTTAATGGCTTCTTTTTTTGTAGATCTCTTTTTAAAATTCCATCTTTATTTCCATGGAGACTCTGGAGACTCTGGAGACTTAAGACTTTGGATTCCTTTTTCCTGAGTTTTCTTTGGTGCACAAAGAAAACAATTGCCTCCCCGTCGGGGAATCGAGCCCCGGTCTCCCGCGTGACAGGCGGGGATACTCACCACTATACTAACGAGGAAAGAGTATGGTGCTTGCCATCACGGTAACCTGCTTAAATGAAGACAGCAGCAATTTCCACCCACCAGATCTAGGCAGTAGGGAGAAAAAGGAGTTTGAGACTGGTACGGTCAAAAAAGAGGAGACGGACTGGCCCGTACTGGGATCGAACCCGCAACCTTGGCGTTATTAGCACCACGCTCTAACCAGCTGAGCTAACCGGCCATGTTGCGCATGTTGGCTGCCCCGGCCGACACCAGTGGGGATCTCACATGTGTCCCAGTCCTTAGAATAGGTACTGATAGCAGTGTGGAGAAAGGAAAGGGTGTCTCTTTCTCTGTCCTTGTCAGAGGCGACATCACGAGTGCTAGGGCTGACTGTGAACTGGGAACTGTATTCGAAACTTTATTCCACAAGAGAAGGAATCAGAAAGTATAGGAAATAACACGGCACCTGGAAGAGTTTGCAATCTAAAAGCCATAGGCCTTAGGCATGGGCTACACGGGGCCTTGTTGTAGCGCCAGTGATTGAGGGAAAGCTGCAGTCCGCATTTCAGCTGCAACTAACTCATGACTTTGGGCACACAGGTCCCAGGTGACGAAATCAGTCGCTGACCGTCTACTTTACAAGTTATTGACTCTGGTATATGCTGTGCTGCAAACTAATGTCAGGAATCCATTGGATAAGGCTCTGGCCGTGGGCATCTCCCGTACGGACGTTTGTTTCCCCTGGCCAATCTCAGCGGGCTCCTTTCGGCATGTGGTTTCGGCCTATTCGCTCCATGGATTGGGGATATCTACAGAGTTTTTCAGCTTAAACCTTAAGGAAACTGAGGTAGGATAAGTGTGGGTTCTCTCGGTGGAACGACTTAATGGCTTCTTTTTTTGTAGATCTCTTTTTAAATTTCCATCTTTATTTCCATGGAGTCTCTGGAGACTTAAGACTTTGGTTTCTTTCTACCTTTAAGGTTCCTTACGCTCCCTCTAGGATTTTACCTCCTTTTTCCTTAGTTTTCTAACTCATGACTTTGGGAAAAAGGGTCCCAGGTGACAAAATCAGTCGCTGAATGTCTACGTTATGCTATGCTGCAAACTAATGTCAGGAATCCATTAAATAAGGCTCTGTCCGTGGGCATCTCCCGTACGGACGTTTGTTTCCCCTGGCCAATCTACAGAGTTTTTCAGCTTAAACCTTCAGGAAACTGAGGTAGGATAAGTGTGGGTCCTCTCTGTGCAACGACTTAATGGCTTCTTTTTTTGTAGATCTCTTTTTAAAATTCCATCTTTATTTCCATGGAGACTCTGGAGACTCTGGAGACTTAAGACTTTGGATTCCTTTTTCCTGAGTTTTCTTTGGTGCACAAAGAAAACAATTGCCTCCCCGTCGGGGAATCGAACCCCGGTCTCCCGCGTGACAGGCGGGGATACTCACCACTATACTAAGGAGGAATGGGTATGGTGCTTGCCATCACGGTAACCTGCTTAAATGAAGACAGCAGCAATTTCCACCCATCAGATCTAGGCAGTAGGGAGAAAAAGGAGTTTGAGACTGGTACGGTCAAAAAAGAGCAGACGGACTGGCCCGTACGGGGATCGAACCCGCGACCTTGGCGTTATTAGCACCACGCTCTAACCAGCTGAGCTGACCGGCCATGTTGCGCATGTCGGCTGCCCCGGCCGACACCAGTGGGGATCTCACATGTGTCCCAGTCCTTAGAATAGGTACTGATAGCAGTGTGGAGAAAGGGAAGGGTGTCTCTTTCTCTGTCCTTGTCAGAGGCGACATCACGAGTGCTAGGGCTGACTGTGAACTGGGAACTGTATTCGAAACTTTATTCCACAAGAGAAGGAATCAGAAAATATAGGAAATAACACGGCACCTGGAAGAGTTTGCAATCTAAAAGCCATAGGCCTTAGGCATGGGCTACACGGGGCCTTGTTGTAGCGCCAGTGATTGAGGGAAAGCTGCAGTCCGCATTTCAGCTGCAACTAACTCATGACTTTGGGCACACAGGTCCCAGGTGACGAAATCAGTCGCTGACCGTCTACTTTACAAGTTATTGACTCTGGTATATGCTGTGCTGCAAACTAATGTCAGGAATCCATTGGATAAGGCTCTGGCCGTGGGCATCTCCCGTACGGACGTTTGTTTCCCCTGGCCAATCTCAGCGGGCTCCTTTCGGCATGTGGTTTCGGCCTATTCGCTCCATGGATTGGGGATATCTACAGAGTTTTTCAGCTTAAACCTTAAGGAAACTGAGGTAGGATAAGTGTGGGTTCTCTCGGTGCAACAACCTAATGGCTTCTTTTTTTGTAGATCTCTTTTTAAATTTCCATCTTTATTTCCATGGAGTCTCTGGAGACTTAAGACTTTGTTTTTTTTCTACCTTTAAGGTTCCTTACGCTCCCTCTAGGATTTTACCTCCTTTTTCCTTAGTTTTCTAACTCATGACTTTGGGAAAAAGGGTCCCAGGTGACAAAATCAGTCGCTGAACGTCTACGTTATGCTATGCTGCAAACTAATGTCAGGAATCCATTAAATAAGGCTCTGTCCGTGGGCATCTCCCGTACGGACATTTGTTTCCCCTGGCCAATCTACAGAGTTTTTCAGCTTAAACCTTCAGGAAACTGAGGTAGGATAAGTGTGGGTTCTCTCTGTGCAACGACTTAATGGCTTCTTTTTTTGTAGATCTCTTTTTAAAATTCCATCTTTATTTCCATGGAGACTCTGGAGACTCTGGAGACTTAAGACTTTGGATTCCTTTTTCCTGAGTTTTCTTTGGTGCACAAAGAAAACAATTGCCTCCCCGTCGGGGAATCGAACCCCGGTCTCCCGCGTGACAGGTGGGGATACTCACCACTATACTAACGAGGAAAGAGTATGGTGCTTGCCATCACGGTAACCTGCTTAAATGAAGACAGCAGCAATTTCCACCCACCAGATCTAGGCAGTAGGGAGAAAAAGGAGTTTGAGACTGGTACGGTCAAAAAAGAGGAGACGGACTGGCCCGTACGGGGATCGAACCCGCGACCTTGGCGTTATTAGCACCACGCTCTAACCAGCTGAGCTAACCAGCCATGTTGCGCATGTTGGCTGCCCCGGCCGACACCAGTGGGGATCTCACATGTGTCCCAGTCCTTAGAATAGGTACTGATAGCAGTGTGGAGAAAGGGAAGGGTGTCTCTTTCTCTGTCCTTGTCAGAGGCGACATCACGAGTGCTAGGGCTGACTGTGAACTGGGAACTGTATTCAAAACTTTATTCCACAAGAGAAGGAATCAGAAAGTATAGGAAATAACACGGCACCTGGAAGAGTTTGCAATCTAAAAGCCATAGGCCTTAGGCATGGGCTACACGGGGCCTTGTTGTAGCGCCAGTGATTGAGAGAAAGCTGCAGTCCGCATTTCAGCTGCAACTAACTCATGACTTTGGGCAAACGGGTCCCAGGTGACGAAATCAGTCGCTGACCGTCTACTTTACAAGTTATTGACTCTGGTATATGCTGTGCTGCAAACTAATGTCAGGAATCCATTGGATAAGGCTCTGGCCGTGGGCATCTCCCGTACGGACGTTTGTTTCCCCTGGCCAATCTCAGCGGGCTCCTTTCGGCATGTGGTTTCGGCCTATTCGCTCCATGGATTGGGGATATCTACAGAGTTTTTCAGCTTAAACCTTAAGGAAACTGAGGTAGGATAAGTGTGGGTTCTCTCGGTGCAACAACCTAATGGCTTCTTTTTTTGTAGATCTCTTTTTAAATTTCCATCTTTATTTCCATGGAGTCTCTGGAGACTTAAGACTTTGGTTTTTTTCTACCTTTAAGGTTCCTTACGCTCCCTCTAGGATTTTACCTCCTTTTTCCTTAGTTTTCTAACTCATGACTTTGGGAAAAAGGGTCCCAGGTGACAAAATCAGTCGCTGAACGTCTACGTTATGCTATGCTGCAAACTAATGTCAGGAATCCATTAAATAAGGCTCTGTCCGTGGGCATCTCCCGTACGGACATTTGTTTCCCCTGGCCAATCTACAGAGTTTTTCAGCTTAAACCTTCAGGAAACTGAGGTAGGATAAGTGTGGGTTCTCTCTGTGCAACGACTTAATGGCTTCTTTTTTTGTAGATCTCTTTTTAAAATTCCATCTTTATTTCCATGGAGACTCTGGAGACTCTGGAGACTTAAGACTTTGGATTCCTTTTTCCTGAGTTTTCTTTGGTGCACAAAGAAAACAATTGCCTCCCCGTCGGGGAATCGAACCCCGGTCTCCCGCGTGACAGGCGGGGATACTCACCACTATACTAACGAGGAATGGGTACGGTGCTTGTCATCACGGTAACCTGCTTAAATGAAGACAGCAGCAATTTCCACCCACCAGATCTAGGCAGTAGGGAGAAAAAGGAGTTTGAGACTGGTACGGTCAAAAAAGAGGAGACGGACTGGCCCGTACGGGGATCGAACCCGCAACCTTGGCGTTATTAGCACCACGCTCTAACCAGCTGAGCTAACCGGCCATGTTGCGCATGTCGGCTGCCCCGGCCGACACCAGTGGGGATCTCACATGTGTCCCAGTCCTTAGAATAGGTACTGATAGCAGTACCTATAGGTACTTAAACCTTAAGGAAACTGAGGTAGGATAAGTGTGGGTTCTCTCGGTGCAACGACTTAATGGCTTCTTTTTTTGTAGATCTCTTTTTAAATTTCCATCTTTATTTCCATGGAGTCTCTGGAGACTTAAGACTTTGGTTTCTTTCTACCTTTAAGGTTCCTGACGCTCTCTCTAGGATTTTACCTCCTTTTTCCTTAGTTTTCTAACTCATGACTTTGGGAAAACGGGTCCCAGGTGACAAAATCAGTCGCTGAACGTCTACGTTATGCTCTGCTGCAAACTAATGTCAGGAATCCATTAAATAAGGCTCTGTCCGTGGGCATCTCGCGTACGGACGTTTGTTTCCCCTGGCCAATCTCAGCGGGCTCCTTTCGGCATGTGGTTTCGGCCTATTCGCTCCATGGATTGGGGATATCTACAGAGTTTTTCAGCTTAAACCTTCACTAAACTGAGGTAGGATAAGTGTGGGTTCTCTCGGTGGAACGACTTAATGGCTTCTTTTTTTGTAGATCTCTTTTTAAATTTCCATCTTTATTTCCATGGAGTCTCTGGAGACTTAAGACTTTGGTTTCTTTCTACCTTTAAGGTTCCTTACGCTCCCTCTAGGATTTTACCTCCTTTTTCCTTAGTTTTCTAACTCATGACTTTGGGAAAAAGGGTCCCAGGTGACAAAATCAGTCGCTGAATGTCTACGTTATGCTATGCTGCAAACTAATGTCAGGAATCCATTAAATAAGGCTCTGTCCGTGGGCATCTCCCGTACGGACGTTTGTTTCCCCTGGCCAATCTACAGAGTTTTTCAGCTTAAACCTTCAGGAAACTGAGGTAGGATAAGTGTGGGTCCTCTCTGTGCAACGACTTAATGGCTTCTTTTTTTGTAGATCTCTTTTTAAAATTCCATCTTTATTTCCATGGAGACTCTGGAGACTCTGGAGACTTAAGACTTTGGATTCCTTTTTCCTGAGTTTTCTTTGGTGCACAAAGAAAACAATTGCCTCCCCGTCGGGGAATCGAACCCCGGTCTCCCGCGTGACAGGCGGGGATACTCACCACTATACTAAGGAGGAATGGGTATGGTGCTTGCCATCACGGTAACCTGCTTAAATGAAGACAGCAGCAATTTCCACCCACCAGATCTAGGCAGTAGGGAGAAAAAGGAGTTTGAGACTGGTACGGTCAAAAAAGAGGAGACGGACTGGCCCGTACGGGGATCGAACCCGCGACCTTGGCGTTATTAGCACCACGCTCTAACCAGCTGAGCTGACCGGCCATGTTGCGCATGTCGGCTGCCCCGGCCGACACCAGTGGGGATCTCACATGTGTCCCAGTCCTTAGAATAGGTACTGATAGCAGTGTGGAGAAAGGGAAGGGTGTCTCTTTCTCTGTCCTTGTCAGAGGCGACATCAGGAGTGCTAGGGCTGACTGTGAACTGGGAACTGTATTCGAAACTTTATTCCACAAGAGAAGGAATCAGAAAGTATAGGAAATAACACGGCACCTGGAAGAGTTTGCAATCTAAAAGCCATAGGCCTTAGGCATGGGCTACACGGGGCCTTGTTGTAGCGCCAGTGATTGAGGGAAAGCTGCAGTCCGCATTTCAGCTGCAACTAACTCATGACTTTGGGCACACAGGTCCCAGGTGACGAAATCAGTCGCTGACCGTCTACTTTACAAGTTATTGACTCTGGTATATGCTGTGCTGCAAACTAATGTCAGGAATCCATTGGATAAGGCTCTGGCCGTGGGCATCTCCCGTACGGACGTTTGTTTCCCCTGGCCAATCTCAGCGGGCTCTTTTCGGCATGTGGTTTCGGCCTATTCGCTCCATGGATTGGGGATATCTACAGAGTTTTTCAGCTTAAACCTTAAGGAAACTGAGGTAGGATAAGTGTGGGTTCTCTCGGTGCAACAACCTAATGGCTTCTTTTTTTGTAGATCTCTTTTTAAATTTCCATCTTTATTTCCATGGAGTCTCTGGAGACTTAAGACTTTGGTTTTTTTCTACCTTTAAGGTTCCTTACGCTCCCTCTAGGATTTTACCTCCTTTTTCCTTAGTTTTCTAACTCATGACTTTGGGAAAAAGGGTCCCAGGTGACAAAATCAGTCGCTGAACGTCTACGTTATGCTATGCTGCAAACTAATGTCAGGAATCCATTAAATAAGGCTCTGTCCGTGGGCATCTCCCGTACGGACATTTGTTTCCCCTGGCCAATCTACAGAGTTTTTCAGCTTAAACCTTCAGGAAACTGAGGTAGGATAAGTGTGGGTTCTCTCTGTGCAACGACTTAATGGCTTCTTTTTTTGTAGATCTCTTTTTAAAATTCCATCTTTATTTCCATGGAGACTCTGGAGACTCTGGAGACTTAAGACTTTGGATTCCTTTTTCCTGAGTTTTCTTTGGTGCACAAAGAAAACAATTGCCTCCCCGTCGGGGAATCGAACCCCGGTCTCCCGCGTGACAGGCGGGGATACTCACCACTATACTAACGAGGAAAGAGTATGGTGCTTGCCATCACGGTAACCTGCTTAAATGAAGACAGCAGCAATTTCCACCCACCAGATCTAGGCAGTAGGGAGAAAAAGGAGTTTGAGACTGGTACGGTCAAAAAAGAGGAGACGGACTGGCCCATACGGGGATCGAACCCGCGACCTTGGCGTTATTAGCACCACGCTCTAACCAGCTGAGCTAACCGGCCATGTTGCGCATGTTGGCTGCCCCGGCCGACACCAGTGGGGATCTCACATGTGTCCCAGTCCTTAGAATAGGTACTGATAGCAGTGTGGAGAAAGGGAAGGGTGTCTCTTTCTCTGTCCTTGTCAGAGGCGACATCACGAGTGCTAGGGCTGACTGTGAACTGGGAACTGTATTCGAAACTTTATTCCACAAGAGAAGGAATCAGAAAGTATAGGAAATAACACGGCACCTGGAAGAGTTTGCAATCTAAAAGCCATAGGCCTTAGGCATGGGCTACACGGGGCCTTGTTGTAGCGCCAGTGATTGAGAGAGAGCTGCAGTCCGCATTTCAGCTGCAACTAACTCATGACTTTGGGCAAACGGGTCCCAGGTGACGAAATCAGTCGCTGACTGTCTACTTTACAAGTTATTGACTCTGGTATATGCTGTGCTGCAAACTAATGTCAGGAATCCATTGGATAAGGCTCTGGCCGTGGGCATCTCCCGTACGGACGTTTGTTTCCCCTGGCCAATCTCAGCGGGCTCCTTTCGGCATGTGGTTTCGGCCTATTCGCTCCATGGATTGGGGATATCTACAGAGTTTTTCAGCTTAAACCTTTAGGAAACTGAGGTAGGATAAGTGTGGGTTCTCTCGGTTCAACAACTTAATGGCTTCTTTTTTTGTAGATCTCTTTTTAAATTTCCATCTTTATTTCCATGGAGTCTCTGGAGACTTAAGACTTTGGTTTCTTTCTACCTTTAAGGTTCCTTACGCTCCCTCTAGGATTTTACCTCCTTTTTCCTTAGTTTTCTAACTCATGACTTTGGGAAAAAGGGTCCCAGGTGACAAAATCAGTCGCTGAACGTCTACGTTATGCTCTGCTGCAAACTAATGTCAGGAATCCATTAAATAAAGCTCTGTCCGTGGGCATCTCCCGTACGGACGTTTGTTTCCCCTGGCCAATCTCAGCGGGCTCCTTTCGGCATGTGGTTTCGGCCTATTCGCTCCATGGATTGGGGATATCTACAGAGTTTTTCAGCTTAAACCTTCAGGAAACTGAGGTAGGATAAGTGTGGGTTCTCTCTGTGCAACGACTTAATGGCTTCTTTTTTTGTAGATCTCTTCTTAAAATTCCATCTTTATTTCCATGGAGTCTCTGGAGACTCTGGAGACTTAAGACTTTGGATTCCTTTTTCCTGAGTTTTCTTTGGTGCACAAAGAAAACAATTGCCTCCCCGTCGGGGAATCGAACCCCGGTCTCCCGCGTGACAGGCGGGGATACTCACCACTATACTAACGAGGAATGGGTATGGTGCTTGCCATCACGGTAACCTGCTTAAATGAAGACAGCAGCAATTTCCACCCACCAGATCTAGGCAGTAGGGAGAAAAAGGAGTTTGAGACTGGTACGGTCAAAAAAGAGGAGACGGACTGGCCCGTACGGGGATCGAACCCGTGACCTTGGCGTTATTAGCACCACGCTCTAACCTGCTGAGCTAACCGGCCATGTTGTGCATGTCGGCTGCCCCGGCCGACACCAGTGGGGATCTCACATGTGTCCCAGTCCTTAGAATAGGTACTGATAGCAGTACCTATAGGTACTTAAACCTTAAGGAAACTGAGGTAGGATAAGTGTGGGTTCTCTCGGTGCAACGACTTAATGGCTTCTTTTTTTGTAGATCTCTTTTTAAATTTCCATCTTTATTTCCATGGAGTCTCTGGAGACTTAAGACTTTGGTTTCTTTCTACCTTTAAGGTTCCTGACGCTCTCTCTAGGATTTTACCTCCTTTTTCCTTAGTTTTCTAACTCATGACTTTGGGAAAACGGGTCCCAGGTGACAAAATCAGTCGCTGAACGTCTACGTTATGCTCTGCTGCAAACTAATGTCAGGAATCCATTAAATAAGGCTCTGTCCGTGGGCATCTCCCGTACGGACGTTTGTTTCCCCTGGCCAATCTCAGCGGGCTCCTTTCGGCATGTGGTTTCGGCCTATTCGCTCCATGGATTGGGGATATCTACAGAGTTTTTCAGCTTAAACCTTCAGGAAACTGAGGTAGGATAAGTGTGGGTTCTCTCTGTGCAACGACTTAATGGCTTCTTTTTTTGTAGATCTCTTTTTAAAATTCCATCTTTATTTCCATGGAGACTCTGGAGACTCTGGAGACTTAAGACTTTGGATTCCTTTTTCCTGAGTTTTCTTTGGTGCACAAAGAAAACAATTGCCCCCCCGTCGGGGAATCGAACCCCGGTCTCCCGCGTGACAGGCGGGGATACTCACCACTATACTAACGAGGAATGGGTATGGTGCTTGCCATCACGGTAACCTGCTTAAATGAAGACAGCAGCAATTTCCACCCGCCAGATCTAGGCAGTAGGGAGAAAAAGGAGTTTGAGACTGGTACGGTCAAAAAAGAGGAGACGGACTGGCCCGTACGGGGATCGAACCCGCGACCTTGGCGTTATTAGCACCACGCTCTAACCAGCTGAGCTAACCGGCCATGTTGCGCATGTCGGCTGCCCCGGCCGACACCAGTGGGGATCTCACATGTGTCCCAGTCCTTAGAATAGGTACTGATAGCAGTGTGGAGAAAGGGAAGGGTGTCTCTTTCTCTGTCCTTGTCAGAGGCGACATCACGAGTGCTAGGGCTGACTGTGAACTGGGAACTGTATTCGAAACTTTATTCCACAAGAGAAGGAATCAGAAAGTATAGGAAATAACACGGCACCTGGAAGAGTTTGCAATCTAAAAGCCATAGGCCTTAGGCATGGGCTACACGGGGCCTTGTTGTAGCGACAGTGATTGAGGGAAAGCTGCAGTCCGCATTTCAGCTGCAACTAACTCATGACTTTGGGCAAACGGGTCCCAGGTGACGAAATCAGTCGCTGACCGTCTACTTTACAAGTTATTGACTCTGGTATATGCTGTGCTGCAAACTAATGTCAGGAATCCATTGGATAAGGCTCTGGCCGTGGGCATCTCCCATACGGACGTTTGTTTCCCCTGGCCAATCTCAGCGGGCTCTATTCAGCATGTGGTTTCGGCCTATTCGCTCCATGGATTGGGGATATCTACAGAGTTTTTCAGCTTAAACCTTAAGGAAACTGAGGTAGGATAAGTGTGGGTTCTCTCGGTGCAACAACCTAATGGCTTCTTTTTTTGTAAATCTCTTTTTAAATTTCCATCTTTATTTCCATGGAGTCTCTGGAGACTTAAGACTTTGGTTTCTTTCTACCTTTAAGGTTCCTTACGCTCCCTCTAGGATTTTACCTCCTTTTTCCTTAGTTTTCTAACTCATGACTTTGGGAAAAAGGGTCCCAGGTGACAAAATCAGTCGCTGAACGTCTACGTTATGCTCTGCTGCAAACTAATGTCAGGAATCCATTAAATAAGGCTCTGTCCGTTGGCATCTCCCGTACGGACGTTTGTTTCCCCTGGCCAATCTCAGCGGGCTCTTTTCGGCATGTGGTTTCGGCCTATTCGCTCCATGGATTGGGGATATCTACAGAGTTTTTCAGCTTAAACCTTCAGGAAACTGAGGTAGGATAAGTGTGGGTTCTCTCTGTGCAACGACTTAATGGCTTCTTTTTTTGTAGATCTCTTTTTAAAATTCCATCTTTATTTCCATTGAGACTCTGGAGACTCTGGAGACTTAAGACTTTGGATTCCTTTTTCCTGAGTTTTCTTTGGTGCACAAAGAAAACAATTGCCTCCCCGTCGGGGAATCGAACCCCGGTCTCCCGCGTGACAGGCGGGGATACTCACCACTATACTAACGAGGAATGGGTATGGTGCTTGCCATCACGGTAACCTGCTTAAATGAAGACAGCAGCAATTTCCACCCACCAGATCTAGGCAGTAGGGAGAAAAAGGAGTTTGAGACTGGTACGGTCAAAAAAGAGGAGACGGACTGGCCCGTACGGGGATCGAACCCGCGACCTTGGCGTTATTAGCACCACGCTCTAACCAGCTGAGCTAACCGGCCATGTTGCGCATGTCGGCTGCCCCGGCCGACACCAGTGGGGATCTCACATGTGTCCCAGTCCTTAGAATAGGTACTGATAGCAGTGTGGAGAAAGGGAAGGGTGTCTCTTTCTCTGTCCTTGTCAGAGGCGACATCACGAGTGCTAGGGCTGACTGTGAACTGGGAACTGTTTTCGAAACTTTATTCCACAAGAGAAGGAATCAGAAAGTATAGGAAATAACACGGCATCTGGAAGAGTTTGCAATCTAAAAGCCATAGGCCTTAGGCATGGGCTACACGGGGCCTTGTTGTAGCGCCAGTGATTGAGGGAAAGCTGCAGTCCGCATTTCAGCTGCAACTAACTCATGACTTTGGGCAAACGGGTCCCAGGTGACGAAATCAGTCGCTGACCGTCTACTTTACAAGTTATTGACTCTGGTATATGCTGTGCTGCAAACTAATTTCAGGAATCCATTGGATAAGGCTCTGGCCGTGGGCATCTCCCGTACGGACGTTTGTTTCCCCTGGCCAATCTCAGCGGGCTCCTTTCGGCATGTGGTTTCGGCCTATTCGCTCCATGGATTGGGGATATCTACAGAGTTTTTCAGCTTAAACCTTAAGGAAACTGAGGTAGGATAAGTGTGGGTTCTCTCGGTGCAACAACTTAATAGCTTCTTTTTTTGTAGATCTCTTTTTAAATTTCAATCTTTATTTCCATGGAGTCTCTGGAGACTTAAGACTTTGGTTTCTTTCTACCTTTAAGGTTCCTTACGCTCCCTCTAGGATTTTACCTCCTTTTTCCTTAGTTTTCTAACTCATGACTTTGGGAAAAAGGGTCCCAGGTGACAAAATCAGTCGCTGAACGTCTACGTTATGCTCTGCTGCAAACTAATGTCAGGAATCCATTAAATAAGGCTCTGTCCGTGGGCATCTCCCGTACGGACGTTTGTTTCCCCTGGCCAATCTCAGCGGGCTCCCTTCGGCATGTGGTTTCGGCCTATTCGCTCCATGGATTGGGGATATCTACAGAGTTTTTCAGCTTAAGCCTTCAGGAAACTGAGGTAGGATAAGTGTGGGTTCTCTCTGTGCAACGACTTAATGGCTTCTTTTTTTGTAGATCTCTTTTTAAAATTCCATCTTTATTTCCATGGAGACTCTGGAGACTCTGGAGACTTAACACTTTGGATTCCTTTTTCCTGAGTTTTCTTTGGTGCACAAAGAAAACAATTGCCTCCCCGTCAGGGAATCGAACCCCAGTCTCCCGCGTGACAGGCGGGGATACTCACCACTATACTAACAAGGGTATGGTGCTTGCCATCACGGTAACCTGCTTAAATGAAGACAGCAGCAATTTCCACCCACCAGATCTAGGCAGTAGGGAGAAAAAGGAGTTTGAGACTGGTACGGTCAAAAAAGAGGAGACGGACTGGCCCGTACGGGGATCGAACCCGCGACCTTGGCGTTATTAGCACCACGCTCTAACCAGCTGAGCTAACCGGCCATGTTGCGCATGTCGGCTGCCCCGGCCGACACCAGTGGGGATCTCACATGTGTCCCAGTCCTTAGAATAGGTACTGATAGCAGTGTGGAGAAAGGGAAGGGTGTCTCTTTCTCTGTCCTTGTCAGAGGCGACATCACGAGTGCTAGGGCTGACTGTGAACTGGGAACTGTATTCGAAACTTTATTCCACAAGAGAAGGAATCAGAAAGTATAGGAAATAACACGGCACCTGGAAGAGTTTGCAATCTAAAAGCCATAGGCCTTAGGCATGGGCTACACGGGGCCTTGTTGTAGCGACAGTGATTGAGGGAAAGCTGCAGTCCGCATTTCAGCTGCAACTAACTCATGACTTTGGGCAAACGGGTCCCAGGTGACGAAATCAGTCGCTGACCGTCTACTTTACAAGTTATTGACTCTGGTATATGCTGTGCTGCAAACTAATGTCAGTTATCCATTGGATAAGGCTCTGGCCGTGGGCATCTCCCGTACGGACGTTTGTTTCCCCTGGCCAATCTCAGCGGGCTCCTTTCGGCATGTGGTTTCGGCCTATTCGCTCCATGGATTGGGGATATCTACAGAGTTTTTCAGCTTAAACCTTAAGGAAACTGAGGTAGGATAAGTGTGGGTTCTCTCGGTGCAACGACTTAATGGCTTCTTTTTTTGTAGATCTCTTTTTAAATTTCCATCTTTATTTCCATGGAGTCTCTGGAGACTTAAGACTTTGGTTTCTTTCTACCTTTAAGGTTCCTGACGCTCTCTCTAGGATTTTACCTCCTTTTTCCTTAGTTTTCTAACTCATGACTTTGGGAAAACGGGTCCCAGGTGACAAAATCAGTCGCTGAACGTCTACGTTATGCTCTGCTGCAAACTAATGTCAGGAATCCATTAAATAAGGCTCTGTCCGTGGGCATCTCCCGTACGGACGTTTGTTTCCCCTGGCCAATCTCAGCGGGCTCCTTTCGGCATGTGGTTTCGGCCTATTCGCTCCATGGATTGGGGATATCTACAGAGTTTTTCAGCTTAAACCTTCAGGAAACTGAGGTAGGATAAGTGTGGGTTCTCTCTGTGCAACGACTTAATGGCTTCTTTTTTTGTAGATCTCTTTTTAAAATTCCATCTTTATTTCCATGGAGACTCTGGAGACTCTGGAGACTTAAGACTTTGGATTCCTTTTTCCTGAGTTTTCTTTGGTGCACAAAGAAAACAATTGCCTCCCCGTCGGGGAATCGAACCCCGGTCTCCCGCGTGACAGGCGGGGATACTCACCACTATACTAACGAGGAATGGGTATGGTGCTTGCCATCACGGTAACCTGCTTAAATGAAGACAGCAGCAATTTCCACCCACCAGATCTAGGCAGTAGGGAGAAAAAGGAGTTTGAGACTGGTACGGTCAAAAAAGAGGAGACGGACTGGCCCGTACGGGGATCGAACCCGCGACCTTGGCGTTATTAGCACCACGCTCTAACCAGCTGAGCTAACCGGCCATGTTGCGCATGTCGGCTGCCCCGGCCGACACCAGTGGGGATCTCACATGTGTCCCAGTCCTTAGAATAGGTATTGATAGCAGTGTGGAGAAAGGGAAGGGTGTCTCTTTCTCTGTCCTTGTCAGAGGCGACATCACGAGTGCTAGGGCTGACTGTGAACTGGGAACTGTATTCGAAACTTTATTCCACAAGAGAAGGAATCAGAAAGTATAGGAAATAACACGGCACCTGGAAGAGTTTGCAATCTAAAAGCCATAGGCCTTAGGCATGGGCTACACGGGGCCTTGTTGTAGCGCCAGTGATTGAGGGAAAGCTGCAGTCCGCATTTCAGCTGCAACTAACTCATGACTTTGGGCAAACGGGTCCCAGGTGACGAAATCAGTCGCTGACCGTCTACTTTACAAGTTATTGACTCTGGTATATGCTGTGCTGCAAACTAATGTCAGGAATCCATTGGATAAGGCTCTGGCCGTGGGCATCTCCCGTACGGACGTTTGTTTCCCCTGGCCAATCTCAGTGGGCTCCTTTCGTCATGTGGTTTCGGCCTATTCGCTCCATGGATTGGGGATATCTACAGAGTTTTTCAGCTTAAACCTTAAGGAAACTGAGGTAGGATAAGTGTGGGTTCTCTCGGTGCAACAACTTAATGGCTTCTTTTTTTGTAGATCTCTTTTTAAATTTCCATCTTTATTTCTATGGAGTCTCTGGAGACTTAAGACTTTGGTTTCTTTCTACCTTTAAGGTTCCTTACGCTCCCTCTAGGATTTTACCTCCTTTTTCCTTAGTTTTCTAACTCATGACTTTGGGAAAAAGGGTCCCAGGTGACAAAATCAGTCGCTGAACGTCTACGTTATGCTCTGCTGCAAACTAATGTCAGGAATCCATTAAATAAGGCTCTGTCCGTGGGCATCTCCCGTACGGACGTTTGTTTCCCCTGGCCAATCTCAGCGGGCTCCTTTCGGCATGTGGTTTCGGCCTATTCGCTCCATGGATTGGGGATATCTACAGAGTTTTTCAGCTTAAACCTTCAGGAAACTGAGGTAGGATAAGTGTGGGTTCTCTCTGTGCAACGACTTAATGGCTTCTTTTTTTGTAGATCTCTTCTTAAAATTCCATCTTTATTTCCATGGAGTCTCTGGAGACTCTGGAGACTTAAGACTTTGGATTCCTTTTTCCTGAGTTTTCTTTGGGGCACAAAGAAAACAATTGCCTCCCCGTCGGGGAATAGAACCCCGGTCTCCCGCGTGACAGGCGGGGATACTCACCACTATACTAACGAGGAATGGGTATGGTGCTTTCCATCACGGTAACCTGCTTAAATGAAGACAGCAGCAATTTCCACCCACCAGATCTAGGCAGTAGAGAGAAAAAGGAGTTTGAGACTGGTACGGTCAAAAAAGAGGAGACGGACTGGCCCGTACGGGGATCGAACCCGCGACCTTGGCGTTATTAGCACCACGCTCTAACCAGCTGAGCTAACCGGCCATGTTGCGCATGTCGGCTGCCCCGGCCGACACCAGTGGGGATCTCACATGTGTCCCAGTCCTTAGAATAGGTACTGATAGCAGTGTGGAGAAAGGGAAGGGTGTCTCTTTCTCTGTCCTTATCAGAGGCGACATCACGAGTGCTAGGGCTGACTGTGAACTGGGAACTGTATTCGAAACTTTATTCCACAAGAGAAGGAATCAGAAAGTATAGGAAATAACACGGCACCTGGAAGAGTTTGCAATCTAAAAGCCATAGGCCTTAGGCATGGGCTACACGGGGCCTTGTTGTAGCGCCAGTGATTGAGGGAAAGCTGCAGTCCGCATTTCAGCTGCAACTAACTCATGACTTTGGGCAAACGGGTCCCAGGTGACGAAATCAGTCGCTGACCGTCTACTTTACAAGTTATTGACTCTGGTATATGCTATGCTGCAAACTAATGTCAGGAATCCATTGCATAAGGCTCTGGCCGTGGGCATCTCCCGTACGGACGTTTGTTTCCCCTGGCCAATCTCAGCGGGCTCCTTTCGGCATGTGGTTTCGGCCTATTCGCTCCATGGATTGGGGATATCTACAGAGTTTTTCAGCTTAAACCTTAAGGAAACTGAGGTAGGATAAGTGTGGGTTCTCTCGGTGCAACGACTTAATGGCTTCTTTTTTTGTAGATCTCTTTTTAAATTTCCATCTTTATTTCCATGGAGTCTCTGGAGACTTAAGACTTTGGTTTCTTTCTACCTTTAAGGTTCCTGACGCTCTCTCTAGGATTTTACCTCCTTTTTCCTTAGTTTTCTAACTCATGACTTTGGGAAAACGGGTCCCAGGTGACAAAATCAGTCGCTGAACGTCTACGTTATGCTCTGCTGCAAACTAATGTCAGGAATCCATTAAATAAGGCTCTGTCCGTGGGCATCTCCCGTACGGACGTTTGTTTCCCCTGGCCAATCTCAGCGGGCTCCTTTCGGCATGTGGTTTCGGCCTATTCGCTCCATGGATTGGGGATATCTACAGAGTTTTTCAGCTTAAACCTTCAGGAAACTGAGGTAGGATAAGTGTGGGTTCTCTCTGTGCAACGACTTAATGGCTTCTTTTTTTGTAGATCTCTTTTTAAAATTCCATCTTTATTTCCATGGAGACTCTGGAGACTCTGGAGACTTAAGACTTTGGATTCCTTTTTCCTGAGTTTTCTTTGGTGCACAAAGAAAACAATTGCCTCCCCGTCGGGGAATCGAACCCCGGTCTCCCGCGTGACAGGCGGGGATACTCACCACTATACTAACGAGGAATGGGTATGGTGCTTGCCATCACGGTAACCTGCTTAAATGAAGACAGCAGCAATTTCCACCCGCCAGATCTAGGCAGTAGGGAGAAAAAGGAGTTTGAGACTGGTACGGTCAAAAAAGAGGAGACGGACTGGCCCGTACGGGGATCGAACCCGCGACCTTGGCGTTATTAGCACCACGCTCTAACCAGCTGAGCTAACCGGCCATGTTGCGCATGTCGGCTGCCCCGGCCGACACCAGTGGGGATCTCACATGTGTCCCAGTCCTTAGAATAGGTACTGATAGCAGTGTGGAGAAAGGGAAGGGTGTCTCTTTCTCTGTCCTTGTCAGAGGCGACATCACGAGTGCTAGGGCTGACTGTGAACTGGGAACTGTATTCGAAACTTTATTCCACAAGAGAAGGAATCAGAAAGTATAGGAAATAACACGGCACCTGGAAGAGTTTGCAATCTAAAAGCCATAGGCCTTAGGCATGGGCTACACGGGGCCTTGTTGTAGCGCCAGTGATTGAGGGAAAGCTGCAGTCCGCATTTCAGCTGCAACTAACTCATGACTTTGGGCACACAGGTCCCAGGTGACGAAATCAGTCGCTGACCGTCTACTTTACAAGTTATTGACTCTGGTATATGCTGTGCTGCAAACTAATGTCAGGAATCCATTGGATAAGGCTCTGGCCGTGGGCATCTCCCGTACGGACGTTTGTTTCCCCTGGCCAATCTCAGCGGGCTCCTTTCGGCATGTGGTTTCGGCCTATTCGCTCCATGGATTGGGGATATCTACAGAGTTTTTCAGCTTAAACCTTAAGGAAACTGAGGTAGGATAAGTGTGGGTTCTCTCGGTGCAACAACCTAATGGCTTCTTTTTTTGTAGATCTCTTTTTAAATTTCCATCTTTATTTCCATGGAGTCTCTGGAGACTTAAGACTTTGGTTTCTTTCTACCTTTAAGGTTCCTTACGCTCCCTCTAGGATTTTACCTCCTTTTTCCTTAGTTTTCTAACTCATGACTTTGGGAAAAAGGGTCCCAGGTGACAAAATCAGTCGCTGAACGTCTACGTTATGCTCTGCTGCAAACTAATGTCAGGAATCCATTAAATAAGGCTCTGTCCGTTGGCATCTCCCGTACGGACGTTTGTTTCCCCTGGCCAATCTCAGCAGGCTCTTTTCGGCATGTGGTTTCGGCCTATTCGCTCCATGGATTGGGGATATCTACAGAGTTTTTCAGCTTAAACCTTCAGGAAACTGAGGTAGGATAAGTGTGGGTTCTCTCTGTGCAACAACTTAATGGCTTCTTTTTTTGTAGATCTCTTTTTAAAATTCCATCTTTATTTCCATGGAGACTCTGGAGACTTAAGACTTTGGTTTCTTTCTACCTTTAAGGTTCCTTACGCTCCCTCTAGGATTTTACCTCCTTTTTCCTTAGTTTTCTAACTCATGACTTTGGGAAAAAGGGTCCCAGGTGACAAAATCAGTCGCTGAACGTCTACGTTATGCTCTGCTGCAAACTAATGTCAGGAATCCATTAAATAAGGCTCTGTCCGTGGGCATCTCCCGTACGGACGTTTGTTTCCCCTGGCCAATCTCAGCGGGCTCCTTTCGGCATGTGGTTTCGGCCTATTCGCTCCATGGATTGGGGATATCTACAGAGTTTTTCAGCTTAAACCTTCAGGAAACTGAGGTAGGATAAGTGTGGGTTCTCTCTGTGCAACGACTTAATGGCTTCTTTTTTTGTAGATCTCTTTTTAAAATTCCATCTTTATTTCCATGGAGACTCTGGAGACTCTGGAGACTTAAGACTTTGGATTCCTTTTTCCTGAGTTTTCTTTGGTGCACAAAGAAAACAATTGCCTCCCCGTCGGGGAATCGAACCCCGGTCTCCCGCGTGACAGGCGGGGATACTCACCACTATACTAACGAGGAATGGGTATGGTGCTTGCCATCACGGTAACCTGCTTAAATGAAGACAGCAGCAATTTCCACCCACCAGATCTAGGCAGTAGGGAGAAAAAGGAGTTTGAGACTGGTACGGTCAAAAAAGAGGAGACGGACTGGCCCGTACGGGGATCGAACCCGCAACCTTGGCGTTATTAGCACCACGCTCTAACCAGCTGAGCTAACCGGCCATATTGCGCATGTCGGCTGCCCCGGCCGACACCAGTGGGGATCTCACATGTGTCCCAGTCCTTAGAATAGGTACTGATAGCAGTGTGGAGAAAGGGAAGGGTGTCTCTTTCTCTGTCCTTGTCAGAGGCGACATCACGAGTGCTAGGGCTGACTGTGAACTGGGAACTGTATTCGAAACTTTATTCCACAAGAGAAGGAATCAGAAAGTATAGGAAATAACACGGCACCTGGAAGAGTTTGCAATCTAAAAGCCATAGGCCTTAGGCATGGGCTACACGGGGCCTTGTTGTAGCGCCAGTGATTGAGGGAAAGCTGCAGTCCGCATTTCAGCTGCAACTAACTCATGACTTTGGGCAAACGGGTCCCAGGTGACGAAATCAGTCGCTGACCGTCTACTTTACAAGTTATTGACTCTGGTATATGCTGTGCTGCAAACTAATGTCAGGAATCCATTGGATAAGGCTCTGGCCGTGGGCATCTCCCGTACGGACGTTTGTTTCCCCTGGCCAATCTCAGCGGGCTCCTTTCGGCATGTGGTTTCGGCCTATTCGCTCCATGGATTGGGGATATCTACAGAGTTTTTCAGCTTAAACCTTAAGGAAACTGAGGTAGGATAAGTGTGGGTTCTCTCGGTGCAACAACTTAATGGCTTCTTTTTTTGTAGATCTCTTTTTAAATTTCCATCTTTATTTCCATGGAGTCTCTGGAGACTTAAGACTTTGGTTTCTTTCTACCTTTAAGGTTCCTTACGCTCCCTCTAGGATTTTACCTCCTTTTTCCTTAGTTTTCTAACTCATGACTTTGGGAAAAAGGGTCCCAGGTGACAAAATCAGTCGCTGAACATCTACGTTATGCTCTGCTGCAAACTAATGTCAGGAATCCATTAAATAAGGCTCTGTCCGTGGGCATCTCCCGTACGGACGTTTGTTTCCCCTGGCCAATCTCAGCGGGCTCCTTTCGGCATGTGGTTTCGGCCTATTCGCTCCATGGATTGGGGATATCTACAGAGTTTTTCAGCTTAAACCTTCAGGAAACTGAGGTAGGATAAGTGTGGGTTCTCTCTGTGCAACGACTTAATGGCTTCTTTTTTTGTAGATCTCTTTTTAAAATTCCATCTTTATTTCCATGGAGACTCTGGAGACTCTGGAGACTTAAGACTTTGGATTCCTTTTTCCTGAGTTTTCTTTGGTGCACAAAGAAAACAATTGCGTCCCCGTCGGGGAATCGAACCCCGGTCTCCCGCGTGACTAGGCGGGGATACTCACCACTATACTAACGAGGAATGGGTATGGTGCTTGCCATCACGGTAACCTGCTTAAATGAAGACAGCAGCAATTTCCACCCACCAGATCTAGGCAGTAGGGAGAAAAAGGAGTTTGAGACTGGTACGGTCAAAAAAGAGGAGACGGACTGGCCCGTACGGGGATCGAACCCGCGACCTTGGCGTTATTAGCACCACGCTCTAACCAGCTGAGCTAACCGGCCATGTTGCGCATGTCGGCTGCCCCGGCCGACACCAGTGGGGATCTCACATGTGTCCCAGTCCTTAGAATAGGTACTGATAGCAGTGTGGAGAAAGGGAAGGGTGTCTCTTTCTCTGTCCTTGTCAGAGGCGACATCACGAGTGCTAGGGCTGACTGTGAACTGGGAACTGTATTCGAAACTTTATTCCACAAGAGAAGGAATCAGAAAGTATAGGAAATAACACGGCACCTGGAAGAGTTTGCAATCTAAAAGCCATAGGCCTTAGGCATGGGCTACACGGGGCCTTGTTGTAGCGCCAGTGATTGAGGGAAAGCTGCAGTCCGCATTTCAGCTGCAACTAACTCATGACTTTGGGCAAACGGGTCCCAGGTGACGAAATCAGTCGCTGACCGTCTACTTTACAAGTTATTGACTCTGGTATATGCTGTGCTGCAAACTAATTTCAGGAATCCATTGGATAAGGCTCTGGCCGTGGGCATCTCCCGTACGGACGTTTGTTTCCCCTGGCCAATCTCAGCGGGCTCCTTTCGGCATGTGGTTTCGGCCTATTCGCTCCATGGATTGGGGATATCTACAGAGTTTTTCAGCTTAAACCTTAAGGAAACTGAGGTAGGATAAGTGTGGGTTCTCTCGGTGCAACAACTTAATAGCTTCTTTTTTTGTAGATCTCTTTTTAAATTTCCATCTTTATTTCCATGGAGTCTCTGGAGACTTAAGACTTTGGTTTCTTTCTACCTTTAAGGTTCCTTACGCTCCCTCTAGGATTTTACCTCCTTTTTCCTTAGTTTTCTAACTCATGACTTTGGGAAAAAGGGTCCCAGGTGACAAAATCAGTCGCTGAACGTCTACGTTATGCTCTGCTGCAAACTAATGTCAGGAATCCATTAAATAAGGCTCTGTCCGTGGGCATCTCCCGTACGGACGTTTGTTTCCCCTGGCCAATCTCAGCGGGCTCCTTTCGGCATGTGGTTTCGGCCTATTCGCTCCATGGATTGGGGATATCTACAGAGTTTTTCAGCTTAAGCCTTCAGGAAACTGAGGTAGGATAAGTGTGGGTTCTCTCTGTGCAACGACTTAATGGCTTCTTTTTTTGTAGATCTCTTTTTAAAATTCCATCTTTATTTCCATGGAGACTCTGGAGACTCTGGAGACTTAACACTTTGGATTCCTTTTTCCTGAGTTTTCTTTGATGCACAAAGAAAACAATTGCCTCCCCGTCAGGGAATCGAACCCCAGTCTCCCGCGTGACAGGCGGGGATACTCACCACTATACTAACAAGGGTATGGTGCTTGCCATCACGGTAACCTGCTTAAATGAAGACAGCAGCAATTTCCACCCACCAGATCTAGGCAGTAGGGAGAAAAAGGAGTTTGAGACTGGTACGGTCAAAAAAGAGGAGACGGACTGGCCCGTACGGGGATCGAACCCGCGACCTTGGCGTTATTAGCACCACGCTCTAACCAGCTGAGCTAACCGGCCATGTTGCGCATGTCGGCTGCCCCGGCCGACACCAGTGGGGATCTCACATGTGTCCCAGTCCTTAGAATAGGTACTGATAGCAGTGTGGAGAAAGGGAAGGGTGTCTCTTTCTCTGTCCTTGTCAGAGGCGACATCACGAGTGCTAGGGCTGACTGTGAACTGGGAACTGTATTCGAAACTTTATTCCACAAGAGAAGGAATCAGAAAGTATAGGAAATAACACGGCACCTGGAAGAGTTTGCAATCTAAAAGCCATAGGCCTTAGGCATGGGCTACACGGGGCCTTGTTGTAGCGCCAGTGATTGAGGGAAAGCTGCAGTCCGCATTTCAGCTGCAACTAACTCATGACTTTGGGCAAACGGGTCCCAGGTGACGAAATCAGTCGCTGACCGTCTACTTTACAAGTTATTGACTCTGGTATATGCTGTGCTGCAAACTAATGTCAGTTATCCATTGGATAAGGCTCTGGCCGTGGGCATCTCCCGTACGGACGTTTGTTTCCCCTGGCCAATCTCAGCGGGCTCCTTTCGGCATGTGGTTTCGGCCTATTCGCTCCATGGATTGGGGATATCTAAAGAGTTTTTCAGCTTAAACCTTAAGGAAACTGAGGTAGGATAAGTGTGGGTTCTCTCGGTGCAACGACTTAATGGCTTCTTTTTTTGTAGATCTCTTTTTAAATTTCCATCTTTATTTCCATGGAGTCTCTGGAGACTTAAGACTTTGGTTTCTTTCTACCTTTAAGGTTCCTGACGCTCTCTCTAGGATTTTACCTCCTTTTTCCTTAGTTTTCTAACTCATGACTTTGGGAAAACGGGTCCCAGGTGACAAAATCAGTCGCTGAACGTCTACGTTATGCTCTGCTGCAAACTAATGTCAGGAATCCATTAAATAAGGCTCTGTCCGTGGGCATCTCCCGTACGGACGTTTGTTTCCCCTGGCCAATCTCAGCGGGCTCCTTTCGGCATGTGGTTTCGGCCTATTCGCTCCATGGATTGGGGATATCTACAGAGTTTTTCAGCTTAAACCTTCAGGAAACTGAGGTAGGATAAGTGTGGGTTCTCTCTGTGCAACGACTTAATGGCTTCTTTTTTTGTAGATCTCTTTTTAAAATTCCATCTTTATTTCCATGGAGACTCTGGAGACTCTGGAGACTTAAGACTTTGGATTCCTTTTTCCTGAGTTTTCTTTGGTGCACAAAGAAAACAATTGCCTCCCCGTCGGGGAATCGAACCCCGGTCTCCCGCGTGACAGGCGGGGATACTCACCACTATACTAACGAGGAATGGGTATGGTGCTTGCCATCACGGTAACCTGCTTAAATGAAGACAGCAGCAATTTCCACCCACCAGATCTAGGCAGTAGGGAGAAAAAGGAGTTTGAGACTGGTACGGTCAAAAAAGAGGAGACGGACTGGCCCGTAAGGGGATCGAACCCGCGACCTTGGCGTTATTAGCACCACGCTCTAACCAGCTGAGCTAACCGGCCATGTTGCGCATGTCGGCTGCCCCGGCCGACACCAGTGGGGATCTCACATGTGTCCCAGTCCTTAGAATAGGTATTGATAGCAGTGTGGAGAAAGGGAAGGGTGTCTCTTTCTCTGTCCTTGTCAGAGGCGACATCACGAGTGCTAGGGCTGACTGTGAACTGGGAACTGTATTCGAAACTTTATTCCACAAGAGAAGGAATCAGAAAGTATAGGAAATAACACGGCACCTGGAAGAGTTTGCAATCTAAAAGCCATAGGCCTTAGGCATGGGCTACACGGGGCCTTGTTGTAGCGCCAGTGATTGAGGGAAAGCTGCAGTCCGCATTTCAGCTGCAACTAACTCATGACTTTGGGCAAACGGGTCCCAGGTGACGAAATCAGTCGCTGACCGTCTACTTTACAAGTTATTGACTCTGGTATATGCTGTGCTGCAAACTAATGTCAGGAATCCATTGGATAAGGCTCTGGCCGTGGGCATCTCCCGTACGGACGTTTGTTTCCCCTGGCCAATCTCAGCGGGCTCCTTTCGGCATGTGGTTTCGGCCTATTCGCTCCATGGATTGGGGATATCTACAGAGTTTTTCAGCTTAAACCTTAAGGAAACTGAGGTAGGATAAGTGTGGGTTCTCTCGGTGCAACAACTTAATGGCTTCTTTTTTTGTAGATCTCTTTTTAAATTTCCATCTTTATTTCCATGGAGTCTCTGGAGACTTAAGACTTTGGTTTCTTCCTACCTTTAAGGTTCCTTACGCTCCCTCTAGGATTTTACCTCCTTTTTCCTTAGTTTTCTAACTCATGACTTTGGGAAAAAGGGTCCCAGGTGACAAAATCAGTCGCTGAACGTCTACGTTATGCTCTGCTGCAAACTAATGTCAGGAATCCATTAAATAAGGCTCTGTCCGTGGGCCTCTCCCGTACGGACGTTTGTTTCCCCTGGCCAATCTCAGCGGGCTCCTTTCGGCATGTGGTTTCGACCTATTCGCTCCATGGATTGGGGATATCTACAGAGTTTTTCAGCTTAAACCTTCAGGAAACTGAGGTAGAATAAGTGTGGGTTCTCTCTGTGCAACAACTTAATGGCTTCTTTTTTTGTAGATCTCTTTTTAAAATTCCATCTTTATTTCCATGGAGACTCTGGAGACTTAAGACTTTGGTTTCTTTCTACCTTTAAGGTTCCTTACGCTCCCTCTAGGATTTTACCTCCTTTTTCCTTAGTTTTCTAACTCATGACTTTGGGAAAAAGGGTCCCAGGTGACAAAATCAGTCGCTGAACGTCTACGTTATGCTCTGCTGCAAACTAATGTCAGGAATCCATTAAATAAGGCTCTGTCCGTGGGCATCTCCCGTACGGACGTTTGTTTCCCCTGGCCAATCTCAGCGGGCTCCTTTCGGCATGTGGTTTCGGCCTATTCGCTCCATGGATTGGGGATATCTACAGAGTTTTTCAGCTTAAGCCTTCAGGAAACTGAGGTAGGATAAGTGTGGGTTCTCTCTGTGCAACGACTTAATGGCTTCTTTTTTTGTAGATCTCTTTTTAAAATTCCATCTTTATTTCCATGGAGACTCTGGAGACTCTGGAGACTTAACACTTTGGATTCCTTTTTCCTGAGTTTTCTTTGGTGCACAAAGAAAACAATTGCCTCCCCGTCAGGGAATCGAACCCCAGTCTCCCGCGTGACAGGCGGGGATACTCACCACTATACTAACAAGGGTATGGTGCTTGCCATCACGGTAACCTGCTTAAATGAAGACAGCAGCAATTTCCACCCACCAGATCTAGGCAGTAGGGAGAAAAAGGAGTTTGAGACTGGTACGGTCAAAAAAGAGGAGACGGACTGGCCCGTACGGGGATCGAACCCGCGACCTTGGCGTTATTAGCACCACGCTCTAACCAGCTGAGCTAACCGGCCATGTTGCGCATGTCGGCTGCCCCGGCCGACACCAGTGGGGATCTCACATGTGTCCCAGTCCTTAGAATAGGTACTGATAGCAGTGTGGAGAAAGGGAAGGGTGTCTCTTTCTCTGTCCTTGTCAGAGGCGACATCACGAGTGCTAGGGCTGACTGTGAACTGGGAACTGTATTCGAAACTTTATTCCACAAGAGAAGGAATCAGAAAGTATAGGAAATAACACGGCACCTGGAAGAGTTTGCAATCTAAAAGCCATAGGCCTTAGGCATGGGCTACACGGGGCCTTGTTGTAGCGCCAGTGATTGAGGGAAAGCTGCAGTCCGCATTTCAGCTGCAACTAACTCATGACTTTGGGCAAACGGGTCCCAGGTGACGAAATCAGTCGCTGACCGTCTACTTTACAAGTTATTGACTCTGGTATATGCTGTGCTGCAAACTAATGTCAGGAATCCATTGGATAAGGCTCTGGCCGTGGGCATCTCCCGTACGGACGTTTGTTTCCCCTGGCCAATCTCAGCGGGCTCCTTTCGGCATGTGGTTTCGGCCTATTCGCTCCATGGATTGGGGATATCTACAGAGTTTTTCAGCTTAAACCTTAAGGAAACTTAGGTAGGATAAGTGTGGGTTCTCTCGGTGCAACGACTTAATGGCTTCTTTTTTTGTAGATCTCTTTTTAAATTTCCATCTTTATTTCCATGGAGTCTCTGGAGACTTAAGACTTTGGTTTCTTTCTACCTTTAAGGTTCCTGACGCTCTCTCTAGGATTTTACCTCCTTTTTCCTTAGTTTTCTAACTCATGACTTTGGGAAAACGGGTCCCAGGTGACAAAATCAGTCGCTGAACGTCTACGTTATGCTCTGCTGCAAACTAATGTCAGGAATCCATTAAATAAGGCTCTGTCCGTGGGCATCTCCCGTACGGACGTTTGTTTCCCCTGGCCAATCTCAGCGGGCTCCTTTCGGCATGTGGTTTCGGCCTATTCGCTCCATGGATTGGGGATATCTACAGAGTTTTTCAGCTTAAACCTTCAGGAAACTGAGGTAGGATAAGTGTGGGTTCTCTCTGTGCAACGACTTAATGGCTTCTTTTTTTGTAGATCTCTTTTTAAAATTCCATCTTTATTTTCATGGAGACTCTGGAGACTCTGGAGACTTAAGACTTTGGATTCCTTTTTCCTGAGTTTTCTTTGGTGCACAAAGAAAACAATTGCCTCCCCGTCGGGGAATCGAACCCCGGTCTCCCGCGAGACAGGCGGGGATACTCACCACTATACTAACGAGGAATGGGTATGGTGCTTGCCATCACGGTAACCTGCTTAAATGAAGACAGCAGCAATTTCCACCCACCAGATCTAGGCAGTAGGGAGAAAAAGGAGTTTGAGACTGGTACGGTCAAAAAAGAGGAGACGGACTGGCCCGTACGGGGATCGAACCCGCGACCTTGGCGTTATTAGCACCACGCTCTAACCAGCTGAGCTAACCGGCCATGTTGCGCATGTCGGCTGCCCCGGCCGACACCAGTGGGGATCTCACATGTGTCCCAGTCCTTAGAATAGGTATTGATAGCAGTGTGGAGAAAGGGAAGGGTGTCTCTTTCTCTGTCCTTGTCAGAGGCGACATCACGAGTGCTAGGGCTGACTGTGAACTGGGAACTGTATTCGAAACTTTATTCCACAAGAGAAGGAATCAGAAAGTATAGGAAATAACACGGCACCTGGAAGAGTTTGCAATCTAAAAGCCATAGGCCTTAGGCATGGGCTACACGGGGCCTTGTTGTAGCGCCAGTGATTGAGGGAAAGCTGCAGTCCGCATTTCAGCTGCAACTAACTCATGACTTTGGGCAAACGGGTCCCAGGTGACGAAATCAGTCGCTGACCGTCTACTTTACAAGTTATTGACTCTGGTATATGCTGTGCTGCAAACTAATGTCAGGAATCCATTGGATAAGGCTCTGGCCGTGGGCATCTCCCGTACGGACGTTTGTTTCCCCTGGCCAATCTCAGTGGGCTCCTTTCGGCATGTGGTTTCGGCCTATTCGCTCCATGGATTGGGGATATCTACAGAGTTTTTCAGCTTAAACCTTAAGGAAACTGAGGTAGGATAAGTGTGGGTTCTCTCGGTGCAACAACTTAATGGCTTCTTTTTTTGTAGATCTCTTTTTAAATTTCCATCTTTATTTCTATGGAGTCTCTGGAGACTTAAGACTTTGGTTTCTTTCTACCTTTAAGGTTCCTTACGCTCCCTCTAGGATTTTACCTCCTTTTTCCTTAGTTTTCTAACTCATGACTTTGGGAAAAAGGGTCCCAGGTGACAAAATCAGTCGCTGAACGTCTACGTTATGCTCTGCTGCAAACTAATGTCAGGAATCCATTAAATAAGGCTCTGTCCGTGGGCATCTCCCGTACGGACGTTTGTTTCCCCTGGCCAATCTCAGCGGGCTCCTTTCGGCATGTGGTTTCGGCCTATTCGCTCCATGGATTGGGGATATCTACAGAGTTTTTCAGCTTAAACCTTCAGGAAACTGAGGTAGGATAAGTGTGGGTTCTCTCTGTGCAACAACTTAATGGCTTCTTTTTTTGTAGATCTCTTTTTAAAATTCCATCTTTATTTCCATGGAGACTCTGGAGACTTAAGACTTTGGTTTCTTTCTACCTTTAAGGTTCCTTACGCTCCCTCTAGGATTTTACCTCCTTTTTCCTTAGTTTTCTAACTCATGACTTTGGGAAAAAGGGTCCCAGGTGACAAAATCAGTCGCTGAACGTCTACGTTATGCTCTGCTGCAAACTAATGTCAGGAATCCATTAAATAAGGCTCTGTCCGTGGGCATCTCCCGTACGGACGTTTGTTTCCCCTGGCCAATCTCAGCGGGCTCCTTTCGGCATGTGGTTTCGGCCTATTCGCTCCATGGATTGGGGATATCTACAGAGTTTTTCAGCTTAAACCTTCAGGAAACTGAGGTAGGATAAGTGTGGGTTCTCTCTGTGCAACGACTTAATGGCTTCTTTTTTTGTAGATCTCTTTTTAAAATTCCATCTTTATTTCCATGGAGACTCTGGAGACTCTGGAGACTTAAGACTTTGGATTCCTTTTTCCTGAGTTTTCTTTGGTGCACAAAGAAAACAATTGCCTCCCCGTCGGGGAATCGAACCCCGGTCTCCCGCGTGACAGGCGGGGATACTCACCACTATACTAACGAGGAATGGGTATGGTGCTTGCCATCACGGTAACCTGCTTAAATGAAGACAGCAGCAATTTCCACCCACCAGATCTAGGCAGTAGGGAGAAAAAGGAGTTTGAGACTGGTACGGTCAAAAAAGAGGAGACGGACTGGCCCGTACGGGGATCAACCCGCGACCTTGGCGTTATTAGCACCACGCTCTAACCAGCTGAGCTAACCGGCCATGTTGCGCATGTCGGCTGCCCCGGCCGACACCAGTGGGGATCTCACATTTGTCCCAGTCCTTAGAATAGGTACTGATAGCAGTGTGGAGAAAGGGAAGGGTGTCTCTTTCTCTGTCCTTGTCAGAGGCGACATCACGAGTGCTAGGGCTGACTGTGAACTGGGAACTGTATTCGAAACTTTATTCCACAAGAGAAGGAATCAGAAAGTATAGGAAATAACACGGCACCTGGAAGAGTTTGCAATCTAAAAGCCATAGGCCTTAGGCATGGGCTACACGGGGCCTTGTTGTAGCGCCAGTGATTGAGGGAAAGCTGCAGTCCGCATTTCAGCTGCAACTAACTCATGACTTTGGGCAAACGGGTCCCAGGTGACGAAATCAGTCGCTGACCGTCTACTTTACAAGTTATTGACTCTGGTATATGCTGTGCTGCAAACTAATGTCAGGAATCCATTGGATAAGGCTCTGGCCGTGGGCATCTCCCGTACGGACGTTTGTTTCCCCTGGCCAATCTCAGCGGGCTCCTTTCGGCATGTGGTTTCGGCCTATTCGCTCCATGGATTGGGGATATCTACAGAGTTTTTCAGCTTAAACCTTAAGGAAACTGAGGTAGGATAAGTGTGGGTTCTCTCGGTGCAACAACTTAATGGCTTCTTTTTTTGTAGATCTCTTTTTAAATTTCCATCTTTATTTCCATGGAGTCTCTGGAGACTTAAGACTTTGGTTTCTTTCTACCTTTAAGGTTCCTTACGCTCCCTCTAGGATTTTACCTCCTTTTTCCTTAGTTTTCTAACTCATGACTTTGGGAAAAAGGGTCCCAGGTGACAAAATCAGTCGCTGAACGTCTACGTTATGCTCTGCTGCAAACTAATGTCAGGAATCCATTAAATAAGGCTCTGTCCGTGGGCATCTCCCGTACGGACGTTTGTTTCCCCTGGCCAATCTCAGCGGGCTCCTTTCGGCATGTGGTTTCGGCCTATTCGCTCCATGGATTGGGGATATCTACAGAGTTTTTCAGCTTAAACCTTCAGGAAACTGAGGTAGGATAAGTGTGGGTTCTCTCTGTGCAACAACTTAATGGCTTCTTTTTTTGTAGATCTCTTTTTAAAATTCCATCTTTATTTCCATGGAGACTCTGGAGACTTAAGACTTTGGTTTCTTTCTACCTTTAAGGTTCCTTACGCTCCCTCTAGGATTTTACCTCCTTTTTCCTTAGTTTTCTAACTCATGACTTTGGGAAAAAGGGTCCCAGGTGACAAAATCAGTCGCTGAACGTCTACGTTATGCTCTGCTGCAAACTAATGTCAGGAATCCATTAAATAAGGCTCTGTCCGTGGGCATCTCCCGTACGGACGTTTGTTTCCCCTGGCCAATCTCAGCGGGCTCCTTTCGGCATGTGGTTTCGGCCTATTCGCTCCATGGATTGGGGATATCTACAGAGTTTTTCAGCTTAAACCTTCAGGAAACTGAGGTAGGATAAGTGTGGGTTCTCTCTGTGCAACGACTTAATGGCTTCTTTTTTTGTAGATCTCTTTTAAAAATTCCATCTTTATTTCCATGGAGACTCTGGAGACTCTGGAGACTTAAGACTTTGGATTCCTTTTTCCTGAGTTTTCTTTGGTGCACAAAGAAAACAATTGCCTCCCCGTCGGGGAATCGAACCCCGGTCTCCCGCGTGACAGGCGGGGATACTCACCACTATACTAACGAGGAATGGGTATGGTGCTTGCCATCACGGTAACCTGCTTAAATGAAGACAGCAGCAATTTCCACCCACCAGATCTAGGCAGTAGGGAGAAAAAGGAGTTTGAGACTGGTACGGTCAAAAAAGAGGAGACGGACTGGCCCGTACGGGGATCAACCCGCGACCTTGGCGTTATTAGCACCACGCTCTAACCAGCTGAGCTAACCGGCCATGTTGCGCATGTCGGCTGCCCCGGCCGACACCAGTGGGGATCTCACATTTGTCCCAGTCCTTAGAATAGGTACTGATAGCAGTGTGGAGAAAGGGAAGGGTGTCTCTTTCTCTGTCCTTGTCAGAGGCGACATCACGAGTGCTAGGGCTGACTGTGAACTGGGAACTGTATTCGAAACTTTATTCCACAAGAGAAGGAATCAGAAAGTATAGGAAATAACACGGCACCTGGAAGAGTTTGCAATCTAAAAGCCATAGGCCTTAGGCATGGGCTACACGGGGCCTTGTTGTAGCGCCAGTGATTGAGGGAAAGCTGCAGTCCGCATTTCAGCTGCAACTAACTCATGACTTTGGGCAAACGGGTCCCAGGTGACGAAATCAGTCGCTGACCGTCTACTTTACAAGTTATTGACTCTGGTATATGCTGTGCTGCAAACTAATGTCAGGAATCCATTGGATAAGGCTCTGGCCGTGGGCATCTCCCGTACGGACGTTTGTTTCCCCTGGCCAATCTCAGCGGGCTCCTTTCGGCATGTGGTTTCGGCCTATTCGCTCCATGGATTGGGGATATCTACAGAGTTTTTCAGCTTAAACCTTAAGGAAACTGAGGTAGGATAAGTGTGGGTTCTCTCGGTGCAACAACTTAATGGCTTCTTTTTTTGTAGATCTCTTTTTAAATTTCCATCTTTATTTCCATGGAGTCTCTGGAGACTTAAGACTTTGGTTTCTTCCTACCTTTAAGGTTCCTTACGCTCCCTCTAGGATTTTACCTCCTTTTTCCTTAGTTTTCTAACTCATGACTTTGGGAAAAAGGGTCCCAGGTGACAAAATCAGTCGCTGAACGTCTACGTTATGCTCTGCTGCAAACTAATGTCAGGAATCCATTAAATAAGGCTCTGTCCGTGGGCCTCTCCCGTACGGACGTTTGTTTCCCCTGGCCAATCTCAGCGGGCTCCTTTCGGCATGTGGTTTCGGCCTATTCGCTCCATGGATTGGGGATATCTACAGAGTTTTTCAGCTTAAACCTTCAGGAAACTGAGGTAGAATAAGTGTGGGTTCTCTCTGTGCAACAACTTAATGGCTTCTTTTTTTGTAGATCTCTTTTTAAAATTCCATCTTTATTTCCATGGAGACTCTGGAGACTTAAGACTTTGGTTTCTTTCTACCTTTAAGGTTCCTTACGCTCCCTCTAGGATTTTACCTCCTTTTTCCTTAGTTTTCTAACTCATGACTTTGGGAAAAAGGGTCCCAGGTGACAAAATCAGTCGCTGAACGTCTACGTTATGCTCTGCTGCAAACTAATGTCAGGAATCCATTAAATAAGGCTCTGTCCGTGGGCATCTCCCGTACGGACGTTTGTTTCCCCTGGCCAATCTCAGCGGGCTCCTTTCGGCATGTGGTTTCGGCCTATTCGCTCCATGGATTGGGGATATCTACAGAGTTTTTCAGCTTAAGCCTTCAGGAAACTGAGGTAGGATAAGTGTGGGTTCTCTCTGTGCAACGACTTAATGGCTTCTTTTTTTGTAGATCTCTTTTTAAAATTCCATCTTTATTTCCATGGAGACTCTGGAGACTCTGGAGACTTAACACTTTGGATTCCTTTTTCCTGAGTTTTCTTTGGTGCACAAAGAAAACAATTGCCTCCCCGTCAGGGAATCGAACCCCAGTCTCCCGCGTGACAGGCGGGGATACTCACCACTATACTAACAAGGGTATGGTGCTTGCCATCACGGTAACCTGCTTAAATGAAGACAGCAGCAATTTCCACCCACCAGATCTAGGCAGTAGGGAGAAAAAGGAGTTTGAGACTGGTACGGTCAAAAAAGAGGAGACGGACTGGCCCGTACGGGGATCGAACCCGCGACCTTGGCGTTATTAGCACCACGCTCTAACCAGCTGAGCTAACCGGCCATGTTGCGCATGTCGGCTGCCCGGCCGACACCAGTGGGGATCTCACATGTGTCCCAGTCCTTAGAATAGGTACTGATAGCAGTGTGGAGAAAGGGAAGGGTGTCTCTTTCTCTGTCCTTGTCAGAGGCGACATCACGAGTGCTAGGGCTGACTGTGAACTGGGAACTGTATTCGAAACTTTATTCCACAAGAGAAGGAATCAGAAAGTATAGGAAATAACACGGCACCTGGAAGAGTTTGCAATCTAAAAGCCATAGGCCTTAGGCATGGGCTACACGGGGCCTTGTTGTAGCGCCAGTGATTGAGGGAAAGCTGCAGTCCGCATTTCAGCTGCAACTAACTCATGGACTTTGGGCAAACGGGTCCCAGGTGACGAAATCAGTCGCTGACCGTCTACTTTACAAGTTATTGACTCTGGTATATGCTGTGCTGCAAACTAATGTCAGGAATCCATTGGATAAGGCTCTGGCCGTGGGCATCTCCCGTACGGACGTTTGTTTCCCCTGGCCAATCTCAGCGGGCTCCTTTCGGCATGTGGTTTCGGCCTATTCGCTCCATGGATTGGGGATATCTACAGAGTTTTTCAGCTTAAACCTTAAGGAAACTTAGGTAGGATAAGTGTGGGTTCTCTCGGTGCAACGACTTAATGGCTTCTTTTTTTGTAGATCTCTTTTTAAATTTCCATCTTTATTTCCATGGAGTCTCTGGAGACTTAAGACTTTGGTTTCTTTCTACCTTTAAGGTTCCTGACGCTCTCTCTAGGATTTTACCTCCTTTTTCCTTAGTTTTCTAACTCATGACTTTGGGAAAACGGGTCCCAGGTGACAAAATCAGTCGCTGAACGTCTACGTTATGCTCTGCTGCAAACTAATGTCAGGAATCCATTAAATAAGGCTCTGTCCGTGGGCATCTCCCGTACGGACGTTTGTTTCCCCTGGCCAATCTCAGCGGGCTCCTTTCGGCATGTGGTTTCGGCCTATTCGCTCCATGGATTGGGGATATCTACAGAGTTTTTCAGCTTAAACCTTCAGGAAACTGAGGTAGGATAAGTGTGGGTTCTCTCTGTGCAACGACTTAATGGCTTCTTTTTTTGTAGATCTCTTTTTAAAATTCCATCTTTATTTTCATGGAGACTCTGGAGACTCTGGAGACTTAAGACTTTGGATTCCTTTTTCCTGAGTTTTCTTTGGTGCACAAAGAAAACAATTGCCTCCCCGTCGGGGAATCGAACCCCCGGTCTCCCGCGAGACAGGCGGGGATACTCACCACTATACTAACGAGGAATGGGTATGGTGCTTGCCATCACGGTAACCTGCTTAAATGAAGACAGCAGCAATTTCCACCCACCAGATCTAGGCAGTAGGGAGAAAAAGGAGTTTGAGACTGGTACGGTCAAAAAAGAGGAGACGGACTGGCCCGTACGGGGATCGAACCCGCGACCTTGGCGTTATTAGCACCACGCTCTAACCAGCTGAGCTAACCGGCCATGTTGCGCATGTCGGCTGCCCCGGCCGACACCAGTGGGGATCTCACATGTGTCCCAGTCCTTAGAATAGGTATTGATAGCAGTGTGGAGAAAGGGAAGGGTGTCTCTTTCTCTGTCCTTGTCAGAGGCGACATCACGAGTGCTAGGGCTGACTGTGAACTGGGAACTGTATTCGAAACTTTATTCCACAAGAGAAGGAATCAGAAAGTATAGGAAATAACACGGCACCTGGAAGAGTTTGCAATCTAAAAGCCATAGGCCTTAGGCATGGGCTACACGGGGCCTTGTTGTAGCGCCAGTGATTGAGGGAAAGCTGCAGTCCGCATTTCAGCTGCAACTAACTCATGACTTTGGGCAAACGGGTCCCAGGTGACGAAATCAGTCGCTGACCGTCTACTTTACAAGTTATTGACTCTGGTATATGCTGTGCTGCAAACTAATGTCAGGAATCCATTGGATAAGGCTCTGGCCGTGGGCATCTCCCGTACGGACGTTTGTTTCCCCTGGCCAATCTCAGCGGGCTCCTTTCGGCATGTGGTTTCGGCCTATTCGCTCCATGGATTGGGGATATCTACAGAGTTTTTCAGCTTAAACCTTAAGGAAACTTAGGTAGGATAAGTGTGGGTTCTCTCGGTGCAACGACTTAATGGCTTCTTTTTTTGTAGATCTCTTTTTAAATTTCCATCTTTATTTCCATGGAGTCTCTGGAGACTTAAGACTTTGGTTTCTTTCTACCTTTAAGGTTCCTGACGCTCTCTCTAGGATTTTACCTCCTTTTTCCTTAGTTTTCTAACTCATGACTTTGGGAAAACGGGTCCCAGGTGACAAAATCAGTCGCTGAACGTCTACGTTATGCTCTGCTGCAAACTAATGTCAGGAATCCATTAAATAAGGCTCTGTCCGTGGGCATCTCCCGTACGGACGTTTGTTTCCCCTGGCCAATCTCAGCGGGCTCCTTTCGGCATGTGGTTTCGGCCTATTCGCTCCATGGATTGGGGATATCTACAGAGTTTTTCAGCTTAAACCTTCAGGAAACTGAGGTAGGATAAGTGTGGGTTCTCTCTGTGCAACGACTTAATGGCTTCTTTTTTTGTAGATCTCTTTTTAAAATTCCATCTTTATTTTCATGGAGACTCTGGAGACTCTGGAGACTTAAGACTTTGGATTCCTTTTTCCTGAGTTTTCTTTGGTGCACAAAGAAAACAATTGCCTCCCCGTCGGGGAATCGAACCCCGGTCTCCCGCGAGACAGGCGGGGATACTCACCACTATACTAACGAGGAATGGGTATGGTGCTTGCCATCACGGTAACCTGCTTAAATGAAGACAGCAGCAATTTCCACCCACCAGATCTAGGCAGTAGGGAGAAAAAGGAGTTTGAGACTGGTACGGTCAAAAAAGAGGAGACGGACTGGCCCGTACGGGGATCGAACCCGCGACCTTGGCGTTATTAGCACCACGCTCTAACCAGCTGAGCTAACCGGCCATGTTGCGCATGTCGGCTGCCCCGGCCGACACCAGTGGGGATCTCACATGTGTCCCAGTCCTTAGAATAGGTATTGATAGCAGTGTGGAGAAAGGGAAGGGTGTCTCTTTCTCTGTCCTTGTCAGAGGCGACATCACGAGTGCTAGGGCTGACTGTGAACTGGGAACTGTATTCGAAACTTTATTCCACAAGAGAAGGAATCAGAAAGTATAGGAAATAACACGGCACCTGGAAGAGTTTGCAATCTAAAAGCCATAGGCCTTAGGCATGGGCTACACGGGGCCTTGTTGTAGCGCCAGTGATTGAGGGAAAGCTGCAGTCCGCATTTCAGCTGCAACTAACTCATGACTTTGGGCAAACGGGTCCCAGGTGACGAAATCAGTCGCTGACCGTCTACTTTACAAGTTATTGACTCTGGTATATGCTGTGCTGCAAACTAATGTCAGGAATCCATTGGATAAGGCTCTGGCCGTGGGCATCTCCCGTACGGACGTTTGTTTCCCCTGGCCAATCTCAGTGGGCTCCTTTCGGCATGTGGTTTCGGCCTATTCGCTCCATGGATTGGGGATATCTACAGAGTTTTTCAGCTTAAACCTTAAGGAAACTGAGGTAGGATAAGTGTGGGTTCTCTCGGTGCAACAACTTAATGGCTTCTTTTTTTGTAGATCTCTTTTTAAATTTCCATCTTTATTTCTATGGAGTCTCTGGAGACTTAAGACTTTGGTTTCTTTCTACCTTTAAGGTTCCTTACGCTCCCTCTAGGATTTTACCTCCTTTTTCCTTAGTTTTCTAACTCATGACTTTGGGAAAAAGGGTCCCAGGTGACAAAATCAGTCGCTGAACGTCTACGTTATGCTCTGCTGCAAACTAATGTCAGGAATCCATTAAATAAGGCTCTGTCCGTGGGCATCTCCCGTACGGACGTTTGTTTCCCCTGGCCAATCTCAGCGGGCTCCTTTCGGCATGTGGTTTCGGCCTATTCGCTCCATGGATTGGGGATATCTACAGAGTTTTTCAGCTTAAACCTTCAGGAAACTGAGGTAGGATAAGTGTGGGTTCTCTCTGTGCAACAACTTAAT